>NW_023994044.1:1920000-2452591 GCF_015586225.1 Lucilia sericata
AAATCCCGAATTTCGTTGTCATTGCGAACCATGGTTGAATCAAATTCGATACCGTTAGGAACTGTTACGGATATACCTCCTAAAGAATTGTTCGACTGGTAGAAAACTGGCTCTCTAGTCGATGAATCTACGTGAAAATGCGTAGGATTAGTGCTAACACGATGTAGGGGATTCGGTTTGATGCAGCCGTTGCTGTAAATTACTGGCGTGCCACCAAGTTGAGGATGAACGACGGCACCTGCACCAGAAATTGAACCGACTAGAGAAGAATCTTCCGAGCGTGGCTGCAGTCTATTGCTTGTATTTCCTCCAATTCCCGCTGCACAACTATTGTTTGCAAAAATATCACTAATACTGCTGTTGCTGTTCGTTATATAACAGAACTGTTGATCACTTTGGGACTGTACGAAACCACTACTATTGGGTAGCGTACGTAAATCAGTGCTACTATTACTATTGTTTATCACATTTCCATCGTTACGATCGCCGTTTGTGCGCTCTTCCGTATCACCTACACTAGTAATCCCGCTGCCTCCATTATCGTAGGTCACGTCGTTTTCAAATTCCCTAATATTACCATTATAATGGGACATTCTTTCATTGCCTGTACTTCCCACACCATTGAGCCGACCAATAGCTGTGGCATTAATTTGACTACTGACTGGACCATAATGACTATTATTTCGTCCATTATTGTAATTGTATTGCGGATTAGCATTTGAGCTACTGCTATTCATTTCAAACTGGCTGTTAACATTCCCGCTTGTGCCACTAGCCATCAATACGCCACCATTCCCCACATTTGGGCACACCAGCTGAGATGCCGAACGGGGCATCATATACTGCTGCTGAAAGTGTGGACTGAAACCTATTTCAGGGCTAGCCGCCCTTGAATACGGCGGTGGTACCAGAGTATTTGCTTCGTTGATGTTGCATATAAAACTAGAACTAAGTGAATCTACCGTACTAGCTGCTGACAAAGAGCCAGCTGGACGCACTATATAATTACGAAAATATTGCACCATTAGGTAACTGGAACCGTTTTTACCATTATCACTATTGCATGTGAACACCAGTGGGTATAAGTCCGGTTTCGATGTAACCTAAAACATGAAATTATTAATAATAACCTTTCCAACATCTTTAGTAGTATGCTTCTTAACTTACCTCCGTATAGGGAGGCGGTGGATGATGAAACGAATTACAACGACTATATTGTGGTGGAGCATAGCACGAACCAGCCGAATCGCCTTCCGATTGCACATGATGTTCGTTGAAACCCCAGCCACAAAGCGTGCGTCTCTTTTTCCACAGCGAATAGGCACATAGGATTGCTAAAATAATTGCTACCACAACACACCTACAACAATGTAATAAAAAACAAAAAGTTTACAATTTATATGTCTGTTAAATGGACTAAAGTACTATGTAATTAAATTGCGTACTGTTCTCTGGCAAACTTAAGATGTTTAACTAAAAATCCCATTTCTTTGGTATAATAAAAACTAAATACTCAAGTTCAAGTTCAGATGGTCTAGTCTTGGCTGAATTATAAACACAACTAAATTCAAAATATTAACGTTCCACTGCCATAAAATTGATATGTACATTTTGCAACATATGATGTACATATACTGTATATCATGTATTTAGGTGCCCCAAGGGACTATGGTGCAGCAATGATTGTCAGTCAATGTTATTACAGTGTATTCTAAAGATATAACCCTATTTAATTATTAAATATACAAATATTATGTGGCAGACACATACATTATATTTGTATCTTTAATTTAGGAAGCATTAGGCCTCGTTTAGATTTAAACTAATTAAATAGATGCCTGTCACAGAATTCCATTCCGATGGATAGTGGAATTATTTCAGTACATTTCTTTTTCACAAAAAGTAAAACGACAATTTTCGGAATGAAACAACTTTAAGTGTTTAAAGTGGAATTGAAATTCGTTTGTAATTATTGTTTTTAAGTTTTCAGCAAGATATTTACTAAAAATAATTCCACTTTTGATCGGAATGGAATGCTGCGATAGGCCCGTATATACATACATATGTAAATAATAACATACATGTTATAGTTACGCTTTGTATGGGGCCAATAATATTTGACATTTTCATAGTATCGTCAATCTAAAAATCTTAAACGGAGTACGACAAATATGTATGTATATTCATTAGGGATTTTTTATTTATTTTTGTAAAATTCTTCTTTGAGCCATAATTTTAACTTATCTTAATTAACTTAAAAATTATGATCTTATTTTTTGGTCTTACACAAAACTTAGATTTGTTACGTATTGAACCATTCACTTTGAAAGTGCAGTGAGTCCATAAACATATTGGATTGTTAAATTTTTGATAGTAAAAAATTAGTTTAAAGCCAGATTATAAACACATTAATCTATACCTTAATTATCTGGCTTTATATTTAAAATCCGATAATTACTTTATAAGTTATTTCTCCAAATGTTTAGTAAGGTATTTTAAAACATTTAAAGCCGTTTTTTCTCAAAACGTCTTTTATTGGATTAGGCCAGACTATTAAATGAGCGATATTGTGTATTTACTTCCATTCAGGGTCTGTGTCTGTTGCCTTTACTTTGTACAGTGTTTTTCATTTTAAAATCATACTCTGTATAGTTTTAAGACTTACCAAAAAAACCAATGACTTATAAAAAAAAGATTTAGCACATGTTCAGATGGAGGTGGCAACTGACGTGGTCCACTTTGGTAAGGTGGGCAGCATCCTTGTGTACAACACTCCCTGGGTAAGGAACATATATGACCACCTTCGCAAAATCGAGCTGCTACCTAAAAATTAATAAAATTTTATCATTTGAATTTAAATCATGACTTATTTATTTTAAGGAAAATTTATTGAGCTTTTTTTTCAAAATTCTTTATATCGTGAGCATAATTTAAATTTTCCTATTATCTTAAAAAGTCGGACGGACAGACATCGTTAAATCGACTCAGAGAGTTTCTTAATAAATATACATATATGTACGAAAAAAGATATTCTTCTTTGTTATTATTATTATTTTCAGTGTAGTATTTTGTAGTCAAAATCTTGGTTGTTATACTATGGGCGAAAACTAAAGGACTGCGCTCTAATCCTGGGATATACCATTTAGTATTGTCTGATGGGAGGCTTGGAAAAAGGACTGTTGTCGAAAGATGATCAATTAAGCTCAAAGATTACATTAGTAGTACTCCACAAGCGGCCTTGTACATCATTCTTTATCTGTCACTCTTTGTAGGGTGTGTGACGGATAGGAATCTACTAAGACTCTATAAGTCTTCGTTAGTCAAGTCCTCGCGCGACCATCACACAAAAACTCTGTACTTGACCGTGGTAACTTCACTTGTGGACTTAAAAATATAGAGTTATAGCTATAGACTATAGGGGATATACTGTGTGCAGTTTTTACCGACGGTCCATGATGGATATCGGCACGGATGCCGGTGTCTATATCGCTGATGCCGATATAAAAAGGTCCTTCAGATTCCCTGACGAATGTAATACCTTCCAAGCAGAGATCCTATCGATCTGGAAAGAGACGGAAGTGATACGGAATCACATCGATCTAGAGTCGATTGTGACAATCTATGTCGATAGTAAAACTGCTTTTAGAGCATGGGTAGTTCATACGGTAGATTCGCGTCGTGGAATGGATTGTGGAATGCTTTTAGCGTCATTTCTGGATTGTTTTTGTGCAAAACACTTCCGCGGCAAATCGAGTTTCTAACCATTTATATGAATTTTTAATAGTATAATCTACATGTTTGGAGGGGGATAAACTGCAGTTCGTATCATTGCCTTTTCACCAGATAAATGTCAAATAATGACACTTGTTTATATCAAAAAAATCCGATTTTGTATTAAAAAAATTCAAATTTGTTTAGAATAAATATTGAAAACTTTGAGTCAGGATTCTTCTTATGGTCACTTTTTTCTACATATTTGTTATACAAAATTTTCATTCGAGACTTACAGAAAACTACTGAACCGATTTACATGAAATTTGGTATACTGATAGGTCTGACCTCAGGATCTGGATCGGACGCTACACCCCTTTTTACGGCAACTTTTTGTAAAACAATTATTATACCAAATTTACGTTCAGGCATAAAAAAACGATTTTCATGAAATCTGTTATAATGAATGTTGTGGAATGAAAAGTACGTAACATTACATCCTCAGAGCGTATAATAAATATATAATAATAAATATTATGAGACTCTTTTTTACTTTTTCACTACGCACATTTTTAGGTTCACTTTTAGTATAACAGCTATAACGCCAAATTTCTAGGCTATATATATATAACAAGTAGAAGTGTTATATTCGGCTGTGCCGAATCTCATATACCCACCATCAAACCGTATGCCATCATGATCACTCATCAAATTAACTGATCGTTTTTCATAAAATTTTTTAGACCGATTTTGGTTAATATAAACATGTTTACATCGAATAGCTGTACTCGCATTTTAGGGTAAGTTACCGACACTTTCCGCATGAAATTCGGTAGGAAGATTTAAGTTTCTATAAACGTTTCTTATATCGAATTTCATAAATGTACACGTATTTTAAGCGAGAAATGATCGTAAAAGTAATTTTCTGAAGGGGACCTTATGTGGGGGGGGTCAATTGTGGACAGATCCGCACCAAATTTGGTAGAGAGATCTCATCGCTTTACTCGTATTTTTAAGCCAATAATGAACTTTAATGTCATTTTCTGAAGGGGAGCTTATATGGGGATCAATCACACGCCGATTCCCACAAAAGTCAGTAGAGAGGTTTTGGCTCACAAGAAACCTTCTTATGTCGAATTTTATCTCAATACTCGTACTTTTAAGCCAGTAATGAGCGTTAGAGTAATTTTCTGAAGGGACCTTTATGGACCGATCCACATAAAAATCGGTGGAGATATTTTGGTTTTGGAGATTTGCTATGTCAAATTTCATCGCTGTACTCGTATTTTTAAGCCAGTATTGAGCGGTAAACTAATTTTCTGAAGGGTAAATTATAGGTAAATTATATACTTACTTATGTCAAATTTCTTCGTATAGTCGTATTTTTGAGCGAGTAATGAGCGTTAAAGTCATTTTGTGAAGGGGCCTTATATGGGGGGTAGGGTCAATTATGGACCGATCCTTGTAAAATTTGGCAGGAAGTTTTTGGCTCATATAAAACTTATTTATGCTGAATTTAATCGCTATATTTACACATTTAAAACATATATGCCCGTTAAGGGTCTTTTTCGGGGGTCCACTTGTATGGGGGATATCCGAAAACGCCCATTTTCAATACCAAACAAACCTTACCTATAGAGAATACTTCTGGCTCATTCCGTTCGGACTCTATCGTGTTTTCAACAGACGGACGGACGGACATGTATAGATCGTCTTAGAATTTAATAAGGACCCAGAATATACATATATACTTTTGTGGGTCTATGACGAATATTTCGATATGTTACAAACGGACAAAATCAATATACCCCTCATATTTTTTGATGGTGGGTAAAATAAAACATGAACCTATTTTCAAAAAATTTGGCAACATACAGTGTATTTTTGGAATCAACTTTTTGATCTAGACTTTATGCTTCATGAAATTTTACATGATAATAGTTTTATCGTGGAAGGTTGGGTTAGTTTACCGAAGAGAATGTTTAATACATCAAATCCGAATAAATACAAATATACCACTATTTTAAAACAGAATCGGATGTAGTTTCCTACGATCGAGAAAACTATAAGCTATATTAGATCTTGAATGAATGTCTACTGAATCTACGCTCCTAAAATAGGGTAAACAATATACACAGGTATTAATATTACATTTTCACAAAAATTCGAATTTTAAATCGGCTGTGGTCCTTATATAGCATTTAAATCTATATAAAAAATCATTCATATCTCCCCCTAAAATTTTTAGTTATATAACTCTTTAAAAATTTACTTTAAATAACTCTCAATTCGAGAAAACAATAAAGATTCGTAATCACTCATATTTTCCATACAAATCGAGTTTTATATCAAACATATAAAATTTAAATTAATTGTTAAATCGAGATAACAATAAAAATCTATGATCAATTAAATATATCATCAAAAAATTATCTTGATTTAAATTCGATTGCCATTTTTTAAATGCAGCTCAAATCTAAAAAAAAACATGAAGATAAATACATATCTTCATGGTTAGATATATATTCTTTGGTTAGATACATATAGTAGGTATATTGGAGAAACTGAAGGGCATATAGTAGCATATAGGCGAAAGTGATTGTCAAAGACCTAAGTCCCCTGTCAAAAACCTAACTGGTGAGAATATATTAGTAGAAGCACAAAAATAAACACTGGTAGATGAAATCCCACTAATAACACACAAAAAATAACGTATCAAAAATACATTTATTATTTAGTACTTTTTAAACAACTGAGTTTAATACATTCTCACCAGTTAGGTTTTTGACAGGGGACTTAGGTCTTTGACAATCCCTTTCGCCTATATGCTACTATATGATTAGATATCTTCACACATTAGACTGTCTCGAAAGGCAGACTTTTGCAAATCTTTTATAGGCATTGTTCATATAAAATTTTCCATTAACAAATTCCGAAATTTTTTAATTAGAGGAAGATGTGGATTATTTTAATATGTAAAATTATTTGGGTATCTTTTTTGTATATCTAACGACATTTGATCTTTTAACCTTTATTTCTTCGGATTTAATAAGTGGTGTCTAAATTCAGCCAAAACTTTAGTGTGGACGTATAAAAGCTAATGAATAACAAGTTAGAGTGCTATATTCGGCTATGCCGAATCTTAAATGCCATCCACCAGCAAGCTCCTTTTTAGCAGAGATGGGTGTAGTGCACTAAATTATTAGTGCATTATTATTATTATTAACTAGCACTAAATATTATTTCAAAAAATATATTTTTCACTAATTTTCAGGAGCGTAGTGGTAGTGAAGCTTATATTTTTAGTGATAATGTTACTTTTTTAACTATAACTCAATTGAGTGGTAGTGTAGAAAAAAGCACTACACTCAAATAGTTAAAAATTTGAACAGTCACTAACAAAAGGCTTCAATAATTTTCTTTGCAGTATTTTTTATGAGAATTATAGAATTTGTAAGACAATAAATGGTTCAATTTTTTAAAAGATACATCTATTAAAATGGAAAATACAGATTTTGATGAACCCTACATATGCAGTTATCCCAACAACATCTCATGCTTTAAAAAGAAATGGTTGAAACACGTAAATTCCAAAACTTTTGCCTTCTTTTGCTTAAGTATAATGATTTTTTTCTTTAGCGGAATGGTGGACTCTCCTCGAAGAATTAAATTAATAGGTCAATTATGTATCTCGATTGCCACTTCAGCTGCGTTGCCAGTTGCCAAAATGATGTGGTTACTGAATGTTTTTTAGGCAATAGCTTGGAAACTTTGTAAATAATGAACGTTTTATTCATTAATAATATTCGTCCAATGAGTTTTTGGTTGACTTAAACCATTTCTAGACTGACCTATTAACTTAAACTTTCCAATGAGCGAAACATTTCTCTGTTGAAAAAAATAGTGCAGGAAATTTTTTTTGAACTAATAATTTAGTGTGGAAAAAATTATTTCACTAGGATGTAAAAACAAATATTTTAACTATTTTTAAAATATTTTTAGTTAAAAATTTTAAATATCACTATTACTGAGTGAGGCTTATATTTTTCAATTCATCACTAAACGTAAATAAAAGTAGTGAATAATTTTGAACTACCACTAATTACACAGTGATACAGCAAAAAAATGCAGGGGTTCTCATATACCAATTCCATTTCGTTATAGTCCATAGAGTAGGAATATATTTTTAATTTTTCCCGATCACTTCGTTTAGTTCCTTTTTAAGAGCAAAAGATGTGAAAAAGAGGTATTTTTGAAGTTTGAACTTTAAAAAAATATATGTTTGGTAGTTTGCAACCGATTTTCAAATTGTATATTTTGTTTTAAAGATACAAGTGTTGTCTTTCAACCCAAAAAAATAAATCCAAAATTTATGATTAATGTCTTGGTTACGGCCATTTAAGTAAAAAAACTCACACTTTTTTCACAATTTTTAATTTTCATACTGCTTTACGTTGGCCATGAAGCAGTAACTTTAGCTTTTATTACATTTGAAAAAAGGCACATTAAGTTGGTTTGTTTCTGGTTTTCTTTGTAACAAGTTTAAAAAAATTTTATAAACATTTTTATACAAAAATTAATTTGTATGGAGAAAACCAAAAATTTGAGGAACATGCTATTAGAAAAATTGGCATAAATCATCCAGTTTTTCATAGATTTTTATGAAATAACAAGTTTTAGAAACCTTCCTTTATGTGATTCTTCAGGAAATTAATAAAAGATGAACTCACCGCCTCATGGCCAAAGTAGAGCAGGATGAATATGAAATTTTTTTAAAAAAGTGTGAGTTTTTTTACTTAAACGACCGTAACTCATTTAACCATAAATTTTGGATTTCTTTTTTTGGATTAAAAGGCAACACTTGTATCAAAAAAAATATCGGATTTGAAAATCGGATGAAAACTACTAAACTTATGATTTTTCAAATTTAAAACTTCAAAAATGGCTCTTTTTCGCATCTTTTGCTCTTAAAAAGTAAGTTAACGAAGTGATAGGGGAAAACTAAAAATATATTCGTACTCTATGGACAATAACGAAATAGAATTGGTATATGAGAACGTCTGCATTTTATTTTTCTTCACTTTTGTATCACAGTGTTATTAGTGATAGTTAAAAATTAGTGCACTACCCCCATCTCTGCTTTTTAGTAAAACCCATTTAACTATCTAATTTTTAGATAACTTGCCAAAATTTTTGTTTCCGTATTGAGGATACTAACATTTATACATATGTCGAACTAATTTTGATTAGGTCCAGAAAAATTTTTATTAATAGGCCAGTTCGAAAACATTTAAATACAATGATTTATCTATACACAGAATATACTCATACCGAATTTTACTCCAATAGCTTTACTAATTAATTAAATATGTGCGTTTAGGTGATTCTAGGAAGTGTACTTTATACAGGAGCTATGACCAATTAAGGGCCTATCCGGAAAAAATTCGTAGAGTGAATCATATGTACACAAAATATATTTGTGTCGATTATTTGATAATGTAATATGTGCGTTTAAGAGATTTTTTGAAGTGGACCTTATATAGGAACTATTACCAAATATAGACCGACCCAGAAAAAATTTGGTAGAGTGATTTATATTATTCAAAGATGATTTAAGTGATCTTCGTAAGTGGACCTATACGGAAAAAATTTCGTAAAGTGATTCATATAAAGACAAAACATATTTGTGTCGAATTTTATCAACATAACTTTATTTGTGGACCTGGAAGTGGACCTTATATGGGAGCTAATTGGTCATGGGCCCATTCGGAAAAAATTTCGTAAAATGATTAATATTTAGATAAAACACATTTTTGTCGCATTTTATCAAGATAGCTTTATTTGACAATGAAATATGTGCTTTTAAGTGATTTTCGGATGTGGGCCTTATAAGGGAGCTATGACCAATAATGGACCGATCCGTAAAAAATTTGGTAGAATGATTTGTACATGAAACATATTCAACTCGAATTTTATCACAATAGTTTTCATTGTCAATGAAATATGTGCGTTTAGGTAATTTTCGGAAGTGGATCAATTGTGGACCGACTAAGATCTATGTTGATAATATGATTTCTGTTCATATTATATTTGTGTTGATACCGATATATTTGAGGGAGTTGTTAATGATAAACTAATTTCCGGGAATATATAACTTTGTATGGGGGCTATTGGAAATATTGGATCAATTGTTATAAGCTGGAACATACTTGATCCTTGAAAAATAATGTGTGAGAAAATTCATCGAAATATCTTTGGTAGCTTCTGAGAAAACTACTTAACAATTGAAAAAAAACTTAATTTTTTTCGAGGTAGTCTGAAATTTTTACTCATAGCTTTTTACATCGTGAACCAATTTTGCTGATTTTCAATACCAAACTCTACCGGATAATAAAGAATACATTTGGGTGAATTTTTATTGCTTCGTTTTAACGTGAGCGTGTTTTACACAGACAGACGGACGGACAGACGAGCATAGCTAAATCGACACAGACAGATGAATATTTCTTGGTGTTACACACGGAATGACAAAGTTATATATACCCTCTATCACCACTGATGGTGGTGGAAGGTATAAAAATAAAATTTTTAAACATACTTTTGTATAAATGGATGGATTTTGAGAAACAATGAAAAATATAATAACAATTTTATCGTTATAAGCTAAATTTTGACATCTATTAAAAAAAGTATAGTCATTAAAGATAGAAAAACATTATCTTTATTTTTCAAAGAAACCCGGGCAATGGCGCTACACGCAGCTAGTTTACCATAAATTAGTTTTTTAAAAAAGTTGGCTTGTTGCCAAAAATCATAACAAATATTGTCAATCTAGCGTTTCTAAAACAAGTTAGCGAGTATGTCTCTTAGTGAATTTGTGTAAATGTTTATTTTAATAATATGTTTGTATCATGAATAAAACAATAATATATTATTAATGTTTTGTTACTCGGGAGAGTTTTCCCGTTTTTTCTACCTAGCGCGTCCCCGGGTGGCGGATAGAGGGTAGTGATGGACCATCTGTCCTTCCCTAGTTTTAGTTTCACTCAGCTGAGGGAGGGCAGATTGTCCACCTCCTGAGAATATTATATTCCCCGCGGACCAAAAAACTGGAAAAAAATACATGGAAAAAAGAAAATAAAAAAATAAAATTTACGGTGCAGGGCCTAAATAATCCTGTCACGAGTCGTAGTCATCTTGCAATCATGAGCGAAATACTACGTGGTTACCTTGGCCTCCGTGGCGGACAATGCGTCAAGTGTACAGCATGCCATTGACAAAAACATAGGGGTGAAAGAGAAGGATGTACTCGGAGAGAGCTCTAAGCTACATCAGCCTTTAAATATATGTGAGGGTTCCGACTCTGACAGATGATAATAACAACACCATTATAGCAAATCCCAAGAAGGATGAAGTAGAGCAAATGGTGAAAGAGGTAAGAAAATACTATATGGAACACAAATTGAAAAAGATGCTTCAGGATATCATAGTTAGTCAATCCCACGACATTCCTAAGGAAAAATCGGACTCTCTCACAAGATCTGAGGCAAAGAGGATCAGGTCTCCCGAGGAGTTGACAACTGAGAATAGACCTAAGAAGAAAAAGAGCTCCCCGTCTTCTAATTCGAAGTCGAAGCCAAGCCACACTTTACTCAAAGGAACCTCAAGTCAGAATTCTGCGAGTAAGGTTGACAACGCCAAGCTAGATATTTTGAAGACGAATTCACCAACCTCAAAGGTAAGGGTATCTCAAAAGAAACCCCGAAAAACGAGGAAGGAGAAGCTAGACGGTGTAAAAGAAAAAGAGCCGCCATCTTACTCCAAAGTGGCCTGATGAAGACACCGGGACGATCTCTGCTACGTAGTTTACGATTCCGGTAGTCCGACAGGCAAAATTCCAATAGAGTAAGGTAGAAGATCTGGTCAACAATACGATAGTGAAGCACGCAATCGCTTCAGTGAGAGAATCCCATAAGGCCTCTTGGAATAATGAAACGGTGGGTAGAACCACAGAGATCCTATGGGGTGACCCTGATGAGAGCAACACGAGAAATCTCCTCAAAATGAGCAAGTCTAAAGTTAGTATGATAATACGTATTCTGAGTGGACACACAGGATTACG
Source organism: Lucilia sericata (assembly GCF_015586225.1). Taxonomy (NCBI): domain Eukaryota; kingdom Metazoa; phylum Arthropoda; class Insecta; order Diptera; family Calliphoridae; genus Lucilia; species Lucilia sericata. The sequence continues at coordinate 1,931,834 of NW_023994044.1, forward strand.
AGCACATCTATGCAAAATTTGACGTGCGGTTTCAGACGAATGTACAGCATGTGGAGAGGACAGTGGAACTCGGGAGAACTTTCTTTGCCACTGTCAGGCATTCGTCGAAGTTAGATCCAAGTATCTTGGAACTGATGTTATTCCGGAAATAACATTCCTGACTAACACTGATTGGAAGATTCTTAGGTATTACGTCCAGGAAACTGAGTTTCTGAACACTGAAAAATAATTCATTCAGTGAACATTTTTTTCTTTCGTAAAAAAGAGAGGTGTATTTCTTCTGATTTGATGTAGTATACATCCCATTTCGACCTAACCTAACATGTTCTGTTAATTTCATATATCCATTTATTTATATGAATAATTATATTTTCAATTGCTTGTTTTTGGTGTTTTGTTAGCGATTGAGATCTGCAAAAGGGCATTGGGCTTGTAAACCTTGTAATCAAACTATAGGAAGATAATTCAATGAAATATGGCACATTATCTTCTATGGTACCGGAGACGAAGCCTATTGAAAATGGTTAGCATTGGTCCATTATTTCACCTAGCCCCTACACAACTCAACCCGCCGAATAGGGCTCTTAAGTTCACAATTACGTTCAATATACTCGTATCTCCACAAAAAGCTGCAAAAACAAGTTCTATACTAGCCTTGACGATCCTCATGAATTTTATACTTATAGGTTTTATTTAAATTTCAATACTTTTATTATTTTTTAATTTACTTAAACAAAGACGTTAACTATTTTAGAATTCACACAACAAAATTTTTGTGTTGTGTGAAGTGTCCACACTCTCGCTTACAAAGGGGACTCTACAGTGACGATTATCTTCACCCTCGTTTACAAAGAGTACATCCGTAAAGAAATACGAATTAGAGCCAACCAGATGGTTAGACGTTAGTGGAAATCACAATTTTTTTCGGATGCATTGACTCTTTGTAGAACTGCAGGGTGTTCATTATCTTTGCACTCAGACAAAACTCGTCATGTTTTCCCTTTTTCTCTTCACCTTCATTGCTTAAGTTTTTTTCAAGTGTCCCCTTTCTTGTTTACTCGGTGGACAGTAAAGTGACGACTACCCCATCTCTTGTTTACTTGGTCCACAGTAAAGTGAAAGGGCGACAGTTTCGCCGTCGATTACGAAGAAAACATTCGTGACGAATGTCCACAAACATACAAATAAGATACAGCTGGTCAGACTTCTCTACCTTTTTTAACTATTTGTCTGTTTAAATATCTATGACCAATTAAATGTTTTGCATTTTCAAATGAAACGCAGCATGACTCTCTGAATTAAATCTATTTATCATATCTCCGATCTAGAATTTCTTAAATATCTATGCCTTGGTAATGCAAATAAAGAACCAATCAAGATTCTGTGGATTGGATCGTTTAAACCATCACACATTGAGCGAAAATACGTATGATAATTTGACAGTCGTATGACTCTCTTCATTTCAAGGATTTATTTTTATATAAACACATACAAAATAATAAAACAGCTGCTCCAATCTTACTTTGTTATTGTGTTATACCAATAGTGTAAACGTAAAAAATATAAATCATACGACTTTAAATCACGTAAATTTCCAACATTTCTACGCTGATACAGGGTCTCGCCCGAGAACATGTATCTTATGTCACAAGAACTTATGTTTTCTCCTCTCAACAGGATTATCAACATCGGATGCAACGGTGCTGAAGCAAGGTCGTGGCAACATATTCCTTGCATCTATTTACCTGCCTTTCGATTCTCCGACACTACCACCAACGTCGGATCTGATGAAACTGGTTGAAGAGGCACAAAGGAAAAATAAGAAAATTGTAATAGGTTGTGATGCCAACTCGCACCATGTAGCTTGGGGTAGTACAAACACCAATCGCAGGGGACAAGCCCTCATGGATTTCCTTAATACTAAAGACTTGATAACATTGAACTTAGGTAATAAAGCTACCTTCGTCAATAGAATCAGAGAAGAAGTATTAGATATAACTATATGTTCAGAAGAGCTTATAAACGAAATTCAGGATTGGAGAGTTTCGGACGAGCACTCCTTTTCTGATCATCGGTACATAAGATTCAAAATACTAAGGCCACCACCAAAGCCGATAAAGTTTCGGAATAAGTCTAAAACTAATTGGACAATGTTCGGGACCTTACTAAAGAACCGTTTAGGTCAGGACACTTTTCAATGTCGAAATAAAGAGGATATAGATGCCAAAGTGGAAACGTTCACAAGTGCCCTGGTTGAATCGTTCGAGGACAGCTGCCCTCTGCGAGAGCGGAGATCTGCCCAGGAAAAACCCTGGGTAACTGGGGAGATCTGGAACCTTGGGAAGACTCTTCGCAAACTATTTAACCGGGCACGGCGTAAAAAAACCGCAGTATACTGGGATGAGTATCGTAATAAACTTGGTGAATATAAGAAGATCGTTCGAAAAGCCAAACGAGACTCCTGGAAACTTTTTTGTGAACAGGTAGATAGCGTAAATGACGTATCGAAGATAAAAAAATTCCTATCCAATACTCATATCCAACCGGAATCTATGATCGATGACACGGGCAGGAGGCTTGTGAATACGGAGGAGACAATGAAACTCCTAATGGACTCTCATTTCCCACCCGGTATATCGAATAACATAGATGAACCTATATTGGAGGAAGGGGAGGGTAACACGGAAATAGCTATTACATCTGACATGGTTAAAGGGGTAATCAAGAGCTTTGCTCCCTATAAAGCTGCAGGGCCGGATGGCATTTTCCCGGCACTTTTGCAGATGGAGGCGGGACTGGTTTCCGTACATCTGTCACAGATATTCACTGCATGCTTAAAATTGGCATATACCCCAGTTAAATGGCAAGATGCAAGGGTAATATTTATACCCAAACCAGGGAAACCTAGCTATGCGACACCTAAGTCCTATCGACCGATAAGTCTTACGTCCTTCCTACTTAAAACCTTGGAACGGATAGTCGATAGCATGGTTAAAAGCAGTATACCATACAAAGACCTTAAATATAAGCAGCATGCTTATGTAAAGGGACGATCGGTGGAAACCACTTTAAACGAAGTCGTCCACTACATAGGTGAATCTTTCGATAGCTAACTGTATACACTGGCGGTATGCATTGACATCGACGGCGCTTTCAATAACGTGCACACTGATACCGTTATTCAATCCCTAGACCAGTTTTATGTTGACCGGGTGCTCCGTAACTGGATCAACTACATGCTAAGGAACAGATGGATAAGCTGCGAGATGTACGATATAACTATCAGGGAAAAGGTATTTCGCGGTATACCACAGGGTGGCATTTTGTCACCTTTACTCTGGGTTACCACGATTAATAGCCTCCTAAGGACCCTAACCGAGAAAGGACTTAGACCTGTCTGCTATGCAAACGATGTCGTAATACTTTTAAAGGGAAAGGATCCAAATTACTTGTGTAGAAGAGCTGAGGAGGCTCTGAATACGGCCTTGAGCTGGGCTCAACCGAGAGGCCTCAATGTTAACCCGGCGAAGACGGAAATCTGTCTTTTCACAAGAAAGACAAAAATTTCTACATATACTGAACCTTGCTTCCTGGGCAAAAAGATACCGGTGACAGACAAAGTTAAGTACTTAGGTGTAATACTTGACCGGAAATTAAAATGGAGACACCACATAGAGGATAGGATCAACAAGACACATCGGTGCTGGGCGATATGTAGGAGAACCATAGGCATAAAATGGGGTCTTAGTCCTACTATGACAAATTGGCTTTATAAAAGCGTAATTAGACCAATTCTAGCTTATGCTTCAATAATCTGGTGGACTGCTTTAGACAAAAAGTGCAATATCAAACTACTACAAGGAGTTCAGCGTACATGCTACTTGGGTATAAGTGGTGCCATGTGTACTACTTCAACCAAGGCTCTGGAAACGTTGCTAGATATTCCACCCATTGAAACATATTTAAGATATGAGGCGGCGCTTACAGCCGAACGGCTCTTTACTTTAGGCGAACTGATCAAAAGCGGTTATAGGACACGTCATCAATGTATACTGGACACATTGGAAGGTTATACACAATCATCGGACGTGCCTGATCGCATACCAGACACAGAATATGTCGGAAACTTTGAAACGCTAATCCCAGATAGAATGTCTTGGTCAAGCGGAACATTGGAGCAAATACCAGTAGGAATCCGTTGCTACACGGATGGCTCTAAATTAGGGGACAAAGTGGGCCTGGGGTTTTATATTGAAGACCCAGAAACAGAAATATACCACCGTTTACCTAATCATAACACAAGCTTCCAGGCAGAAGTACGAGCAATAACGGAATGTGTAAATTGGATTAAAATAAATATCGCGCCCACAGGGCTTAATATATTTACCGACAGCCAGAAGGCAATTAGGGCGATATCAGGTGATAGAAATAAATCTAAGACCGTATTGGATTGTAAGAAAGCTTTAACTGAATACTCTCCCAGAGGTAAGGTTTACATCATATGGGTACCAGGCCACTCGGGAGTAATCGGCAACGAAAGGGCGAATGTAATAGCTTTAAAGGGAAGAGAGCTCGATGTAGTTAACATGGCAAACAGGATTACGTGCACATCTATACAAAATTGGACGTGCGGATTCAGACGAATGTAGAGCATGTGGAGAGGACAGTGAAACTCTGGAGCACTTTCTTTACCACTGTAAGGCATTCGTCGAAGTTAAATCCAAGTATCTTGGAAGTGATGTTATTCCGGAAATAACATTCTTAACCAACACTGATTGGAAGATTCTTAGGAATTACGTCCAGGAAACTGAGTTTCTGAACATGGAAAAATAATACATTCAGTGAACAATTTTTTTTCATGAATTGGAGCGCACAACAGGCCCGATAGTGGCCTAGGTGTATTTCTTCGGATCTGATGTAGTATACATCCTCCTATCAACCTAACCTAACCTACGACTTTTATTCTCTTTACTAAAATACGGATGGATATGAACAGATATGAACAGATTTCAGTGTAAATGCATGATAAAAAATTAATATTTTACTTACAAGTTCGGACATTTGTGTTAAAATTACAAGCAGAGTGGCATAGAATAAAAACATTTTTTTGTATAGCTAGGATACAAACAATATCCTTAATGTATTTAATTGCAATTTCGAATTTTTTGTTTTTACTTCTTAGTCGTAGTGTATATTAAATAAACTACTTGTGTTAAATATATCGTTTTAATACGCGTGTAATATTGCTGCACGTTTTTGTAACTGCTGCTGCTGTTTCCATAGCCACTTCTCTTGTAATTGAAGAAGATGATGCTAGTGATGACACTGACATACACAAATAATGTTTATTCAACAACAAAAACAATAGCACATGTCCTTGGAATAAGAACACAATGCAATTATATGCATGTTGTTATTTTTGTTTTAATTTTTCTCCTTCTACACATTCACAGACAAACTTACGTAAATATTTATATCTGTATGTAGGTATAAAAGACCATGTACATTTATTTGTAAGTGTTTGTAAAAATACTTTTCTTTAAATTGTTTTTTGTTATTTTGTATTTACTTGTTGTTGCACTTTCTCTTATTTATATAAAATTTATATACTTCAAAACCCATGCATATGTTCATACGTACGTTCATACATACATATGTATATAGTTAAGTAGTATATGCATATGTAAAATAAACGTGCTTACAAGCAAAAATTTTTTAATTGATAGCTTTTTGTTTTATTAAAGGAATGAAGAACTGTTACTGCAAGTATTCATTTAAAGGTTAATAAAGTTTTGAATTACATATTTTATAACCTTTTTTATTTCATGCTCTCTTTCTCGCAATTATTGTTATTTTATTTATAACATACACACACACTCACTATCAATTGTGTATAGGAAATATTTAGACGCCCAAAAGTATGCAAAACTTCTTATATTAAAATAAATTTCATTGCAAACATTTGTTTCCTTTTCCATTTTAACTTATTATGTAAATAATTTACACGATTTAAAACATCATGTTATTTTAATGTAATTATATGTGATTATTTTCAATTGGAAAAAGGTACTTATTATTTTTTTCTTTTTTTAACACAAGATGTCATCATCCTTTATTAGACAAATATATAACATTTTAAAACAGAAAATTGTGATGCACTAAGAAATATTTTATTTCGTATAATTACACTTGTGATTGAAATTTCACATTTTAAATTTCGATGATTTATTTACAAAATACATTTTTAATTAACATTTTTTCATGTTTCTTGAGTTTAAAGAAAAAGTTTTTCTTTCGCGTATTCATTAAAAATGACTAAAGCACCACTCTTTGCTACCACCCAGTGACCTGCGCCGAAATGATGAGAGCCGGCCCATCCTAGCCGCCGTTGAATTTAGAAACAGCCGCAGACAAATTAAAATAGTAAACAAGTAGGAATTATTGTCTGGCATGGCCGCCACCTTATACCCTACACCAGCATATTTCGCTGTATGCAATTTATTGATGAAAATTAATTTTCTAAAAGAGGCTTTATACGTATGGGTGTTAGGGTCAAATATGGGCCAGGACCCAAAAAAATCTGGAGGAGGAATTTATTTTTATATAAAAGTTAGTTAGGTATTTTAAATTTCATCTCGATACTAATGACATACATACATATGTACATACATACATATGTACATACATACATATGTACATACATACATATGTACATACATACATATGTACATACATACATATGTACATACATACATATGTACATACATACATACATACATGCATGCATGCATACATACATACATACATATGTACATACATACATACATACATACATACATTCAAGTTCTTTTAGTTAAAAAAATGGTTAAATATTTACACTAATTACAGTAACGCAAAATAAGAGAAATACTTCTCAAATTTATGAATTATTTGATTAGTTTGCAAAAAGCTTACAATAGTTTATATACACTCCCGCTCACTTAAATAGGTTCACTATTTTGTTTACATACAAATTAATTTTTTGCAAAAAATAATGGACTAATTGGTTATATAACAATTTTAATTAATAGCATAATGTCTTATGTATCACTAGATAAACAAACATTAGTGCAATACTTAGGTTCATCATCTTTAATTTACAAAAACAACAACAAAATGCATTTTTCAATAAACTTTTTTATTTTTATAAATATTTTTACAAGGTTTTAGGAGGCTATTCCAAAATTTTTACATTCTGGCATCGAATCCATCCATTTACAGCCCTGGCGGTATGGATCGGGGCATTATATTTTTGAAATATCCACGGCAAGGGTTCAAAGATATCCCAAAATGTGCAAAAAGCTGTTCCAGTATGGCATTACAATTATTACAATTCCTACTAGGTGAAAGAAATTGAAGCTCACATGTTTCATAATACGAAATTGCCGACAACTCAGGTAGAGCTCTTAATTTCAAAAATCATAAAAATAATTATTATATCGATCTGGACCTTCTAAATTAAACTTTTTTTCATCCGAAAAAACAAGATGTAGATATTGCTTTTTATATATATGTGCAAACTGAAGAGGGTTTTTCATTACGAGTGGCAATTGGAAAGGCTTTTATTAATTTTTTAATATTGTTAAAGCCTTGGCCCTTCTTACAATATGTTTTACTGCAGCTAGGTTTGCTGTAACAACCACTTTTTATTCAATTTTTGCTGCAGAATCACTTGACTTGGAGCCAGATTTTATGAAATCTCTTCTGCCTTCTTTTGTTATGACTGCATATGTACGTTTATTAATGTTTTCTTAATATTCAGACTGTTTTCTTATAAAATTGCAAATAACATTCTGAATTTGCCCAATTTTTTGCCAAATTCCTGTGATTTTGGACAGTTTCCAAAAACGCTAAAATTTTGCCATTTTATTCTTCAGTCAATGGCTTACCGCGGCCTATTTTTTAAAAAATATATGTCTATATTCGCAAACACCAGAATATGAATAGATTTTCCACTGAACTGAACTAAACTGATTTTATTCGGAATGAACCTAATCAAGTGAACCAAAAAAAATTTAGGTAAAAAACGTAGTATGTTAGAAAAAAATACTAAAAATCAGCTATTAGGCATTTCGCTAATTTTTGTCTTACTAGTGATACCAAAGACATCATATTGTTATCTAAAATTATAAAATTACTAATTAGTCCTTTACTTTTTGCAAATAATTAATTTGAATGTGAACAAAACAGTGAACCTATTTAAGTGAGCGGGAGTGTATCTAATGTTTAATCAAGTCTCAAATAAACTTAATTTAGATATGGACAACAAAAAGTCTGTATATCCATAATAATATGAATATATTAACGAGGCAATTTTTAAGTTTTTTATTTTTTTAAGTTGAGAAGTTTCTAGTTATTATTGTTATACTAATAACCAGGGCAAGGATTTGTATGCAAATGCATGTTTGTAGTCAGTAACTCAAAATAACTTTTAAGTAGTTTTCTTTTCGAATCAAAGAATTTGCAACAAAATGGCATCGATTTGTTGTTGCATATTTTTGCATATTTTGTTATAAATGCATGAATTGCATATTTTGCTTTAAAATTCATATATTTTGCATATTTCTAAAATTTTTATAGCATTTTTAGCATATTTTTTAATTTTTCGAACAAAAATTGTGTTTTTTGTATTATGTATATATTTTTAAAATTAAAAAAAAAATACAAAAAAATGTATTTAAAAAAATTTTTAAACAGTAACGAAATATCTATCTAAACTCCTTTAGACAATTTTTCCTAGGACCAATGGGTGAAAAGTTACACTCATTTGAAAAAACCCTGTATAACCGAAATGTCCAATTTTGATCCTCTCTAACTCCGGCAGTACTTGACCGATAAAGTTCTTCACCTATGTGTCTGACTATCCAATAGTATTGGTGCAAATTTCATCCAAATCGATTTTTTGAGTTGAGTCACTTGACACGAGATCGTGATTCTGTTAAATTGGTATTAGAGTACATATAGCGGTAACTCTGTCATCAAGAACCTATATATTTGTTGTCAAAAACTAAAGTTCTAAATATTTATACAAATTTACTTAAATACTATAAAAGAAAAATTAGTGTTAATAAATAAATTTCACAAGGAAACATTTTTTTGGTTCATATTTTCCCATTTTATAGTGCATTTTATAAGCGCATATTTTTAGTGCATGAAAATCGTTGCCTTGCTAATAACTATGACATTTTCCAGTTAAAAAATCCAGAATATTAGAAATTGTAGGTAAAGAATACGAAAAAAGTATTTTAATTTTTAGTCCTTTTCGACTTTTTCCGACTTTTTTCGACTTTTCGATTTTTTTCAACTTTTTGACTATTTTCGACTTCTTTCGACTTTTTTTCGACTATTTTTTTACTTTTTTCGAGTTTTTCCGACTATTTTAGAGTTTTTGACTTTTTTTCCACTTTTTTAAAATTTTCGACTATTTTTGACTTTTTTCTAAAATTTTCGAGTTTTCGACTTTTCCCGACTTTTACGACTTTTAACGACTTTTCGCCTTTTTTTCGAGTTTTTTCGACTTTTTTCGACTTTTCGCCTTTCAGACTTTTCGACTTTTATTAACAAAGTCGACTTTTTTCACAGACGATAGTCGAGTTATCGACTTTTTTGGAACAAAATAGTCGACTTCGACTTTTCGACAATTCTATTATTCGAAAGTCGATTTATAGAACCCTAATGTAAAGCGTTAAAAACGCCAAGTAGACAATAATTAAAGTTGTACGCTTGTATTTATAAAAAAATCTTATTTTGCTTTTAATGCACTCGATAGTTAAAGCACACTTTAGCCTTAAAAACCATTAATAAAATTATGATATTCATAAACAAATAATAAACGTATATTAACTATTGTGCTGATTTATGTTTAAGTTGGCAGCACTGTACAATATGGCTGTCATTTTATGTGTTAGTGTTGCGTACAATTAGGATAAAATATTCGTTGATTCGGTTTTCTTAATTTCATATTTTTGTTTATAAAAGATTTTTGACAATAAAAACAAACTTTTAAGAAAAATAAATATATATATGGCTTTAATAAATGTCTATTTAGTTCAGATGTATAAATATAACATATAATTTCTAATTATTATTAAAAGTATCCGAATAACGGATATTTTGCGACAAAATATACATCACATTGACACATTTTCTTATTTTTACTTATTTTCCTTGTAATTTTTGCAAATATTGATAAATTTCTTTGATATTTGACTAATTTTAATGCCGGCGAATATATTTTGCATTAGTATAACACTAATCAATATAATTTACATGGTTAATTACTTTATTACAAACTTTGAAAAAGCCAAAACAAATGATTTTGTTCATCATTTGGTTGACAGACGGGCATTTCCAAATTGCTTAAAAATAGTACTGGACAATTGGAATATTGTCAAATATTCATGCATTAATCCAATAATGCCTAGATTTGAGTTTTTTCCTCAAAATATAATCGTTTAAAAATTTTCTGGGATTTTATTTACAAATTTGTAAACGTTAAAATTAGAATTTTTAGATTTTATTTTAAAAGAAACCATAATTACTTTTCGCAATCAACCTAAAATTACCGGAAAATCTTTATCTGAGAAAAAAATTGTTAAAAATCAAGTTATTGTTGGCTTAAAGAAGGGTCGAGCCTACAATAAAATTCTTCTAATTGTCAATGGTTTATTGAAGGTGTTTTAAGCTATTTCACGTTTATAAATACGATTTTCCTGAATTTTGCCTAAAATTGTTTAATAAACCTAAAATAAGTTTTTATAAATACAGCCGGTAGTTTTTTATCACTGAACACTAAGAAGTGAAACGCTGTCATTTTTTTACAACAATAACGTTACGCTCTTCTCACAGACGAGTTCTGTGTAACTCCAACACATATGTAAGAATCTTACTCTCTCTCTCCAAACTTCAAAACTTTGTCGCGAAAATTCGTGGCTTATAGCACTTGAATATATTTTTCATCACTTAACTTTATATTTTATTATTTTTTTGCACACTTTAAATATATTTAATAGCCCGAAAAGATTTAATTTTTTACAAACGAAAAAATATTTTTTTATTTTTTTGACATTTAATTTTTGTTGCTGAAATTAAAACTGAAAAAAAAAACAATGTTGTAAATTTTCGTATGGTACAAGACAAAAATATTTAAAATAATTTATTTATTATTTCAATATTGCAGATTAAAAAGCAAAGATACATTCATATATAATGTTTATAGATAAATTATGTTGCAAAATATTTAAAGAAATCTTTTAAATTATAAATTTAAATGTAATAATTTTTTTCAATACTTTTAAATTTTTTGCAACTATGTTGGCTTTAGAATTCTACTAATACATTCTTAGAGTTAGGTCACAAAGTATACAGAGGTGTCACTTTTGACATTTAAAAAAGTCTAAAATCAGCTTTTGTTTGATTTTGAAACTCATGAAATAGTGGGTACAGACAATGATATTCTACGTACGACTTTACATATGAAAAATCAAATGAAATTCCACCCATATTTTAAAAAAGAGAACAAGAGCTGTATAATTTATATTTTTTACGTTTACACTATTGGTATAACACAAAGTAAATTAATAAAGTAGCGACACGAGTTGTTGTACAACAAACGTCTACAAAAACCACAGGTAATTTGTCATTGTTCGAAATACTGAACTGTCAAAATTTGCTTACAAAAATTTGTTGATAAACAACACAAAAAGTAAATCTAAAATTATTTTTTTATCAAAATGTTTGTAATTTTTATTAATTATGAAGAAATTATATGATGTTATTATTGTGAACCAATAATTAAATGAAAATATGGCAATTATTAGTGTACTTTCCAAAAATATTTTGTTATTTGTATTAAAAATCACAGAATTTTATATATTTTTTTAAAATTAGAACATTTTTAAAAATATTAAACACTTAAAATACACTTTTTCATATTAAAAACAACAAATTCCTCAGAAATTTTTACAAAAAGCACGCGTAGAAATGAAAACAAAAATGCAACATAAACATTTTTGTCAAGCAAGTTTAGGAAAAATAGTCAGCTCTTCAAATGAGTCTACTTTATAAATTTTATTTGGTATAACACAATAACAAAGTAAGATGGAAACAGCTGTTTCACTTTTAAGGGCCCTTTAGCTATAAAGGTGGAAGTACACATCACACATTGAGGCGGCAACGCATTTTACGCTTTACAAGCTGCAAGTTACAAGCTGCAAGTTACACACCACGCGTCACTTTGATCTTTCTATTACTGCTTTAAAAATCAAAATTTTAAGTTTTTGTTTATTTTTTAATATTTTTCTTTTATTGTTGGTGAAATTTATTTCATTTTAGTTTATTCTTATTCTACACAAATCAAAATACAACCCTGAACAGCTGCCGACGCGTCAAAAGTTGAAAGTTCCTGAACTATTCGCGGCAGACGCGTTACAAACTACAGGTGTAACTTTAAATGAAAATACACTATTTCAACTTTTTTGACAGAAGCCTATAACGCGTTGCCGCGTACAACGCGTGTTGTGTACTTACACCTTAAGACTTTATGTACGACTTGATCTAATGCGACAAACTTGTTTTTTGAATCATTTCAACGTGTGATGGTTTCATCACATATTGCGTTTATACTATCCCATCCGTTCTCTTCTACATAGTAAATTGACAGATTATATTACTTGTGGTATAATGTAAAAGTAGCTTTATATGTGTTTACATAAAAATACATCATCCCTGGTCTAATTGTATTTTGAATAATTTTAAAAAATAAGAAGAGCCATACGACTGTCAAATTTTCCTATGTATTTTCTATCAATGTGTAATGGTTTAATTACATATTACGTTTAAACGATCCCATTCGTTGTCTTCTACACAGAATTTTGACAGATAATTTCTTATTATGTACAAGTATCCTATCATTTTTTGTTGTCGATTTTTTTACAGTTTTTTCATTTTCTTGACTTTATTTACAAAGTCAATTTTACAATTTTTTGAACAAGTCTACAAAACGTCGATTGTTCGACTCTCCGAAAGTTGATTTGTAAAACCCTACAGACGGTTTATAAAATCAGCTGGTTGTCAAGATCTACAAAAAAAATTGTATTCATTTCGTTGACGTTGTCAAATCTGAAATGCAGAAAGAGGCACTTTAGACCTTTTTTACTTCAAAAGCACAATTAATTTTAACGTGTATCCTATTTAATGAATTACTAAATTAAGAAAAATTTGAGATGAAACTACTTTTAATTATTTTTATCGCTTATCACTTGTCCTGCACGGTTGTGTATGGATGGGATACTGAGGAATTGGAAATTTTCGATTTGGTAGAAGAAATCAATAAAAACTTTTACGAGTTTATGGGAATATCACAAGTAAATAAATGCATTCGATTATTTCTATGTAGGTACACTACTTTTATTATTATTTTTTATTATTGTTAATTAAAGAATGCCACCAATAATGAAATCAAACGAGCATTTCGTGGTCTGTCGATACAACTGCATCCGGACAAGAATCCCTCAGAAGATGCCAACATTCAATTTCGAAACTTGGTTTCAATTTACGAAGTTCTAAAGGATACATCAAAGCGAGAAAAATATGATAAAGTTCTGCGTGATGGTTTGCCCAACTGGAAATCTGCTTTGTACTATTACCGTCGTATGCGTAAGATTGGTTTATACGAGGGAGCCGCTATTCTATTCTTAATCATTACTGTTGGCCAATATTTGTTTGCTTGGGCCGCATACTTGGAGAAGAAATATACGGCCGAACAAGTACTTGGCTCAAAATTGAAAAAGTTACAAAAGAAGAACAAAAATATAGACATGGAGACCATTCTTAGTGAAATTCCGTCGCCTTCGTTAAAGGTATAATATATAAAAACGATTTTTAAATTGATAATACTTAAATATTGATTTCATGTATCCAGAATACATTACCAATACAAATACCTATGTTCATTTGGAATCTACCATCTACTATTAAGGAAGGTTTCAATAAAGCTAATGAGCTAAAAGAAATGGCCTTAGAGAAGCGCAGGCAGTATGTTGGAAATGTTTTCATTATTTTTATTACTAGTAGTCTGATCAATCAATTTATTGTAGGGAATTAGAAGAATTGAAACGTCAAGAAGAATTGGAAAAGGAGTACGAAGAGCAGGCAAGATTGCGTAAAGAGAAAAAAGAAAATTTGCGCAAACGGAAACAAAATACAAAAGCGCCTGAAAAAACTGAAGAGGAATTGAAAGGTTATTCCCAAATCCAAGGTAGAGAATTAACGGAAGATGACGCTATCAGGCCAGTAACACAAAAGGTATTGTAAACATCAATATTTTGTTTATTTACCTTAAAACGAACGATTCTTTTTCAGACATCTGTAAGTGGAAGCTTTTGGACAGACGAAGATTTGGCAGAGCTCATACGTTTAGTTAAAAAATATCCGGCTGGCTTAAGCAATCGATGGGTAACAATTGCTGAAACCATGAATCGTACAGTACAGGAAGTCACATTTATGGCGGCGAAAATGAAGGAAAACGGTTTTCGTATACCCGGACAAACAGAAAGTGTGGCCGAAAATATAGTACAGGAAACTCAGGAAATCGTAAAAAAAGAGAAAACAAGAAAAGAAAAGAATATCATAATACCAGAAACAAACTGGAGCCAAGAACAGCAAAAAGCTCTTGAAGCAGCTATTGTGAAATATAGAAAAACTGCCGGCAGTGACAGGTGGCAAAAGATTGCCAACTGTGTTCCAGATAAATCGAAAGAAGAGTGTTTGATTCGTTACAAATATCTCTGTGAATTGGTGAAATCACAGAAAAAATCCGAAGAGTCTGAAGCGAATTTGGAAGCAACTACAAATGTTGAAACCCCTCAAGACACTGAACAAGAAACTGAGAGTGTTCATACGCAAGAGTGTAAGCCTGTAACGGCTGAGGATTTAGCAGATGATTTATCGGAAAAGGGAGGAAAGAAACGCAACAAACGCAAAGAAAGAAGAAGACGAAGGGACTTCTCTTCAGATGAAGATTCTGATGATGCCTACTCGTACGAAGTTAATTAAATGTTTAATATAATTAAACTAATTAAGACCAGGGATAATTGACATAAATTTTTTCAATAAATTAAATGTATCATTCATTCCATGATGGGTTTATAAAATATATTGTTTTTTACCTTGTGCGTTAATTCTAGTTTATATTCGGGTTATATGAAGCCATTTTCAATATTATTTTTAGTTTCTCGGATTTTAAAAATCATGCGATATAGGAAGTCTTTATTGTCTAAAATATGCAGTATTATTGAAAATTCATTGTTGTAAAGAATAATAAATACTCTCTATAAAATTACGTAAAAAAACTTACAAATTCTTACGCAAAATTTAATTTTGCTCATTAGGAAAAGTGACATTTAAACAAAACTTTATCGCGATGTGTGAGGGAGCTTTTTTAATATTTGCAGAAAGTTATAATCCTAATATACATGAATGTAAATGTGTCCAAAGAGAGTGTATGATAATAATTTTTGGGCAACCTACAATTTAATCAATTATTTTTAAGTATTTTTAACTCAGTTTAATTGCCATTTAATTTCCTTTGTAATTATTAAAATTAATTAGATTTTAATAAAATACTAACGTTTTATTACGAAACTGCAGATTCCTTACTTATGTCCAACATTGAATTTTGGGATATTTCCGTTTCGTCTTCATCATCTTCTATTTCCATTTCAAAAATAATCATTTTCTTGTGCTTCTCGGAAAGTATAGAAGCCACCTTAATAAGAAAACAAAGTTAAATGTTCCTCGAATTTAAAAATAATGTATGTATGTAAATAACAACTTACCTTTCTGCATCCGGATACCGCCAAATTTGTGCAGACACTTTCGATAGCCTTAAAGCTCGTAATGTCTATTATATCGAAAATACTGTGACCAACTGCTAATTCATTTAAATTTATATTTTGTGGCAGAGCGTGTAATGAACATTTACCAGTTATTTGATCCAGAGGGAATTGAATAAAATAACTTTGATGTTTCATTGTTTCACTTTCTTTAACCAATAGCAAAGATAGAACATCGTTGTTATAAAAGTGCAAGTCAACAAATTTTAAATTATCAAGACCATTACTTAAGTCTTTGGTGAATGGACCGGGGATGGTTTGCAGACGAAAGCATTTCAACTGCGTAAATTTGTCATCAAATTCTAAAACTAAACAATCTTGCCATCCAATAGTTACAAGTATTAGATCGCGTTTTTTAGATTCACTCACGAAATACGATGTTCTAATAAAGTCGAAAGTACATTCGGAATTCTCATTAAAAGAACAACATACGAAACTGGAATCGAGTTCAAAACCGAGACTTATACTTTCATTGGGTTTTAGAAACACACTATCAATGGCCGCAAACATTTTATCGCGTTGCTGTGTTAGAGATAAACGTTTTTCGTGTGGATAAAGTAGTGGAGAATTGCGTAGACATTCATTTTCTTCCAAAAGTTTATGCCACAGATGATGCATATCAGTTTTTACAACTTGTTGCAGAGGTTTGTCTTCCAAATACTGACCAACTTTTTCCAAATTAAATTTTCTTTTTATAACAGTACCGTCATCTGGAAATATGTATATTTTTCTAAATGAAATGTACGAAATTGTTATTTAATTTTCACATAACCATACCGTTCTCTATTACACTGTCCTCAAAACTGTTTAAATATTCCGCCAAATATATGGTGTCTTCCATGGACAATTGCGCCATATCCTCAGTGACGTCCTGTTGATGTAGTCGTACTATGACAACACAAAGCCAACAGAAAAACAATTTCATATCATTAACAGACTGATCGATTACTTGTTGCAATTCCAGAATTTTCATTAAAAACGCACCGCAATCACGCAATGCTGCCTCTGTAGATTCACAAACAATAAGAGGCTGTCGGAAAAAGTAAGAAGTATTTAAAATTACTCTGCTTTAAGGTTTATTATAGGATTATTTTAAATATACCTCATAATAGTAACTGATTCTGGCCAGACCCTTGATAGTGTTAAGAAAATAAAACATGTTAATAGATGCCATTTGTAAAGGTTTTGATACCAAGCTCTGTATGGTGGAGTAGCTTAAATCAACAGAATTTTGAAGCTTTTTCACGCCTTTTTCCGTAAGATCTCTAATAATAAAAAATAAAATATAAAAGCTCATATAAAATAAAAACCTTTTAACACTTATACGGCAGAATTTTTAAATGCAAGATATGTAGTCAGGTAGAAAAATATCCTAATTTTATAATGAATTCTTCATTGATTTTATTATTTTTAACAAGAAAATACGGTATGGGTAGTATATAAAGAATTTTAAGAATATTGTATATAAAATATTGACTTACTGCATTAAAAATTCCTCTATTTCATGAGTGGCATAACCGAAAACCAATAATTCCATAAAATCTGCTGATAGCGATCCTTCTGTTTGTTTATTTGCATAACTTGTTAGCTTATTATCCATTTCCAGCAAAACCGTTTCCCAAGCTTCCAAAATACACTGAATGGTGTTATCTATGTAACTACAATATTTATGGAATCAAATTTATATAATGGAAAATAATACTACACAATTTATTTTTACTTTTTTGTTTCCAATATATTAGCACAATGCTGCGCTAAATGTATCATTGGTGAAATATATTCCTTCAATACGGTATTATGAAAATGTAGAATTTTTAATTGATTTCCATCTCGTAGTAAAGCATACATGGCATTAAAATCCCCACTTAGGCGGACATCATAGACATCTAATTCATCTGGATGCGAAACGTGTTGCGACATATCAATGGTTCCCGACTTTAATGCACCCAACAATAATAGATGAACTTTGCCACATTTCAATATTACTACCAGAAAACAAGGGGAGCCCTTAGCGAATGACTTATGCTCCTCCGTTTTAGATGAAACGCCTAAACTACTCAAATGTGGCAATGGCGGCAAAAAGAAATCATAGGTCAACTATATAAGCAAAACATTCATCGCAATATGAAAAATAATCTTTTTTGTAATATGTATCAACTTCTTCACCTCTGTTTTATTCCGATACAGCTGTCTATAGTCGGGAGCATTTATGGCTTTACTAAAGTACACCTTTTTTATATCGTCATCGTAGACTAGGTTTGAAACAGACTCCTCGCGCTCTACATCCAGTAAACACACTTGTCCATTGCTGTAGCCTTTTACAATTATCTTGTCATGTAGCATATTGCCTAATAATTACAATTTTGTGTACTTACCTACAGCTATGATAGTCTCATCATATTGCCAACTTAAACTTCTCACCTTGACACCTTCTCCAGGCGATGGAAATGTTACAATTTTTTGCCAATTTAATCGTTGAATTACTATTTCGCCTGTTCTGCAAAATTCATTTGTTCAAATAAATTTTATTTTGAATGCTGACTCTATCACATTCATCTGCTTATTTTTAATTATCAAAAACTATATATTTTTGTCACTTGCCTTTTTCAGTTCCGTAAGCCACTAGGTCCATTTTGTTACTCCATTCCATAATTTCTATAACGCAGCTCATGTGCCGTGCTCCAATTTGTTTCATGGACATTGATTGTGACATTTTCAGTATAGTTATTTTATTTCTACAAATTAAAATAACAAAATAAAACAAATTTAAAAACTTTCCAGATTACAGAAGGCGGATTTGTTTCTTGATGCTTCTACTTTTTAAATAAATCAATCACAATAAATTATTAACTCCGCAGTTACACTTACAAGTTTTTCTCTCAAGTTTTTCACACAAACTGTTTGTCAATTCTGCGACGCACACTGTCACGAGCGTAGCCAAAAATGCTTAAAGTCGAAATTTTATTATTTTTTTAACTTTTTGTATAGAAAACATTCCTATTAATTCAAATGTAAAATATTATTTAAAAATTGTATATAGTTTTTTAGGTATTCTAGCTCAAAGTTAAGGTTTGCATGCACATATGTACATATATAAGAGAAAAACCCAAAATTTGGCATTTGCTTGTCGTTATTTAAATTAAAATCTGTTTTGGTAATGGCTGATATATTTGTAATACAATTGAAAGGTAGATATATAACGATAATTGTAACACTGTTTTGGTGGAAATATCGATCCTTCTTGAAATACTGTTAGATAAAGGATACCTCCTGAGTATAACGACGATTTTTATACAAATGTCAACTTCTGTAGTGAATAAAAAAAAAACACCCGATATCACTTTCGAAATTTTTTTATATTATATTGCTATAAGCATAGTAGAAAAATATCTAATATTTTTCTACCATGGCTATAAGTAAGTAACATTTTTTTCTGTCAACATCATTATATTTTTGGGATATTATTCAAAAGCGGCTGCAGTTTAAGAAAAGTAATACATCTAATGTCTTACATAATATTGAACAATTTGTGGGAAATTTTATATATTTAAAATTTAAATATATAAAATTTTAAATATATAAATATTTAAATTTTAAATAATAATAGTGGATACATAGTAGGAATACCTAAAATTTACACTTTTAGAAATGAGCAATAATTGAACTATATACAGGAAAATCTATGTTTGAAACATAGTTGAGATACTGGGTGGATACATGGAAATCTCGGGAATGGCTTGCTCGATTGTACAAAAAATAATATGATATGAAAGGTCATGGAAAGGCATTTCAGATGATATTATATGAATTATTAACCCATTGAGTGCCAAAAGCTAAAAAAGGGTTTTGAAACATGATTTTTTTGTACAAGTGCCCATAATTCGAAAAGTGGCCGATATAAGAACATATACATTTCCCAAGAATTATATAGAAAACATTAATTTCATTTGGTTAATTTCACATAGCGTTAATAGCCGAAAATATATCGTCACCTAAAACGCAAACGGCCCAAACTAACCAAAAATTCAAAATCGATTTTATTATCGATTCTAATGTATTGCATCAAAACAAATGTCCACACCAAAAATATTGATTTTATTGAGAAAAAACAAAAGGCCCTTTAAAAAAAAACATTTAAATATTGAAGTCCAATTTATACATTTTTTATATATGCCATTGTCCACTATCATAAAAATGATAGGTTTCATTATTAAACAAATTGTTTATTTACTACAAATATTTCGCGTTGATAGGAGCAAAACTTACTTTTGCTTCTCCTGTAAAATTTTAAAAATGTTAGATAGAGAAGTTGGCGTTTTAGGTGACGATATGTTGTTGAATATAATTATATTAAACAAAATTAATTTGTAATGTTAGTATTTATTAAAGCTGCCTACACACTATGAGAGAACTCGTTAGATTTTTATTTCATACTGCCAAAACAAAATAAAATGTAAATTGGTATGATTATCAAAAAAATCAAATAAAAAATATTTTTTGTTTTTACACTGTCACATTTGAAATAAAATGAAACTTCAATTCAAAACAAATCAAAGAAAAAAGATAAAATTTAATTTTAAATTGGCTTTTGTTTCTATTTCAGTTATTTTCTGTGTTATTTTCTGATAAAATGAAAAAATCCAATTGTTTTGAAATTTTTCAAAACATTTTAATAAATCGTACGACTTTCAATTTTCCATCCGTATTTTCAGTAAGTCTCATTACATTTTGTATCTACACTATAATATTTATCATTTTATTTAAATTTGACATGTCGTTTTAGTTAACATTATGGTGTGTAGTCAGCTTAAATTATAATAACTTTTAAGGGCCAATCTTTAGGTGAAATATTAGCGATTAAATTAAAATTAATCCTCGAAAGATGTTTTTGAGGTCTCAATTAGTTAATTTTGTTTGCAAGTTTAAGCGCCCAATGGAGGTGGTTTAATCTTAAGCACGAAATGCAAAAGTGTAAACAGCTGATGCAAAGAAATTAATAAAATTTTTATAAATATAAACATTAAAATGTTCTATTTATTGATTAGTATAAATTATGGACACTTCAAAATACATTTTTTGGTTTTTAATTCAAGTTTTCATTAATTTTCATATTAAATTTACAATTGTCTTCTTTTTTTTTTGTAAAATATGCATTGTTTTGATAACAAACAGTAGGGTTCTATAAATCGACTTTCGAATAATCGAACAATCGACTTTTTGTCGAAAAAAGTCGAAAAGTCGAAGTCGACTATTTTGTTCCAAAAAGTCGATAGCTCGACTATCGTCCATGAAAAAAGTCGAAAAGTCGACTTTGTAAATAAAAGTCGAAAAAAGTCGAAAAGTCGAAAAAAGTCGATAAGTCGAAAAAAGTCGATAAGTCGAAAAAAGTCGAAGAAAGTCGAAAAAAGTCGAAAAGTCGAAAAAAGTCGAAAAGTCGGAAAAAGTCGAAAAGTCGGAAAAAGTCGAAAAGTCGAAAATAGTCGAATATTTTAAAAAAGTGGAAAAGAGGTCAAAAACTCTAAAATAGTCGGAAAAACTCGAACAAAGTAAAAAATAGTCGAAAAAAAGTCGAAATAAGTCGAAAATAGTCAAAAAGTCGTAATAAATCAAAAAGTCGAAAAGTCGGAAAAAGTCGAAAAGTTGAAAAATGTCGGAAAAAGTCGAAAAAAGTCGAAAAGTCCAAAAAAGTCGAAAAGTCGAAAAAAGTCGAAAAGTCGAAAAAAGTCGGAAATAGTCGAAAAAAGTCGGAAAAAGTCGAATAGTCGACCATTTATAAAATACTAAAAGTCGAAAAGTCTAAAAGTCGACTTTTAAATAAATGAAAAAGGTCGAAAAGTCGAAAAATCGACTTTTCATAAAATGGAAAAAGTCGACTTTTAACTAAATGCAAAAAGTCGAAAAGTCGACTTTTCGTTTCTACTATAGAACCCTAACAAACAGTGACATTTTCTGTTGTTTTGTATGGCAACACTGCGAAGTTTAATCTTGTACTCAAAAACATCAAAACATAAGATTAAATTTATTTTTAGATTAATTAATCTGATTATTAATTGGCATTTGATTACCATCTCAAAAACCCGCTCTAAGTGATTTTTCAAAAAAAAAAAGTTTCTGAATGTTGCATGACAGTAAAAAAAACAATTCTTCATTTTTATATCATGATATTTTTTCTTTTCAAGTGAAAAGTAAGGACAGGGACATTCATAAATACATACATATAATTCTGAAGTGTAGACTTACAAAAAACGTGATGCACTAAAGCCCAAGTAATATGTTATCAAAATTTTGTATAGAAAAGAACGGATAGGATCGTCTAAACGCAATATGTAACGAAATCATCACACATTGAGAGGAAATACATGATGAAACAGAGCACGACTGTAACTTCAAACAAAAACGTGTTCAAAACGACATAGGCCCATACAAAGTATAACAAGTAGTCCGACTCTTTGACAACAGTACCTAACTCTAAGCATGTGTTAGTGAAAAAGTACCCAACTCTGAATATGTGTTGGTAACAAAAATGTAATGTGTTGGTGCATTCTGAACACACAGTTTTATAAAAAATTTCAATTTTAAATTTGTTTGAATTTTCAATACCAAAAATTGAAAATCTGTTTGTAAATTGAAATTCAACAACAACAAAATTGAAATGTCAATAAATAGAAAAAAATATTTTTTCCAGTTTAAAAAAATTAAATTAATTAAATTAAAAAATTAAACAAACAAAAAAGTACCCAACTCTGAATATGTGTTGGTAACAAAAATGTATATGTGTTGGTGCATTCTGAACACACAGTTTTATAAAAAATTTCAATTTTAAATTTGTTTGAATTTTCAATACCAAAAATTGAAAATCTGTTTGTAAATTGAAATTCAACAACAACAAAATTGAAATGTCAATAAATAGAAAAAAATATTTTTTCCAGTTTAAAAAAATTAAACAATATTTTATGTGAAAAGTACGATGAATATATTTTAAAAAATTACAGATTTTTTGTGGATAGCTGAAATTTCGCGTACGATCCTTAAAAGTTGTCAAAAAAAAAAAAACAAGGTAAACTTTTGAGTGTTTTGACAAGTTTAAACCTCTCACAAGAGAGTTGAATTCACACGGAACTCGTAGATGTGAGAGAGTAATTTCCTATATATGAGAGTCGGACTACTTGTTATACTTTGGGCCCATAAATAAAGCTACGACAGTAACTAAAAATTCTCTCATATTTCTATTTATTTTCTTTTGTTTTTATTTTTCGTTGCCTATTTACATGGTTTTGTTTATAAAATGTATGAAAATATTTTGAAAGTATGGTAACGTTGTTGAGAGAATGATTACCTATAAATGTGAGCATAAAAATAAAGGTCCAAAGCAATGGTGGCCAAACATGCCCCTGCGGGCATTGTGTTATTCTCACTTATACACGCGCAATACAAATATTCTCAGCTACAAAACAAACTATACACAAAACAAAAACAATTTAATTTAGTTGCTCTCTTTATGAAATGATACACAGAGAATATTTTCAAAAGCCATTACAAATGAATGTATGAGTACTTTTTATAGAAAGATTTATTAGACATATAATTATTTATAATTATATTTGTATTTTCATTTGTTCAAGCAATTAATCGCCTAAATTGTATCGATTAAACGATTGACGGTTAATCATTTGAATACCTAATATGTAGATACATACATACATAAATACGATCCGTTTGTTGGTTTAGACGATCCCGTCCGTTCTCTTCTACACAAAATCTTGACAGAACCCAGCGGGAAAAAGAGGCAGTAAAGAGGCCTTACTAAAGGCATTATTTTGCAGACACAAGCACACCCCTCTGCATTGCAAAATCATTTCAATTTTACACGGCGTGTCATTGTCAGCTAAGTGCTTGCCTTCTCGCTTCTATTAAAGGGCTGATAGAAGGCTTACTTAAAAAGGCCTATTAAACGGTCTTCCGTTGTAGGCCTATTAGAATATCTTTCGCTGAACGCTTATAAGAAGACCTATAACGTAATGTATATAAGATGGTCTTCCGTTAAAGTCATATTAGAAGATCTTCAGTCAAAGGCTTTGTAAAAAGTCTGTATAGGAAATTATTATAAAAGTTTTAGGGATATATTCATAGGAGTTTATCAAAGTTTTATAAAACAAATTTTCATAAAAAAATTGATAAATTCTTATCCTAAGGCCCATAATCTCAATATCCGATTATTTCTCCAATTAACTAACCGGCGCATTAATTATTCGTTGCGATATACTGTCGGTTATATATTTTGAATTTCTCATACAAAAATTACATTTAAATTTTAACAGTCACTTATGTAAGGTAACACTATAGAAAATTGAAGTTTTTACAATTTAAAAATAAAAATAATTTTCGAGAAGAAATTAATTTAAAAATATATGAACAATGTCACAAAACAATGAAAAACGACAAAGGTAAAAATTTCTCATTGAATGAGGAATATTTGCTAGTTGACCTAGTGGAGATACACAAATCCGTACTGGAAAACATGAGACAAAAAAATGAAACTTGGGAGAAACTTGCTTCAGAATTTGCAAGTCAGTCTGGGGTGCAAAGAGCGTGGAAAGCGCTACGCGACAAGTACGAAAATTTAAAAAGAAAGTCTAAAGTGGAAATAGCTACCGAAAAGTGTGAAACCTATCGAACAGGCGGGGGACCTACTGCTACGTCCATAGTTTCAAATATATCCGAAAAAATTTCTTGTCTTATTGGGGAATCTGCTACTGGCTTGTGTAATCCATACGACAACGATGGTAATGGTATGATTATTATATGTATGTGATTTTATCTTAATTCCTTTAATGACAAATTAAACCAGCTAAAGTCAGATATCGACCGATCCAAATAAAATTTTCTAGATGGATTTGTATTCCTGTAAAACTTCTTTCAAACTAATTTTAATGTGATACTGACATTTAAAGTAAATTATTTCATTTAAAGCATTTTGTGAATGGGTCCTTGTATGAGGCTGTGGCAAAAGCGATCAATTCTCACATCACTTTACAATATGATTTCGAAAAATACCGCAGTACTATATTTCAGTACTTTTCAGCACTTAATCTAACTTGTAATCTTTTGACAAATAATCAATAGACTAATACATAAATTTGTCCATAGTATAGTTGTGTATAATCTAGTCTATAATCTAGTCTGCAGTCTAGTCTATAGTCTAGTCTATAGTCTAGTCTATAGTCTAGTCTATAGTCTAGTCTATAGTCTAGTCTATAGTCTAGTCTATAGTCTAGTCTATAGTCTAGTCTATAGTCTAGTCTATAGTCTAGTCTATAGTCTAGTCTATAGTCTAGTCTATAGTCTAGTCTATAGTCTAGTCTATAGTCTAGTCTATAGTCTAGTCTAGTCTAGTCTATAGTCTAGTCTATAGTCTAGTTTATAGTCTAGTCTATAGTCTAGTCTATAGTCTAATCTATAGACTAGTCTAATCTATAGTCTAGTCTATAGTCTAGTCTATAGTCTAGTCTATAGTCTAGTCTACAGTCTAGTCTATAGTCTAGTCTATAGTCTAGTCTTTAGTCTAGTCTATAGTCTAGTCTATAGTCTAGTCTATAGTCTAGTCTATAGTCTAGTCTATAGTCTAGTCTATAGTCTAGTCTATAGTCTAGTCTATATTCTATTCTATAGTCTAATCTATAGTCTAATCTTAGTCTATAGTCTAGTCTATATTATATTCTATAGTCTAGTCTAATCTATAGTCTAGTCTATAGTCTAGTCTATATTATATTCTATATTATATTCTATAGTCAGTTTTGTCGCCTCTTTTTTATGTAAGCTACGTAAGCGATTCTAATTGTTTTCAATTAAATTTTAGGATTAAATACTGAACTTAAATCAAAAACTGAAGATGTTAATGATTCCATACAAGAATTACAATCTAAAACTGATGATATTAATGATTTCATTCAAGAGGTAAAATAAAAGATTTTACAGTTTAACAATGCTAATATTAAATTATTTTTAGGATTTCGTAAATTTAATAGAGATCGACGAGGAGGTGGATAAAGAAATGTATCCATCATCGTCTAAATGGAACCCTACAATATTAAAGGAAAAAGTTTCAAGTAAACTTAATACAAAAAAGTTTAATCAACGAAAAACCAAATTAGAAGATGAAAAAATAAAACTAATAAAGATACAGCAGGATTTTTATAGGAATGAAAATGCCAGAGCTGCTGAAAAGCACAAGCTCGAAATGGAAAAATATCAAAACGAAATTACATCAATACGATTAAAAAATGAACTTATCCAAAATGAAATAAAAGAGAAAAAACAACGCATCTGATCATTTGTATATTTTTATTTACATTGTGAATTTGTTAATTAAATATTCGCAATAAATGATTTATAAACTGAAATAAAATTTGTAATATAAGTTTTATTAGACCAAAATATCTCAAAAAAATACTACTACCTTGCAAAATAACTGTTTATTAAAACGGTTCTGGCATTTGAATTTCTATTATTTGCATTTTCATGAACTTCGTTATCATTTTCAATAATTTCATTACTAATGTCGGGATGTTCTTCAAGAGGAAGGGGTTCTTTTCGTTGAGTACTTATATTGTGAAGCACCGCACAGGCAACGATAACAGTCATTGCAGTGTTAACAGCTATTCGCATCCTCATTGATAAAACTGGAAATCGACGTTTCCATACTCCAAAACATCTTTCAATAACGTTACGAGTTCTTATTTCTGACTCGTTATACAACTTTTCACAATTTGTTATAGGGTTAAGCAGTGGTCATCATATAGTCACATACCTTGTAACCACTATCACCCAAAGTATAGGTGTTTTTAAATTCTTTATTCTCAAGTCTAAATTTTAAACGGCTGTTATTAAATATTGTGCTATCATGGAAAGATCCGGGCCACCTTACTACAATATCTTGAAAAATAAGTTCATTGTTGCACACAGCCTGAACGTTAATGGAAAAATATCCTTTTCGATTTCGAAAAAGTTCTGCATTATCACCACCAGGAGATTGTATGCGCACGTGAGTACAATCGATCGCACCAATTACTTTCGGAAATTTTGCAGTTTTATAAAACTCATTAATATTTTTTTGCATTTAATAAATTCGCTAGATAGTGAAGCAATTGCTCGTGAAACATCTTTAACTGCTCGACCTGCTGATGATATACTCAGTCCACAAAAATCGGCCACAGTTATTAAAAAACTACCACTAGCGTAAAAACGCAGAGCTAACAAAAGTTTGGTTTCTGGTGATAATGCAAAATTTCTTAAAAAAAAAGATTAACCACATTATCACTGAATTATGCTATTTCTCACCTTTCCGTTTTAGATAAAATTGTTTGCTAATCCTGCTAAGGATATATTTACATGTTGACTTGGAAATTCGGAACCTCTTTCTAAAATTATCTTCATCCATATCCTCAAGGTAGTTTCGTCTATTTTTATAGATTCTCTCAGCATTTTCTTGAGGCTGAATCTCTTCAAATTCCTCTTCCATTGAGATTAATTCAAAAACTCTGCTGTTCATTATTTTATTTTTATTTGTGGATATAAAAAATTTTTTGTTTTTTAAAACTGAAAAAGTAACAGTTATGTCAATTTATTGTATCGATAAATTATTAACCGTATGATGAGTTCCTGTTAGCATTTAACGATAGTATAAATAATAAAATTTTATTGAGAAAACAAAATTGCGCTGACGGGCAGTATATCGTTCCGAAAAACGATAACCAGAGATTGAGATTATGGCCCTAAGACTTTTAATATAATTACCTAAGCAGACATTCTACAAAGCATGCGGAAGCATGGGTTATTAGGGAAGACATTATTAATAAATTCGACATTAAACATAAGAAATTGGCACATGCGTATTTTTAATTATAAAAGCCTACTTTACGAGAACTTTACAACATAAAGTTTTGCAAAAGACTAAATTTTATTTGGAATGTAAAAAAATACATTCTTCTGTTTTCAGGTAGCGGTTTAAAAAAAAGAGGGCAAAATAAATTTTATAGTGTCGATTTTAGAGAGCCAATATATAAAAATAATTGCAAACCCAATCATGTTTGAATATTAATAATTGTTTGTTTGGCATTGTTTTGCAATGCAACTTGTAATGTGCATGAATCCTACAAGAAGGGGGAGCTTTGTGCTTGTGGAATATCTTCCGCGAGAAGGCAATGAGGAATGAGTATCGAATCTTTTAGAATGAGTAAATATGTCTCTTAGAAGGCCTAAAAATCGAAGTCCTACCATTTTTTCCCGCTGGGAACATATTACTTGTGTGCTCGTGAAAAATAAAAGAAACCGTAACAGCTGTTTTATCAAAATACACATTTTTTGGTGTGGTGAGTTATTTTTGTTTACAAATATGTGTTTCTGCACGTGGAAAAGACGCAAAAACTCGTTTTCATTATTTACATTTTCAATATGTGTTTATGCACGTGAAAAAGTTTCACAAAAAATTGATTTTCATGAGTTACTCTAAAAAAAATATTTTTGATCAATTAAAATATGTATATAAATGTGGAAAGGAACAAATCTGATAAAATATAAATATATTTGGGTTTATATCGTTACAGAATGCGTTTTAATAAAAAACATTCAAAAAATGTTACTATGGTCATATATAGAAAATGATATATAACTGCTATCGGACGATCTTGTGCACGATAAAAACCTATATAGAACTTTAAGTCGGAAGTGTAGAAATCGGATGGCATACATTTTTTCCGTATTTCATCGTTCTAGGGTGTGTACTACAACAACAAACTTTTTTTTTACAAAAAATGTTACTATGGAAGTATGTATATATAATTTTTATATATAGCTGCTATTGGACGATCTTGTGCACGATAAAAACCTATATAGAACTTTAAGTTGGAAATATACAAATCGGATGGCATAATTTTTTTTTGTGGATTTCATCGTTCTAGGGTGTGTACTACAGCAACAAACTTTTTTTACAAAAAATGTGACTATAACCGTATATAGAAAATTATATATAACTGCTATCAGACGATCTTGTGCACGATTTAACCTCTATAGAACTTTAAGTTGGAAGTGTAGAAATCGGATGGCATACATTTTTTTAGGATTTCATCGTTCTAGGGTGTGTACTACAACAACAAACTTTTTTTTCACAAAAAATATTACTATGGCAGTATATAGAAAATGATATATAACTGTTATCGGACGATCTTGTGCACGATAAAAACATATATAGAACTTTAAGTTGGAAGTGTAGAAATCGGATGGCATAATTTGTTTGCGATTTTAGGTAGGGTCAACTGTGGACCGACCCTTACAAAATTCAACAGATAAATTTTGTTTCATATAAAAGTTGTTATGTTGAATTTTATAGCTATACATTTTTTAAGCCAGTTATGAGCGGTAGTAATTTCCCGAGGTGGACCTTATATCGGGGATAGGTTAAATTATTAACCGATCCCCTTAAATTTGACAAAACGATTTTGACTCCTTATTTATGTGGAATTTCTTTGCTATATTGGTATTTTTATTACAACTATTGGAGTTAATATCTTTTTTTACCTCAGGGGTGCTCGACTTCCTATATGAAGGTATAGATCGTTTGGTGGGGTTTCTCCGGACAAACGTATGATAACCTAGTTGGTTTTTCAAAAACGAAATTTTAAAAGCCAACTTGTTTATTCCATCAGGTTTCATACAACTGCACTTTTTTATTTTCCACATTATTTCATTTTAATTTTTTCAATTAAATTAATTAAAAATAAATATTTTTGGTTGTTGTAACAGTTCGACTGTGGCCGATAGTTCTTTCCTGGGGAAAAAACTTTCGGCTGATACAGCTGTCGCTGGGTTGACAATCTTTGGCCGAGTATGACTCGGGTCGTTCCGGAGCGAAGATCCAATTGTCGTGGAAACGTAATAATTTTGATAATATTTGTTTAAATTTGAAAATTTTATAAATATTATTTTTTCGTTTTGACATTTTCCTGTGTTAAATACAGTGCAACTTCGACAGACCGGACATGCGCCAGTCTGGTCATTCTAATAATTAGGACGCTTCTACATTTCGGACAACTTAAAATTTTTACCTCTACAATCCGGAAAAAATTTTTTATCCAAGAAAAAAATTAAATTCCGTGGGTTTCCCCTTTTTAACACGCATGTTTTGTTATTCTTACTTTTATTTACATTTTGCAATATCATTACTTCAGTTTTGGTTCATTCTTCCGCAAGCGTATTTGTCTAATTTCATAGCAAACAATAAACGCAAACATAACACACTAACTTTAACGGAAAAATTTGTTATTTCACAAAGTCTTGATGAAGGGAAAACTATCAGGCATGTTGCCGAAAAATTCCATGTTCCAAATCAACGATTTATGACATTAAAAAAATAAGAAGTGTCTTATCTTCTTCTATTATTTCAAATACCTATAAAATTCGAAATTTTGATCAAAATAAAAATTTGCATTGAGAATTTGTTTAATTGTTTTAAAATATTAAAACAGATATACAATTTACTTTTCTTTTTCACCATTATTAATATATTTTAATAACGTAATATTAATATCAAATATGCTTTTGAAAATTTGGACAGACGGCTTACAGCCGTGATTTTCAGCGTCAGCCGCTGCCGCCGTTAAATATAGTCGGCGCAGGCCTCTGCTAATTTGTAACAGCTGATATTATATTGGAATGATTCAACGCGCATTTAGGCCGGCGCAATTTTCCAGTCTTCATGAAAAAATTGTTGCAATTTTTTTATAACACAGTTGTATTTTTACGTATTTTAATTTGTAAATTTGTTTAAACAATTGAAACTAAATTGTTAAAAACTTTGAAACAGAATATATTTCTTATAAATATATAAATACTATATTTTAAACTAAAAAAAACACACAAAAATATAAATTTTAGAACACGCAAATAATTTCAAGTTGTTACGGCAACACTGACTGGAAGGCTGGGCAACCCTGCTTAGTGTAGAAAAATACTACTGCAGAGACAAAAAATTTTTTCACACTACAGTACTTGATTTGATTTTTGTCTGCCATTAATTTTTGTGAAAAATCTTATAATGGCATAGGTAAGTCAAATAATTATACATATTAGTTAAAATTTAAAAACTTTTTCATGTGAAAGTTGTGAAATTATGAAATTAAGTGTGAAAAATATTGTAAAAATTACATTATAATTAGAAAGAAAAAGAATGAAAAAATTCTGGAGTCTACCACGAGCTCAAGAACCTAGCGGACGAAAAAATGTGTGTGATTGTGTGAAAAAGTTCTTTTTGTGCAGACGTAGAGATCGAAACGAAAGAAAGAAATTAAAAATATCTAAAAGATTTAAAATTAAAAATCTAATTTTGTTATGAAAAGTGTTTAAAAATCATAATTTTCCTATAACTATTTAAATGAAGGGCATGGGAAAGCGTCGTTGCAATGAGAGAAGGTGGAAAAATTTTGTTCAAGGACACAATTGGCCCCAGTAAAGTGTTCAAATGAGTGTGTGTGCCTCTTCTTTTACTTTTCATACATATAAAAGTATTTTTGAGTTTGTGTTGGTTTTATTTTTTTTTGTCTACTCAGAGATTCCATGTTAGAATTTTGTGCTCTTTTGTGTATTCGTCGTGTAAAAACAGAAACGATAATTACGTTCTGTTCTGTTTTCGTACTGGGTGTAAAAGTAGTTATTGGAAAAGGAGACGGACGAGGAAACGTGTGGTCGTCGTAATAGGTGTATGGATGTTCCCCATGGTAAATTAGGGTAAAAATCTGTTTTATATATTATGCACTAGCAGAGAAGCTGTATTTGTTATTGTAGCAATGGTAGTAATTGCTGTAGTTGTGTTCTAACGATGTTGCTATTTTTTCTACCCCAGACTGCAAGTCGCGACTGCATTCATATTTAATAAATATTTTTATAATTTCTATTGTTTATTTCATGTTTATATTGGAATTTGTATGTCGGGAAATTGTATTAAGATAGCAAAGGTAAAGTAAAAACTAAATTCAAGTTAAACTGCAAATGCAGGTACTTAATCAACAACTTACTTTTCAATGACTACTATAAACTGTGCAATACTTAGGAGTCTAGTAATGAATTACAAATAATATTACCACCCTAATCATTAAAGGTTCGTACAACAACTTACTCTTCAATGACTACTACAAACTGTTTGCATTACTGAGGAGTCTAGTAATGGCTTACAAATAATATTACTAACGTAATCATTAAAGGTTCGTACACCTCATACAATGTTCAGTATTAGTAGAGATAACATTTTGAAACTTTCTGTTTTACGTCTTAATTATAGTATAATAAAATGGATCATTACATTTTCGATTATCTCGTTTTTAAAAATCCTTTAATAGGCCAGGAAAATTATTGAAAAAAAATGAGCAAGCTGTGGAATTTTAGATAGCTAAGTGAATGTTGGTACAGGGTTTAGTGTTGGGGTCTTAATTAAGGGGTGGGGTAAAAAGTAACATTTAATCCCATATACCTACGCTTAGCGAAATATTTGGAGTAAAAGTTTATAAAAATAAAATTTTTTACAAGTTTCTCGGTTATTGTAATTCCTATAACAACAATGGTATTCCATATAATAAAGTACTGTCAAAGTTTCTCTCCAGTTGAAATGTCTCCTACAATGAATTGAGTTAGAAAATATTTGGAGTAAAAGTTTATAAAAATACAATTTTTTACAAGTTTCTCGGTTATTGTAATTCCTATAACAACAATGGTATTCCATATAATAAAGTACTGTCAAAGTTTCTCTCCAGTTGAAATGTCTCCTACAATGAATTGAGTTAGAAAAATTATCTGAAATTTTTTATTTATCTGTTATGAATAGGTATAATATCATTATTATCATAATCAACACGTCAGTATTCGTTATTTTAATATAAATTTAAACTAAGGTATACCTATAAAAAGGTGTGATATAAAATAAAGCCAGTTGGCAAAAATATACAAATTTAACAATTTGTGGACAATTTTCAAATTGAAATCTATCCAAATAGTAAGTTTAAGGCTTTTTATTATATGTAATTCTAAAACAATCTCATTAAAAATTATAATTTTAAGTCCAAAAATTGCAGAGGCAAACATTGCAGCCGAGGCAGCAGAAAAACGATAAAAACATTTCATGATCAAGTTAAAAGCTGTAGACAAATTGTTGAAATAAGTGCTGCTGCAAGAAATTGATAGAAAATGCTGTAAAATATAGGTTTAAACCGGAAATTAGCGAGGAAATATAAACAATAACATCTCTCTATGATGCGAGAAATATGTAAAAAAATATGTTTTTGAGGTCTCAAAAGTAGGGAATCTCCTTTAAAAGTGTTATTTCCCATTCATATTTATTTATATCTACAAAAATAATCGACCAAATAAAAATATTAAGGACTTTAGAGCGTTGTCGGAGAAATCTTATTTTGCACGGATATGCACGAGACTCGTCGATGGCAAATGCCGCATAGATAAAATATTCTAAAGTTTATATTTTTTTATTCTTATTTGCTTTAAGTGGAAGTACTTGCCTCCAATGTCACAATGTGTTAAAATGCTAATGAAGTAGTAGTGAAAAGAAATTTTATTATCATTTTAACTCATTACCTTTTAATGTAAGTTTTTCCTGGGATTATTTTCTATTTACAATAATGTGGACAAATTCTTCTTAATATTTTTAACAATTTTGTGTGCAAAAGATAGAAATTAGTTTTTTTTTGTTAAATTTAGAATCAAACCAAAATTAAAGATTTTATGAAATATTTTAAAATTAGGTAAAAAACAATATTTTTTGTTTAATGAAGGTAAAGTTGTTTCATTTCGAAAATGAATTCTTTTCTAATAAAAAAAAACAAATTAGGGATTTGATCCCCATTTTAATCGATGTGAAATTCTAAGTATTTTACGGTAATTTTTATTACAAACAATTCCATTTCTCACTTTATTAGTAAAATAATCATAATATTCCCTTAAATAAAAAAATTATATTAAAATGTATGTCTATTTAAGCCGGCTACCCATCATAATATTCAGTAAAACGACATGTCGAATTTTTCAAATAAAATTAAAAATATTATAGCGTAGATACAAAATGTAATAAAACTGACTGAAAATACTGATTGAAAATTGAAAATCGTATAATTTTTTAAAATTTTTTGAAAAATTTCAAAACGATTGGATTTTTTCATTTTATTTGAGTTTTATTTTTATTTAAACAAAGAAAAAAATGAAAAACAGAAACAAATTTCAAATAAAAACAGAAACAAAATGAAAATTCACGTTTTTTCTTTAAATTTTTTTCAAATTGAAGTTTCATTTTATTTCAAATCTAAATGTAAAAATCAAAGTGTAAAAACAAAATGTATTTTCTATTTGATTTTATTGATAATCATACCAATTTTCATTTTATTTTGTGTATTTGTAGATTTTGTACCCATTGAATTGGGTACTGAACTTACATAAAATCTTAATATGTTATTGCTTTTGGTTAATAATGAAGTTTAGTGATCTCTCAATACTATTTTCACCTCTTTTTATAGAATTTTTTTTTAGAAATTCGTTATATCGAGTACAAAATTTTCTCGTTTATTCGTAATATAAAGTACTTAATGGAAACAATTTGCCCGTTCATTAAATCCCGAATTCGCTAAACTAAGTACACTGGTTTCCCGGTTTAACGAATACTAAGTTTAGCGAATTCGCGATTTAACGAACCGGCAAATTGTTTCTATTGAGTACCTTATATTTTTTAATTATGTACTCGATATAACGAATTTCTAAATTTTTTTTTATAAAAAGTGAAAATAATACAAAAAGAGCACTAAACTTTATTATTATCCAAAAGCCATAAGAAATTGAGATTCAAAATCCTACTGCAACATAATATTTTCTTCCATTAACGTTAAAACACAACATAATTTCGCTATTAGAAGTTGATCCGAGAGAAAAGCCTATTTTCGACCCACCATAATATACAGTGCTGTGCAAAATAATACTTATTTTTATATGTTTAAAATTTTTCGTAACAAATGTTTTTTAACTACCGACGTTAAAAATATTAAGAAAATAACAAATGATATGCAAAAAAAGTCTGTACCTAAAATATAGGAAATTTAATTCTTTATAGAAATTATATTAGCGTGTTAAAAAGTGTTAGTGATCTTTGACCACCAATATTTTGCTAAACGGTCACGATATTTATGGTGACTTTTAAAACCTTATTAATAATGGTAAGGAAAAGCTACATATCGTCCTTTTACGGCATACAGTTTGATGGTGGGTATATGAGATTTGGCACAGTCGAATATGGGACTCTCCCTTGTTACTTTTCATTTATTTTTTATTAATGAATGAGAGTGTGTGCCAATCGGTAACAATTTACTTGAAAATGTAAATTTTTGATAGATATGAGGTGAATAAAATTTTACTAGCTCATAGAGCTATATAAATTTTTGACAAATGAAAAGAATAATTTGAAAATCCAAAAAATAAAATATTTTATTATTTTAGTTTGTAATACATTTGTGATTGTAGAAATTTATTAAAAAAAAATCTATAAAAGTGTTTCTTTTATTAAAATAAATGCAGATTTTCTTGTGAAATTAGTGACAATTGTCAAAATTTAATGTAATCAAAAAAGATTTCGTTTGGCACAGCAAAAGTGATAATATTTCCCACCATAAGAAAATTTTATTTTACAATAGAACTTTGCTGCCGTTTGGCACACGGTCTATGTAGAAAAATTCATAGGTTACAGTATTTAATTTTAATTTGATTTAAAATTAAAATTTCTATAATCATATAACTAATAATTAAAAATAAAAATTAACTTATTAATAATAAATCATGCAAGAATTTTACACATTTTGGTCTTTTAGTAACCGCGACTGTATACTTGTGTCACAAATATTGAATTCTGCATTTTTACAGAAGTTGCGAATATTGGCCGTCTCTGGCTATATACTTAAATAAGTTAACAAGTTATAAAAATTTAAAAATTTGGCCAACGTTAACTTGTGCCGCCACGGCTGTGAAGAGGAAAATGATTTTTGCAAAAATGTTCGTACTAAAATTATATTTGTCGATCTTAATAGTAAATAATTGGAATGAATATGTGTGCAATTAACGATCCAATAAGATATAAAACACAGAAATCGGTTAAAAATTTTTAAAGTTATTAACAGGGAAATTAAAATATGCAAATTAATGTTATTAATGGTGCGCCGTGTAGAGTCTTAAACAAGATTTTCTCAGAATTTTGGCAGCGCATATTTTTTGCACATTTTATTCATAAGAGCATAGTTTTGAATGATTTGATTTTAATATATTTAAGGCATATTCACGTTTTTATGCTTTATTTTATAGTTATTTTTTTTAATTAGTTAAATGGAATCATATTAAACTTTAACAAATTAGTTTCTAAATAGAATATTTAGTCTCTATAATTATTGAAAAAGGTCCATCTTAAAACAATGAGACATTATATTGTTTATTTTTTGTTAAAAATCTTTAAAAGTTTTATTTTTTGAGCATACTTGTTTTAGAGCATCTTTTTGTTTCCCTGGTTATTACAAATGCCTCAGATCCTTTTGTCACAAAACACTTAAATGAGAAATGTTTAAAAAATTTTAATTTTTTAATTTTAAAAAATATTATTTGGAAAATATTCTAATAAAATCAAGAATTTACAATTAACAAATTTGTATTTACTTCAATGTGAGCTTTAATCTTCATTAGATAACGTAAACTGTATTTTTTTAAAACTTCAATTTCAAACATATAAACATTTTGTTAAAATATAATTTTACGATTTTTCGAAAATCCTAATGTTTTTCAAGGATTGAAGAAAATATGTAGGGGAATCAAGTAGTCATGTTATTCAAGGATAGTATGTAGGGGAATCAAATAGTAAAAAAACAATCTCACAAATCGACGGTACCTGAGGTTTTCGCAAAAATAAAACAATTTGTTCGTAACATATTTGAAAATCAGGCTTAATTCTTTACTATTATGCACTTTATAAAAAAACCTTTTCAGAATAAAAAATTGCAGATAATATGAAACATGTATCAGAAGTTTTAGTAAAGCCGAATAATGTGAAGGTCAAACTCAAATTATACAATATTAGGAAATTTTCATGAAAACGTAGTGAAATATTATTTACTTTTCAACCAATTTAAATGATCCCATATTTATGACACCGGAACAATACAAATTAACCCTTAAGCGTAAATATATTTTCATAATTATATAAAATGTATGTATTATATGAACTAAATATCCCATTCTATATTCCAAGAAAACTGTGGGTAATATGAAAAAACTATATTAGATTCGCTTTCGGCACCTTGAAATTCATGAAATCCGGTCAAGTTGGTTTCAAAGGTTTTTTTAACCTTCATTTCGTTGGCCTATGTTACCCAGCAAAAAAGTGTGGAAAAAGATGTAATATTTTCATCAAAACTAATAATCCGAATTGCTTTAAAATCGGGTGAAAAAGCAATGAATTTTACATTAGAATGTCATTGGAGGGATGTTGTTAATTTTTGGCAACTTTGAACTACATCTAATCTTATTTTTAGAACCAGAAAAAAATCCGATATTTGGATGTCAAAAATAAAACACATTCTCTTAATGACACGCTTATGTAAATTTCACTGGTTTTTCACCAAACCTTGATGTACTTCAAATATGTTATTTGTAATGACTTTTCTACATCTCTTTTCTCACTTTTGTCTGGGTTTTCATTTGCAAGGAAATATTCGGTTTATAAAAGTGAAAAATATTTTATCGCATTTTTTGTTGTAATTAAGATGTCGTTTGTAAAGTATGACATCAATTATTTTTTGCTGGGTATTTAAACTTAACTCACATGGTATTTTTTTCTAAGATTTAATATCAATAAATATTATATTTTATGCAATTAAGTTTTAATTATTAATTTTATTTATTTATTCAAATAAACAGATTATCAAATCTAGACCAATCGTTCTTAGTTGACAACACTATAAGGAAATTTTACTCAAGTAGACCAACTTCGTACAAAATGTTTGTGTGATTGTCTTGCGAAGGTTTCACTAATGGAGTCTAGCTGCCACACATACTACATAATACCTATTGGGCCGATTAACTAACTCGAACTTTAAAGACAAGTTCTTATAAATAGTTAGTTGAAAATAGAGAAATAAGTACGGAAAAAATCATTCCTGTTCTGAAAAACATTATGTGTTTTATAATTAAACACGTCGAATTGAGGTTATTGAACATTAAAAATGTATGGAAAAACGAGTCAAATTTGAAGTTTTTTTTGTATAAACAGGATGTGCTTCAAAAAAACACGAATATGTGAACGTAGTAAAATACAAAAAAGCCGTTTCGAGAAAAATGGCTTTGAAAGTTTAATGAAATTTTTTAAATAACTTAAATTAAACCAGATTCATATAGTAGAGCTTAGTGTGTTCCTTATCTATTTTTTGTATTTACGTTTACAACAAAAAATCAATCTCATACCTAAAACTTTAGTATTACGCATTTTTTTTAGCTCTCACTTCAAAAAACCCGAATATTGTAGTAAATGAGCGATAAATATATGTATGTATATATTTAAGCAATTAAGAAATATGTATATTTTTACATACATATGTAAGTTTGTGTATTATACACCTAAGACGGCGTTAATGCAGATAGTCCACACGTCATAGAACAATAGAATTACAAATTTATTTTGTCATGGTTGCATGCATCATACTGTTGGTTTTTGTTTTGTTGACTACAAGATCGGCATAAATGAAAAAAATTCGTTTTGATTAAACATAATTAAATGTTTTATAACATCCGGTAGACCGAAAGTTGTGGGTTCGATTCCCTCCTAAGGCATTGGTTAAAGAGCGCTCAACAGGTCCGATAGAGGCCTAGGTGTATATCTTCGAATTTGATGTATGTATATTAGACCGAATCACTCTGTATGGAAAGCAGAAACGTGGTTTTGTTACCCCACTTAAAATTTACCTTGCTTTGTTTTATAATGATTCCCAAAATATTTTAAGTAGTATAGCGATGGCCGTTCGTGAGCTGGACCAAATTGAAAAAAAGGAATTTTTGAATTATTTTTTTTTTAATTTTAGTTTTGTATGGGGTAGCGTTTGAAAGGTGTTTTTAAGCCGTGTACAATGATGTATTAACGATAACACATATTGTATATTTTTTTTAAGAAAAAAACTGTAAAATTAAAAAAAAAAATAACTAAAAAGGGACTTTTTTGTAACCGGTCCTGGGCCCAAATTATGGCATACGATATCAATCGAAATCTCCATTTAGATTCTATTGAGATTTCGATCGATATCGTATGCCGTAATTTGGGCCCAGCTCACGAACGGCCATCGATAGACTTTGAAGCTAAGTAAATATTGAATTGAACATGAAAAATCCTGTACCCCATAGGATATTTTCTTGAAAACTGACCAGCTCACGAATGGACACCACTAAACCCAAAATATTTTGGGTAACATATTACATAACCGCGAATATTTTGAGGGCGCAACTCAAGCACGATTTTTTTGAGTCCGTCTAATGTATATAAATCCGTTCAAACTAACTACCCAGCAAAAAAGTTAGGAAAAATAATTAGAATTTTCACCACAAATAACATACTTCCAATTTTAGTGAAAAACCTATGAATTTTACATTAGCGTCCCAGCAAAAAATAATTGATGTCATACTTTACAAACTACATCTTAATCACATCTTAAAATGCGATTACATATTTTTCACTTTTATAAACCAAATATTTCCTTACAAATGAAACCCCAGTTAAAAGTGAGGAAAGAGATGTGGAAAAGTCATTACAAATAACATATTTGAAGTACATCAAGATTTGGTGAAAGAGTAGTGAAATTTACATAAGCGTGTCATTAAGAGAATGTGTTTTATTTTTGACATCCAAATATCGGATTTTTACTGCTTCTAAAAATAAGATTAGATGTAGTTCAAAGTTGCCAAAAATGAACAACATCCCTCCAATGACACGCAAATGTAAAATTCATAGGTTTTACACCCGAATTTGAAGCACTTCGGAAGCACTTACTAGTTGTGATGAAAATTCTACATCTTTTTCCACACTTTTTTGCTGGGGTGTCATTGGATGTTGTTCAATTTTGACAACTTTGAACTACATCTAATCTTATTTTTAGAAGCAGTAAAAATTCGATATTTAAATGTTAAAAATAAACCACATTCTTTCAATGACATGTTTATGTAAATTTCATTGTTTTTTCAGCAAAGTTTGATGTATTTCGAATAAGTTATTTGTAGTGACTTTTCTACATATCTTTCCTCACTTTTAACTGGGCTTTCATTTGTAAGGAAATATTTCCCAGCAAAAACTAACCTAAGTCATACTTTACAAACGACATCTTATTCACATCTAAAAATGCGATAACATATTTTTCGCTTTTAGAAACCAAAAATTTCCTCACAAGTAATAACCCAGTTAAAAATGGGGAAATGAAATTTACATAAGCCTGTCATTAAAAGAATGTGGTTTATTTTTAACATCCAATTATCGTATTTTTACTGCTTCTAATAATAAGATTAGATCCAGTTCATAGATGTCAAAAATGAACAACATCCCTCCAATGACACGCTAATGTAAAATTCATAGGTTTTTCACCCGAATTTGAATCACTTCGGGTTACTAGTTGTGGTGAAAATACTACATCTTTTTCCACACTTTTTTTGCTGGGTTGGTTTATAAAAGCGAAAAATATGTAATCACATTTTTGGATGCGATTAAGATGTCGTCTGTAAAGTATGACATCAATTATTTTTGCTGGGTAACTATAGAATAAAGTAGGTGTTAATATATGAAAGACTGACACATATTTTCTAGTACTCAGTCCAAATAACCCGACTGAAAAATAGCAATAACGAGAACGTCATGTAATCAATTATGTACTAGATACATATCGCACGTTAAGTTCAATAGTGTGATAACTTAAAATTTGTTTTAACTATGTTCTACGAACGTCCATCATTATAAATAATATTATCCCTTTGAAAATATCCATTACTTGAAACTTTATTTCTTTAAATATAACACAATGTAAATGACCTGACAAGAACTAAAATTTATAATGTTTGTAATTTATGCCAAAAATTTCACGAAAAATATATACCTCAACTTTCAGAATTATTTGTTGTCTCTAAAATGTTAAGTTTCTGTTAAAAGCAAATTTACTACTATTAATAGTCAAGCGAGTGCATATTTTGAGTTAATTACATATTCAAACATCCAGTAAGATTGATGAGATGGAAATTGATGGGGAAAATTATAACAAAATTTTATGCGAATCGGAATAATGTGAAAATTTATTGGGAAATATATAGCACAACAAGTTTTTTCTGGGTATAAAAAGCCAGTTTTTGAGTTTGTCTTTCACTTGTTATATAATAAAAAATTGTTTTATAAGTAATCATAGCGTTTAATGTGAATTCAAGTAAAAATTTTTAAATGAATTTATATTTAAATTTTGCAGGATGATTAAGAAGCAGACTAATAATTAAAGGGATATAAACAAACGAGGCCAATACAAGGATTCTTTTCATCAAAGACCAAAAAGGAAATAAAATCCAGGGGAAGTGAAAACAATTTTAAAGTACATAACATATATTGTTTAAAAAAGTGAAAACAATCAGCAAATTTTGAAATCTTTTAAAGACACTTTTGCTGTTTGCATCATATTTTTGAAGCTAAAGGCGGTGGCACATTGTTTTTTTGTGAAGCATCAAAATAAATGCAATAATTACATCAACCAATAATTACAAAAGAAAAAAATAAAGAGTTATATCAAAATAAAAACTATAATAATTCACATAACCAACAAATATTGCAAATATTTCGTGATTCTTTTAATAAAAAATACCAAAAAGAAGTTTTAAATAAATCAATAAATTATTAACAATTTACATATAAATTGTTAAAAAAAAAAATAATAATAATCAACCAACTAACCAAAAAGTATAACGAATATTTATTCATTGTAATTTTTCGATTTTAATTGAAAAAACACAAACTTATGAATTGAAATATTGCATAAAACGAAAAACTGCAAAACTAAAGTAAAACTAATATTAATTTCAAAAGTGGCTTTTGGCGGATGATCGGTTCATACATACATCAATACAAATAAAAAAAGACAGGATATTCTCGAAGAAAATACAACAATAAAATCCAAAGACTTGCTTTGAAATTTATTGCATTAGATAATGTTTTATGCCATTTAAACAAAAAAAATATTAAATAATAAAAAATTACGGCCATATAAAAATTAACATTCTATTTAACAAAGAAAAATACTATAAATATCTATTACTTAACTAAATATATCGGGGAGAAAAATTAACCCTTTCAACGTTCCTTATTATACAAATACAAATTATTAAGAATTCCTTCATATATCGTATCTATCACCTTGTGTTTTAATCAAGCACGGTTCAAGAGTTTTTATATATGGCAACTCTCGAGGAATACGCACCTAGTATATTAAATAGCTCCGCCTCCAATTCCTCTTCTACAATAACTACCATTGCCACCACTAATAGCTGCACTTCTGCTACCAACTCTTTTGAATCCTCTTTACCCCCTATTACCAAAGCATTAGAATCCGCTTCTAATTGCAGTGCTTCCACTGTGGATTCAATTGTTGATAAGCTCGTCAATTCATTGGATTTAAGCGATACCCTTCTGGCTAGCAACGTGATTGCAAAGGATTTAAGAAGCGTTTCGTCGCGTTCGTCTTCAGTTGCTGGTAGCCTAACTTTGGGAAGCTTCGGTGGGGGCAATATGTTTAGTGAGGTGTTTGAAAGTAACATTGGAACTGAATTGGAGTCTGGTTCATTAGAAGACTCATCCGGTTCATTGGGAGAAGGCGGTGTTGATAAAAATTGCAAGATCTGCAGGTAAGTCTATCATAAACTTTTTTTTAAATCATAGCACAAACATTGTTTCCTGTTTTGTAGTTCCCGCTTGCAATCGCCTCGTGTACTTTCATGTCTTCATGTCTTCTGTGAATCTTGTCTGTCGAAGTTGTTAAACGACGAATCAGGCAATATTTCTTCATCGTCTTCTATTTCTTCTGTTGCCGGAGAAAATATTTCTACAAGTTCTGCTAAGTCGCATATTGAGTGTCCTACTTGCAAGCAAGTTACTGTGGTAAGTTTGATCATTTTAAATGTTTACATTATTAAAATTTAAGTTTGGAGTATTTTTAAATGATACTGAATAG
Source organism: Lucilia sericata (assembly GCF_015586225.1). Classification (NCBI taxonomy): domain Eukaryota; kingdom Metazoa; phylum Arthropoda; class Insecta; order Diptera; family Calliphoridae; genus Lucilia; species Lucilia sericata. The sequence continues at coordinate 1,975,071 of NW_023994044.1, forward strand.
ATAAAGAAAAAACTTACAGGCTAAGAAAAAACTAATAGGCTTACAAATTTGCTACAAAGCAAATCATTATTGTAGCTATAGTTATTATTGCAAGATTGATTTATTTATCTAATATAACTCATATTCGTATATTAAAATGTTATAACTAATATTTTCACTTTTATAGGTTGGTGTCAAGGGTATTCAATCATTGACATGCGATTATATTTTAACCAATATTTTGGACTTGGCAACAATCGAATCGGAACAACTGCATTGCACTTCATGTAAAAGTAAGGAGAATGCTATTTCTCGCTGCAATGATTGTGCCAATTTTTTGTGCAGTGGTTGCGATAATGCCCACAAGTATATGAGATGTTTTGAGAATCATGGAGTTGTTAAACTTGAAGATTTGCAAAAGTCGGCCGATAGTGATAAGCCCTTGGTTATACATAAGCCACTTTATTGTAACGTTCATGTATCGGAGAATCTCAAGTACTATTGTTTTAATTGTCAAATCCCGGTATGCAATGACTGTTTGATTGCTGACCATAAGGGTAGTGAACATCATTATGATATAATTGGATCTGCTGAGAAATCGGTGCGTGGAGATGTTGAAAATTTAATGAAGGAGGCTAAATCAAAGGTAAGAAAAATTCGAACATTTTACATTGTTCGATATCACAACGAAAAAAATCTCAATCAGCCTTTTTCTTTTAAATAAAAATGTTCACATCTTCCTAGGCTAATTAAAGTTTCATTAAAAAAAATTAAATAAGTAATGTTTGCATTTAATTTTAGGTGCAATATTGTGATGATGCTGCTGCTAATTTGTCCAGTGCATTGACTGAACTTCAAACTCAACATGATTCTGCTCGAGATCTCATTCAGGACACTTTTGAAAATTATAAGAAGATTTTGGAGAAATGTCGCGATCAGGCTTTGATTGAACTTGAAAAATTGCATTCAGAAAGGGAGTTGAAAATAATGGATCTAATGCAAAATATTGAAAATACTATGGGTAAAATCGAAAACACTTGCAAGTTTACCAATCGTGTGTTGGAACAAGCTAATGCTACCGAATTTTTGTCCATGAAAAAGTTGATTGCTACTCAATTTATTAACTTGATCAATACTACACCCAAATGCGATATAAATTATTCGTTGACCTTTGATACGAAAGCGGAGAAATTTGAGCAGGTGGCCCAAGAGATGTTCGGCAAGTTTCGCACTGAATCTACTCCTCCATCTCCAAAAGAAAGCACTCCGCCACCAACATTGCCTGGCATGCCACCGAATATGATGAACGGTGGTCGTGTTGGCAATGGAGGCGGCAATGTGGGAATGAATTGCTCTAACAGCTCCCAGGGTCAGTTGACCAGCTCAGTTACTGCTAGCAGTCCGATTTCCTTGCCAACTTCTATGCAAAGTTCATTCGATGGTGATTTATATGCATTGGGAAATGGTTTTATGATGTCAAATGTTCTTACACCAGATTCCCCACCCCAAGGTCAGTCGGGTATGCTTCACCATAATCATCAGCTGCAACATCAAAGTAGCACTTCTTCACATCACAGCGGGGTAAATGGTTTCAATAGCATTGGGTCCATTGGCTCAGGGGCTGGTAATAATCTCAATAATAACATGAATGCTTCTTCCGCTGGCTTAAATGGAGCTTTGGGTGGCTCACAGTTGGGTTCTGGTCTGAACGGTGGACCACTTATGGGCCCCCAGGGATTGAATGCTTTGAACGGTACTGGACCGTCCAATGGTCTTAACTCTCTAGCAAATCCAATGAATAACAGTCTTGCTGCTGGTCTGAATGGTTCTCTCGGCGGAACTGGAGGTGTCGGCGGTGGACCACCAAATGGAGGCTACAACAGTATACTCGAATACAATTTATCTCGTCTTGCCAGTCTTACCGAAAATACTCCTGATACTCTTAACGACGCCCTAGTTGGACCGGCTGCTGTACCTTCCAACCAGTCGATTGTTCCCGCTTCTAATGCCCAAAACCAACATATAACTTTAGCTGACCTTCTCTCTGGTGATCAACGTGCTTTTAATAATCTACAAGCTCTCGCTAAGCTAGGCTTAAATAACAACGGTAAGTTTCATTTTCGACTTTTTCATATTAACCTTGACAACACATTTCAAGAGAATATTTGTTTTTTAACATTGTGTTTTTTTATTTGTATGCATATGTGTGTGTATCGTTTCCATAAAAAATTGCTTTCACAAAAATATGTTTAAATAAGTTAAATTTTGAACCAGATTCCGAAGACCATTTTGTAATACAATACCGATAACAATTGCGATTTTCATTCTTTGTAGTAAGGTACCCATGTAGTATTGAACAAGAAGATTCTAAAATATTTTGTAATAGCTTCACTAAAGCTGAGAGTTCATTCTTAGGAGAACATTCGATTAGTTGCCAATCTTTGGTGGAGAATGACTAAATGACAAATAGAGATAGATTTTTTAAGTTCGATTTATTACAGCTAAGACCTTCATAAAAACTTTAGAGCATAATTGTCTCTCTGTAATTAGTTTTTGTGAAAAGGCAACAATATTCCTAGCTGATAGGAGAGAAAGTTTGTTGTAAAAACTCTTAATATCTGTTGAAATCAATAATGATCTACTAAAGATACGAAATTTATGTATATCAAAAAACTTGTTATATTTTCAAATTATTCATCCGCCACTACTTCTGTTAAACTATTTTTACTATATCTATCTATACTATATCTTTTTTTCATTGCTGATAATTTGAATAAATTTTAATAAAATTCCAATTATCAATAGAACATACATACATATGTAATTGCATACATACGATTTATTATTTTATTTTTTTAGTATACATATGTATATTAGAGTGTCCCGAGTAACAGCATCAATCGATGCGTATTAATGTGCTGAACACGAGGAAAATAAAAATATTTTTTTTTTTTCGATTGGTCCTCAGTTCCCTACCAGCGATTGAAAATCCTGACCTCAGTATAATTTTTGAAAAATAAAATATCTTTTATTTTTTCGAAATGGGACTCAAAAATTCCGTAATTTTCTGTAGATTACGGGATAAAAAATCTTAAATTTTTTTGTGGAGTATGTTCGGTCCACAAAATGATTTATAGTGGGTTGGAGAGGAATATTATTTTCGCTTTTTATCGAAATAAGTGTAAAAATTGTCCTAATTTTTAGCTTATACAGAAAATGTTTAAAAAATATAATTTTTTAGATTTTTTTGAAAATTATTTGCCCCTTATAATACACTAAAAGTCGTTTTGCGGACCAGAAATACACTAACAAAAATTTTAATTATTTTTCCTGCGATAACCTCAAAATTACCTTTTCGAAAATATTATGCTTTTTTTGAACAATTGTACTGATATCAAGATTTTTAATCGCAGGATCTTTTCAAAAAAAATGCTTTTTATTTTTCTCGTATTTAGTACATTAAAACGCATCGTTTGAGAGGTGTTCCTCGAAAAAGTGGTCCACGGTACACTCTAACGCATATGTATAAACAATTTATTATTGTTTGTTTTCTTTGATTATATTTTTTTATTAATTTGTTTGCATTTATTTTATTTTTCTTTTTTTATGCTGTTGTCAACAATTTGTATTATTAATGCTATTAATTTTTGGTTAACTGAAAAAAACATACCAACTCCACTCCACTACCAACCACCACACACTCCAACTCACTGTCATTGATGAAAATTTAAAACAACTAAAACAAAATTCTTCCTTAAACCACGATCCATTATTAATTTTATTATTGTAATATACCTGATGATTACCTGCCAAATTGCCTACCACCAACCACTGTGTTGAGTACGCGATTTTTTGTTTTCTTTAAATGTTCTTTTTTCTAATGAATTAAATATTTTTTGTTGCCACTGGCTAACAATAATACTTCATACAATATACAATTATGTTAAAAACTCAAATTACAAATTACCAAAAAAACTATGAAACTAAACGGAAAACGTACTTATTAAATCGAAAAATATATATAAAATAAAATAAACTGATTGTTTGTTGATGTTGTTGTTGTGCTGATGGCGGCGCGTGTTATTTTTTGTTATAAATATAACTATTGTTATTGTTGTTGTTGGCATATTACAAGTAGATTTTCACACAGACATGACAAGCAATCAGCTTTTATCGAGTGGAGCCTCACCAACTGGAATTGATTGTTTATTATCAGATTACTGCCTACCTACAGCACCATCGCCAAGTCTGCCCACCTTACCACCGATGTGTCCTGGTGGCAATGGTGGTGGCTCAGTTGATGACATGAGCATGACTAGTTTCCATGCACCACCACCCCCGCCGCCCAATACAACCAGCATAATAACCGGTCGCAACAAGGCCACCCCAATGCAAATACGTTGCAAGTTTGGATCGCTGGGTACATCCAAGGGACAGTTTAATTCTCCTCATGGCTTTTGCTTGGGTGTCGACGAAGAAATTATCGTCGCCGACACTAACAATCATCGCATTGAAATTTTCGACAAGTCCGGAAATTTGAAATTCTACTTTGGAGTGCCCGGCAAGGAGGAGGGTCAATTATGGTATCCCCGCAAAGTGGCTGTAATGCATACTAACGGCAAATTTGTGGTTTGCGATCGTGGCAATGAACGTTCTCGTATGCAGATCTTCTCCAAGAGTGGTCACTTTATGCGTAAAATAGCCATCAGGTAAGCTTTTTCTTTGGCGATCAAAACCGGATTGAATATTACTATAACTTTTTAACTTGTTCTGCGCTCAACAGATACATAGATATTGTAGCTGGTTTGGCTGTAACGTCTAAAGGGCATATTGTTGCTGTCGACAGTGTTTCACCCACTGTTTTCGTCATTTCCGAGGATGGCGAGTTGGTACGTTGGTTTGATTGCAGCGACTATATGCGTGAACCCTCGGATATCGCTATTAGAGGTATGGTATCTATACGAAAGCCAAATGCATAAACACACACGCTTACATTTACAATATTAAATTTTGTCTTCCAGACAACGATTTTTACGTATGTGATTTTAAAGGCCACTGTGTAGCTGTCTTCCACGAGGACGGTACTTTCCAGTATCGTATTGGTAATGAAAAAGTTACTTGTTTCCCCAATGGAATTGACATTTCTAATGCTGGTGACATATTGATTGGGGATTCTCATGGCAATCGTTTCCATGTTGCTTGCTATTCGCGTGATGGCATATTGCAATCGGAGTTTGAGTGCCCACATGTCAAGGTAAGTCTTCACTTCTAAATTTAAACAAAAATCCTGTAAACTATAACATTATTATATGTGTATAATTATTTGTTATATATATGAGGATAAGTATAAGTTGAACAAATCCTCTTCAGATTTATCAATCCCTTGGAGTTCTTACATTTTCTTGCCTTTATAGAATTTTTACTGTTCCTCATTTCTGTATTTTTTTTTAAATCAAAGAAAGAATTTATATACTTTTAAAAAGCGTGGTAGAAAAACGGGGAACTAATGTGGAAAAAACATATGGTTGTAGATCTATCCACATTTCAATACGTTTTAATGAAAAAAGTACCATAGATTTTGACATTAATTTTTTACATTTTTATTTACATGTTCCAACTTAATTACAAATTTATTTAAACACAGGTATCGCGTTGCTGCGGTTTAAAGATTACTTCGGAAGGTTATGTTGTTACTTTGGCTAAAAATAACCATCATGTTTTAGTGCTCAACACTCTGTATGTTCAGTGATTGCAAAAAAGAAAAGCACTGAGTGCAAGAAACGATTTGTTACAATGTGGAAAAACTTTAAATATAAACAAATATCATAATCGTCATCAGCAACAACCGCTACAGCAGCAACAGCAAAATTTGATTCAAAAACAACAACAATTACCGCAACCACAATCTCAATCGCAGTCACAGTCGCAACTTCAGTTGAAAACCAAAGTTTTTCCTACAGCCAATAATACGGTTGTTAGTAAAAATCTAAATATATCGTCGTTATCAACTTCGACAGGAGCAGTACCAACAGCAGCAGTATCAGCATCAGCGGTGTCAACAGCAGATTTAGCAGCAATGAATTTCAATTTGCCTTTAATTAGCAAGCAGCTTTATAATGAAAATGGTGATAATATTGAACAAAACAAATTACATTTTATAGATTATGATGAAATTTAAGGCAATAATATTTTGTATTTTCATTATTTTTTATTAATATTATAATTATAAAGTAACAAACAAAACAAAGCAAAAGAAAGAAACAAAAACTATAAACACATAATTATAACAACGCCTCCAAAGATACGACGAAATTTTGAATTTACGCCGCCAAAAGCCAAAAAAATCATATTTTTTTTTAAACACCTCTTCTTACTATTATTATAACTACTACAACAACTATTACTACTTTTATTATAAATTATTATATTCTACATCGTTTTACACTTTACACTTTTTTAAATGTAGTTAAAAATATTAACAACAAACAAACAAACAAAAGGCCGTTTTTATATACAACAATATTATTATAGCTTATATACATATATACATACATATATAGTATATAATTATATGAAGAGATTTTTTTTATTTTAAAATATATTCCTTTTTTTATTATTTTTATTACTTAAAGATTTTACGGTAGAATTTAAAAAAAGTTTTCTTATACAAGATTATTTTATATGAAAATTTACTAATTTAAATTTTATCAAAAAAAATGAAACAGAATATTCGATTAAAAATTAAAAAAGAAAAAAAAAAACACTTTTTGTTTTTCAAAAATAAATCTCAAAAACCAAGCATACAATTTATAAAATATTTTGATCTCTTTGTATTCAAATCGTTTTTATTTGTTTTTTTTTTTTTTAATATATAGTTCATCACTAAATAACAAACTTATTTACAAAAACAAAAATTGTTTCTTTTTTTTAATTATTATTTTTTTGCCTTTAAACAATTAAACTTAACAATACAAAAGAAAAAACAACAAATGTTTTAAAAACGTTGCAATGTAAAGAAAAACAAAAACAAAAAAAAAAAAAACATAATTAAAAACAAAACCTATAAATATTGTTATTTTAATACTTTTTTAATTTTGTTATGTTTTCCTTTTTTATTATATTATTTTAAAGAAAAGTTTTTACTTTTTGTTAGCTCGTAAATGTATTTAATCTGTAAACACATTATATTCCTTTTTAATTGAATCAATTTCCCCATGTTATTTTTTAAATAAGGCTGGTTTTCCAAGACATTATTTTTTATTTACTCACTTGTGTTATTTTTTTTTTATAATAAAAATAAACTTTGTTAACTTTTTTTTAAATAAGTAATTTACTTTTTAAACTATTTACATAAACAAATGTTTTAGTATATTAAATATATAAAAACACAAACAAATTTTTAACTTAAAAAGAAATGAAAAAAAAAAAAACAAAAAACAAATAAGTTTTTAATATTTTACTTTGTTTATTTAATTTAATATTAACTTATGTGTTTCAAATATTTTCTTGTCATTTTTATTGTATTTTTTATTTTATTTTTTTATATTTATTTTTTTTTATTGTAAAGAAGAAATATATAATTTAAAAATAATATTTTTTTATTAACTATTACAAAAGAATTTTTTTTACATGTATACATTAAATTACACCATATACAGTTTTGAACGAACGAAAAAAGAAAATGTCGAAAATACAAAAAAAAAAAGAAAAGAAATATATATACACACATATATATATACATATATAATTAGTTGAAAATTATTTTTATGCGAGGCTGTAGTTTTTAATTTAAAATTAAATTAAAAGAAAAACAAAAAGAAAAAAAACTTATTAAAAAATCTATACCAATCATACCTTTTTTATATTACTATAAGCATTAACAACGATTACAAGAATTACCCAAAAGCAATCCTTTAAGAAAACATATTTATATTTTTAAGTAGTACCAAAATTAATGTTTTTCTCTACAACAACAAAAACAAGTAACAATTTTTTAAACAAAGCACACAAAAGCTAAAAAAAAACTAAAAGAAAAAAATTAAATATTTTTAAAATTCTTTCTGCCTTATTCAGCCTATATTTGTTTATACAATTGTCATTACTACATGTTGACATTTATTTAATTATTTTTTTTTTTAATTCTACAATTTATGTTTTAATTTGAATAAGGCAGACTTAATAGCTTTCTTTTTGTAAATTTTAGAATATAAATATTATGTAGTTAAAATATCAAACCTGAAAAATGGAAAGAAAAACTGAAAGTTGTTTTAAAAGCTCCCTCTCTTTTTTTTAAGAAAAAAAGGCAATTTTTCATATATATTTGTAATGTTTGGCTGTTTAAATATGTAGTTTTTTATTTGTTAATTTAATAGTCATATACAAAACAAATTTTACTTTACTATTTATATAATATACATTATACATACGTACATTTTAATTTTTTTACTTACATTTAATAATATTAATCGCCCACACACACACATACACACAAGTATTTGATGGACTCGAAGTGGTCGCAAATTCAATATCGGTTAAATGTTCAATATTAAATTCAATCATTCTCAACCTCGGTTTTAAAATATCTAAATTAAAATTATACGCTTCTGTTCTGTAAACCAAATCAAACTTTTAATAATACTACGTCGTCAAAATGGTCAATGTTTAAATTAAATATATATAATTATTTTCGAATATAAAAAGTTTAATCACTGTGAATGTGTTCTTAGCAAATAGCACATAGTTTTTCATTCACATTGTATTTGGTTTTAACCAATTTTCATATTCTAGATTTCTGTAATCCAATTCACTTTTGAAAATATTATAAAAAATAAGCTAACAACTCGAAAACAAATTTTGTTCCACTACTAGCCGTAAATTTAAAATGCTCTTTATTTATAATAATACTAATATTTTTGAACATTTCTAAATCTAAGTGTCCTTTTTGAAATTTAAAAAAAGTTTCAAAGTTTTGAATTTACATTAACAATTTTTACATTATTCCCTTAACGATTTAAGACGCATTACAGAATTTTATTATGAAAATCTAAGATTATTCAAATAAAATATAAATTGTTTGACATTATACCGTATTTCAAATACTTCTTCGGTTGAACATACAACGCTGTGGCCTATAGTCGGCTTGAATAAAATTTTGTGTGATTAATTTTTTTACCTTTAATTTTAATTTCGATTTTCATTTATTATAATTTTCTTTTTCAAGCATTTTGATAAGACGTTACAAAACAAAAGCTAATAAAATAACCAATATTTACACACACCTAAATATATTTTTATTATTATTATCTTAACATATTTTTTTACATTAACAAATAATGCAATTTTTTCAATCAATTGATAAATTAGTTAAAAAATATACATACTTTTATTATATATATACAAAAACAAAAAAAAAAAAAAAAATAAATATTAATTTACATGATCATATTTTTATTTTTATATAATATATCTAAAACTTTAAACTTTGTTTTTATAAAAAAGAAATTAAAAACAAACCCAAAAAAACTGTAATTCCATAAGCTTTTACTTTAACTATTAAGTTTAAAGTTTTGTTTCTTAGAATTATGTTTATTATTCAATTTACAAAACACAAACAAAGAAAGTTTTGTTAAACAAAACTTAAAAAAAAAGAAATATTTTTTTATTATATTATATTTTTAAATATACATATTTTTTCGCATCATAGAGGTTTAATACATAAAAATGCCTATTTTTAAATATGATATTAAAGTATAGTTTTTATTAGTTAAATAATTATTTTTTTCTGTTTTACAAAAATGTTGTATTTTTTTCTTGTTATAGTTTATACTTTTCCACCAATTTGCTTAACTTAATGATATTATAAAGCAACCAACAAACAAACAAACTTTATTTAAGTCAATCTTCATACAATAATTATACTTTACTTATCTAATTTTATTTTTAATTTATAAGTTTGTAATCCGTTTTATTCTTTGTTGTTATATTAATATTTCTTTTAATGAAAATGCAAAAAAAAAAACAAACAAAATATTTAAGTAAAACGTACAGTAGTGTTAAAAATACCAAGACTATTAAAATTATATCGATTCAATTTAGTTTTGTTCTGAAACAGGTTGTATTAAATTAAAAACCAAATGCATTTTTTTATATACAAAAATTCTCTATTTTTTTATTCAATAAGTATTTTTATATAATTTATTAATATTTTTTTATATTTTTAATAATTTATTAATATTTTTTAGTTTTTGTTTGTTTATTTTTTTACCAAATTTATTTTCGGATTGGCCATAACTTTACATTTTTTCTGTTTATTTTACGAACATTTACTTTATTATATGCAACACTAGTCATATACTGCATAATTAATACACACTTATATAATATTTTATTTTATTCGTTTTTTTATTTGTTTCTATAACTTTTATGTTCGTCTTTCTTTTTCTTTTCTCACACTTTTTGTATACTTTTTTATATTTTTAATTTACACTACTGTACGCTGATTTAGTACACGCTTAATAAAACGAAAAACAAAAGAGAAAAATATGTTATTGTTAACTTTTCCACCTAAAATGTTTTTATTTTATTTAATAAAATTTAATTTTAATAATTAATTTCTTTCTTTTTGTATATTTTTTCATTTGTTTCTGAAATAAGAAAAAAAGTACGTGACCCATGGAAAGTTTTTAAATTTTGTGCATTTTTAAGGGAGAGCACTTGTTGAAAAACATTTGATTATAAAGGATCTGCACAGACTTTTTAAGACATGTAATATTAAAAGAATTTCCATTTAAAGTGAAATTTTCGATAAAGAAAATCTATAAAATCTTTCAATGGAGAATGCAAAACTCGTAAGTTTGTACATCCAACAACACTATTTTTTATTCACTAAAGTTAGTCTATGGGTCTCTTTGTTATATTAAAAATATATATTGCCAGTAACTGGCAACTGTTGCCTGTCTTAAATTTGAACTTGACCATTAATGTTAACGTTATAATATAATCTGAAATCGATTTATCATGCAAAATCCGCATTAAATTTTGAAATACAAATTTAGTTTATAATAATTCTTTCTCAATTTGTATGATTTGTAAGCTACATTCACACCTATCAAATATTTGACGAAAAAGAAGTAACCACTAATTTTTGTAGATGTTTTCTTGATCTTATGTGATTCTTTTAATTGCAAATAATGTCGAAACTAAATGTTTGAGTAAATAAATGTTTCCTAAAATGTAAATGTCGATTTTTTGGGGGGTCAAGTAAATCTCGTCCAATATTTGATAGGTGTGAACATACCTTAAGAAAATTGGAATGTTTTTTCAAATTATTCTCAAAATGTTTTCAACTCGAATTTTGATCAACATCGTCAGCATTATTTTATAGTTGGGCGATTATTCTCGAAACTCGATTCGATAGAAAGATAGTGATTACTTCGACTATTGATTCGAAAGAAATATCTTTTCAAATACAATGCATTTAGCCAATAAATTTGAACAAGATTAAATAGAAACTTTATAAGTAATGAATGTTTTATTCATTAGTCTTATGAGTTTTTGCTTGACTTTGTAATTTCTAGACCGAAAACAATGTATTGCTTTATAAGCTGGCAACGCAACTGTAGTTCCGTTGCATAACCGACCCATAAGACTGTTGTCAACTAACGTTATTTGAGGAATAATAAACAAAAATGACAATTTTCATCGATATTTCCACAAAACTAAATCATCGCCACAGTTAAATGCGATTTATTGATTGACGATAACTAATAGTTGTAGATTTAAGTTTTATTTAGCATTTTATTACTAATTTCACGACTACATATGTCATTTGTTAGCAACGTGTTCAAACCCGACTTCGAAAACTAAGCAATTTGAAGCCCAAAATTTTAAAACTAGATTAGTAATTTAATAAAGAGCATATTTCAGTTTTATTTGTTCCATTTTAGTGTTAGTTGTTAAATAAGTCAGACATTCAAATTTTAAAAATGATTCGGTTTGCAGAACAGGGATGTATAAATGTTTGACACTACTAATTACGTAAATTTTGACTGCGAGTTTTTTCACTAATAAATATTAAAACTAATTATTTATACAGTAAACTACACTCAATAAAATAATTTAAAAACATTTATCAAAAACTTATTTTTACAAACATAAAAATGTATTTACAATTTTTTTGTATTGATTAATTTTAAAGCTTTTCTAATTGTTGATATTGTTTTTTTTTTCTTACAATCTTTTATATAATTTACCATACATATTATATTTATAAAACACATACAATACACATGCATATTGTTTGTGCATTAATTTTTAACAATTTTCAAATATATAATATACATTTATATATAACTTTGTATATATAATTACTATATACATTATAATATACATATATATTATTTAAAATAAAAAAAAATAATAATAAAAAAAAAACAAACAAATACAATCCTAGTGTATGTCAATTTTTGATGATGATATTTTACGCCTTATAAAAATTAAACAAAAATTAAAAAAAAATGAAAATATATTAACATATTTAAAAACAAATTCCCCCCAAACATTTGCAATAATAATAATATTTTAGGAAGATTTTTGTTTGTTTACAACAAATACCATAATTATTTAGAATTTTATTATTCATATTTATCTTTTCTTGAAATAAAATACAAACTAAAAAAAAAAACAAACAACAAAAAATATTAATAAGAATAATAATAAATCAAAACAAAAATGCATATAGAAAACATTTCATAATTTTTATGAAATAACAACCAATAAAAAAAAGAACTACAATAAAAAATGAACAAAATTTTAAAATGAATCAAAATTCCTAGACTCAAGTTAAAAATTAATAATAGAAAACAATTTTCCAATAGTTGAAAACCAAATAAATATTAATTTCATACACAAACACACACTAATAATGTGGAATGGATCTTAACTTATGACAACAAATTTACTTAAATAAATTAATAAATGAAAAACAACACAGAAAACATACAACATAAATAGATATTTCATAGATACTAAAACTACATAAGAGATCATATTACAAATAGTATTTAAATAATAACAAAAATGTAATATGTAATAACAAAAAAAAAGACGTTTTTAATTCAATACAAAATTAGAAATAGTTCTGAAAAATAACAACAAAACAAAATTAAAACAAACAACAACATAATTGCTTTACCTGGTGGTGTATAAGTTCCTCAAATACTAAATTATAATTTCTTTTTGTATCATTTATTATTTTAACATTGATATTTTTTATTTATTTCTAATTTATATATTTTATATTTTTTGTTTTATATCTTATTTGTTCTGTTTTAAAAATTTTATTTCAACCCAAAAACGTACTATATACAATATTTTTTAATGTTTTATTGCGAGTAATATTTTATTTAAACTAAAAAAATGTTAATAAACTTATATTTAAACCAAATTATAATAATTATTTTGTTTTATTATTATTTGTTTTTATTTTAATGTATAATCTTTATTATTGGGAATTTTTCACACTTCAACTTTACGTTTGTACGACGAATATAACGAGAACATAGTTTTCAACCTCAAATTAAGATGTTTGAAATACTTGCATGGCTTAAGAAATACTATAATATAATATATCGTAAGAAAAATATATCAAAATTGCTAAAAAAAACAGACAATTTCAAATCCGTTTTCTCTTAATACAACAAGTACAATCTTTCACCTTTAACATTCACAACAACTAAGACACTATAAGGAATCTATATATCGACCTTCGAACAATCGACTTTATGTAGAAAAATTTCCTATTTGAATAAAAGTCCGAAAAAGTAAAACAAACTCAAATATCGAACGGACGAACACAGCTACAACATCTACATTTACAAATACTTTGAGGTTTATGAAGAATATTGTTGCAAATGTATTAACAAATACCAGTGCGGAATACTTCTATGCCGAATTTTGTAGGCCATTCACCATAGTAATTTAATTTGATTATACCATTTACTCACAAAACTAAATCACTGAACTTGAAACGTATTTTAAAAATTTTTAACAAAAAATGGTTTTTATCCTTTTTATAAAGGGACATCAACATCTCATACAACACTCTCACGTTATCGTCATTATTTTTTAAGAACGGTCTGGCTTGTGTTTCTTCATAGTTGCGTCTCACTCGTACCAATTAAATACATCATTCCGTAAAACAGTTTCTAAGTTGTGCATTGCGTGCTTTCGTTTTTTCTTTTAAGGTTATGTTGAATTGAACTGGTGGAGACCAAATAATACTTTTGATTTATAATTTTTTCGGGGCTCCAGCTACCTATATGATGGTTTAGGTTGATTGGAGGGCTCTCTCTGTATCAACGTGAAATAACCGGGAAATTTGAGTTTTTTAATACCCGACAACAAACTTTTAGATTTGAAACAAATCTTCAAAAACTCGTGTTTTTTAATATTTTCGAAATTTTCTTAATTTGAATACATATTGTTTATATATATATAGTATGTATATATAGAACATAGCATAGACAAATTCTCGAAAGATCGAAAGCATGTATTCCGGTAACTGATTTCAACAAACATATGATTAAATTGTGGAAATTACACTATATATATATGTATATTTGTATATCCTTTTCGAGAAGATGAAGGGTATGAAAAGGTCAAACATTTTTAAAGTAAAATACTATAGAACCCTAGAATATATATCTGGTCAACCCCAACTAAACCCATCATCTGATGATCTTGACCGATCATCACAAAAATCCTACAACATGCTATCTGCGTAGGATTTTATTCCGATACTTACATTTGTAATCTCCTCGGAATTGAGCCTTTATAGCCGGATTTAAGTTTAATTTAATCTTTTTTTAAGAGATTTACTTAAGTGTAGGTGAATTTCATAAAAGGTTCTATGAGTTGATCTGAACAAAATTTCCTAATATGGTGTCTATATTTAAGAAATCTATTTATATATGATTTTCGAAAAATGGACGGACAAATATCGCAAAATAGACTCAAAAAGTTAGATGTACGTCCAATATTTCTATACTTTAAAAGCATTAACACTGTTCTTTCAAACCGTTAACTGAAATTCTTTAAAAATTGAAAATAATTTTTCAAATTAAATTCCGGAATAAAGGATTTTATTATCTGTTTTATAAAACCCTGTAACAATTTTGAAAAAGTTTTCACACATAGAAAATTGATATGCCTGTGAAACTAGATTCCATTTATAGCAATTCTGCGTACTCCGATTTTTATTATCAGCTCTTATGTCCTTATATAAGGACTTCAAAGTTTAAAGGACTTGCAATTTCAAAGGAATATTTTAAATATAAATATGTATGTGTTGTATGATGCTACTATTGGTATCAAATGAAAGCTGGGAATCTGTAAATTCTATCTATATTATTTATTTAACTAACTTAGATAAAAAATCATAAAAGAAATTAAATTAAAAAAAATTCTCATTTTCGAAACGAACATTTGTAACTCCTTTTTTTGTGACAAATTTTCTTTAAGTTTCCATTTCTTTTTTAATCCAGATGAATTGAAATAAATAATATTATTTTGAAGCAGAGGTCCTCAGCTACATTTGATATTAATATTACCAAATTTTTTATACAAATTTGGAATTACATCTTTTGAAATCTTATGTTCTTTAAACTTTAAAGTCCTTTTATCGGGGTATGAGAGCTGATTATGAAAAACTGATAATATTAAAGCGATTAACCTAATATTTTCAGATAAATAAAATAATCCATATAATTTTTTTTTGGAATTTCGTCTTAACTCTCTAAATATGTCTTCATTTAATTAATAATATTTCAGTTTAATTTTTTTTTCATTTACAGAAATATTTCAATAAAGTGTTAAAACAACATATCAAAATTTACACAGCGAATATTTTAATTTATATAAATATTTTTTATTTTTTTTTTGGGATTTTGTTTAATTATAATTTTAAAACTAAAACAATATATTTCCAACAAAAAAAAGCAGTGCCATTAAACCAAATGAAGAAAAACGATTAATAACAAAATTTAACCAATCCTAAATATACATAAATACATACTCTTACATAATTAAGAAATAACAGTAACAAAAAAGTTTATTTTTCTAGATATTTAAAACTAATAATATAATAATAAAAAAAAGAAAATAATATAATTTTTACAAAATTTCACAAACAAAAAACCAAATTAGAAATGAAGAATTCTAAAAATATTTAAAACAAATAGTTGCATAAACAATATAATTTTAAATTTATTTTTTAATTTTTAAAAAGTTTAGAGAAGATTTTAAACAAACAACTTGACAAAATATTAAAGGCGATAAGAAACATATAAAATTTAAAAATATATATTAAAAAAAAACTTATTCTTCCTACATTTTCTCAGTGTCTACATAAAAAAAAACAAAAACACATAAAAATTAATATACAAAATATTTTGATTTTATTAATTATAAATTGTCTGGGTTGTTAATGTATCATGCAAAGTAAAATTATATGAAATAAAACATTAAACAAAGTAAGCAAAAAAAAAAAAAAAAAAAACAAACACTTACTGGTTACAACTAAGTAGTTTTTTATTTAGTTTGTAAGCACTCGCAAAATATGATTACTTATTAAAATACTTAATTGTAATACAATTTTTAAATATACTCAAAATTATTTATAAATGTATATTGTATGTTTGGCATTTGAATCGCCCTTAAAAGACCTTAAATGCCTTAAATGGATCTAATAAAAAATAATTAAAAGAGGTAGTAAAAACGATTTCCGATATCGTGTTTCCATTATCCAATAGGCTGTAGAATTTTCATGAATTTGTTTTAGTACTAAATATCATAACTGCTTGATCCATTTAGGGTTAAAAAAAACATTTTGTAAAATTAACGAAATACAACGAAGGGCCGATTAATTTATTTGTATTTTGCATCAATTGCAACAACAAATATGTACATTATAATGATTAATATTTTTAATTAATATGAAACAGTCATATACATACATATACACTTATAAACAAATATTTATTATAATTAACAAGCAATAGATCTTAATATACATATAGTTAAAGACAAAAGAACTTAATCAAAATTATGATTTTAAATAATTAATTAATGCTCAATTCGAAATCAACATTTAAATAGTTTATCTTTTTTGATAGTTTTTACATTATTTTGCGTTGTTTACCTGAATAAAATTTCTTTCGGATTAGTTAAGAAAAGGTCCTGGTTTGTTTTTAGACTTTTCAAGGAAAGAGGGACTGAAAATTCAATACTATTGCAATTTTCAATATTATTTATTTTTCCGAAAAATAGTGCTGTACCACCACGATATATTATATACCAGTGATATATTATATAACTGGGAAGTGATACTATTTTGGTAGAAAGGTAGGAGGATTATAATCTGTTTTTGAAATTCGCCTACCCCTTCCGAAATCTTGAGATAAGTTTAAAAATCCGGTTTTTCGTACCTTTAAGCACTTATCAGTCAGTATCTTAGTTGAATCTCAACCAATTTTAAGTTTCTCAAGGGATTTAGAAAGAAGAAGAGGCCTTTACAATGACATATATAGTGTTTAAGTAGCCTGAAAAAATACATCAGCAAGCAGACTAGTTACTAGTCTAGCCCTGTCAGTAGTCTAGCCCACAGACTTAATCACAGACGACTTAATCCATAGACTACTCAATAGTCCATGCAGCAGAGTAGCCCATAGTCTATACAATATATTAGTCTATTGACTAGTCCATAGACTATTACTAGTTCATATATACAGTAAGTAAACTAGACAGTATACAATCAATACATACAAAATTACTTAGTAGTCATTCGGGTAGTCATCTCGGTTGCCACTTCAGTTACGTTGTCAGTTTCCAAAATGCTGTGGATATTGGACGTTTTTTAAGCAACAGCTTGGAAACTTTATAAATAATCATTAATAATATTCGTCCTATGAGAATTTCTAGATTCAAATCATTCTCTTATTTTAAAGCTAGCAACGCAACTGAAGTTCGTTTGCCACACATAATCGACACATTAGTCTTAGATATCATCGATTGCCTATACTTGATTATCCCCATGGAACATTTTTAAACTCACATCTAAAATAACTGTGGGCTAAGGGACCCTTGATCTCTACATGTGCATTCGCACCAACTAATCAGTTCCACAACTATTCCCTTGTAAGTTGTATTCGTACTAAAATTAACGAGCAAAGAAAAAAACACAAAATCGATTATTGATTCTATTATTTTGACTAGAACTGTATGCATAGAAGTATTTATATGTCTTGGAAAATAAATATTTAATAGATAAGATCAAATACAGACCAATATTGAAATATAATCTTAAAACTAAAATAATAAAAAAAGAATTTTAAAGGAAAATATTGAAAAAAATGGTTACGCTTTAATAATACAAAAAAAAAACTTAAATTAAACATGAAAGTTGAGGTTATGTTTACAAAATAATTAAAGAAAAAACTGAAGCAATAAATAAATACGTGGTTTTAAATATTTTTTTTTTTATAAATCTACAAAAACATAATGAAATTTATGTTTATTTTTAAATGTAAAAAAATAAACACAAAAATACTATAGATGATACAAATGTGTACAGGCGAACACCATTTAAAAATTTAACTTTAAAATCAATTATGATTGTTGGTCATCGCTCGTGAATTAAAATCTCAAATTTTCAATCAAATTGCTTTCAAACATTGTTAATTTAAATGGTAAATGGTTTAATTAAATTAATAATCAAATAGAAATCATAAAATACATCAATGTTTCTTCAAAAAGTGAAGAAAATCTTAATTAAACCCAATAAAGATGAATGAGTGTAAGGCCATCTAAAATAAATAATGCAGATAGATACAGATACATACCTACATATTATGTATTAAGTATTTTTCTTAGATTAATTTCAATTTATTAAATTCAAACATAATAAATATGATATATTTATACATACCTATCTAACTATGTATATTTCAGTTTTTTGTATATTCTACAATATACATACAAACATTGTAATAAAATGAAGTATTTTCTTAATATACAACACATCCTGTACCCTGTAATTTGTATGTATCTAAAACACTAATTAAATATTTAAAATGAAATTATAAATGAAAATTAAACGAAAACAAAACCAAACAAAAAAAATTATTGTTGTGACATTGTATTGTAGAAATTTGCCAATTTTAATTAAAAGTAAAACAAAAAACAAGAAAAATAATAATAAAACCAAAAAATATCCAATAAATTTTTTTTAGAACTTAAGTAAATATTTATATAAAATATACACTAATTAAATATTTATATACAAATATTATTTTTTAATTTTGAACTACACTTCCAGTTAAAAAACAAAAAAAAAAAAAAAAAACAGAAAAGAAAACATAAATACATATAAATAAATACAAAAAAATAAAATACTTACAAATATGTATGAATATACATTTATGCATATTTTAATTAATATTAAGACCGTTTTTCAGAATTTCTAATAAAACTTAACAGAAGCAAAATGATTTTTTTTAATTCCCAAAACACGCAACATATTTTTACATGAAATAAACTCCACAAATGTGCAAGTAGTAATTTATTAGAAAATAAAAGAAAAAAAAGAGTTTTGAATAAATTTTGAATAAAAACGTAATAATAAATACTATTTAATATAATAAACTTGCAGTATTGTGCGAAACCTAAGCAAATTTTCCTGACAGTAAAATACACCCTCAATAAAAATTGTTAAGGTTCTAAACAATACTGTATAAATAATATAAACAAAATAATAAATTTGAAAGTAATTTATTCCAAACTCTTTAAAAAATGTTTCACATTTTAAAGTATAAAAATTAATTAAATACATAGAAACAAACGAAAATGGAAAAAATCAAAATTTATACAAATTTAAAAACTCAAAAATATTTAAAAAAAATCAAGAAAATTCAGATAAATATATGAAAATGTAATTAGATTTTAGCAAGAGTTAAATGTGTTAGTTTTGTGTTGTGTTTAATATTAAATGTTTCATATTAAACATAAAAATTATAAAATAAAAAAAAATTCTAATTAGTTCATTTTTTTCAAAAAACAAATAAAAAAAAAAAAACATAAATAAAAAATGTATAAAAGCTGCCTCAATTTTTATTAAAAGAAATATAATATTAAAAGAAAAAAAAAACTTACATATACAAATATTTAGCCATTTTTTGGCATTATTTAAACAAATATTATTATTATTATTTTTGTGAAAAAAATAATGTTAAAAACACCAATAATCTTAAACTTTATCCTTCTTCAAATCTTAAATTTTAAACAAAAACCTATTTACAAAAAAAAAAAAAAAAAATATGTGTAGTTAAAAACAAAAATATATATATATATATAAAAATATGTATTACCACAATAAAAAAAAAAAATTATTAAAAATAAACATTTTGCTGACTGTATTCCTTAGGCTTTTTACACCGTTTATTATAAAACAAACAAGAACAATTATATAAAATATATATATACATACAAACAAATGTATATACTTACATGGCATACATACATATTATATATACAAAATATAAATATATAATATATATAATCTGAATTTTACATACATATTTATAAAATACATAAATACATGCATAAGTGAAAAGAAAGAAAAGCAAAAAAGAAATCCTGCAAAGTTTATACATACTTACATACATACATTGATATTTTATTATTAAATTATTATAAATTAACTTACATACATACATTCATACTTATGTATATTGCATTGCAAAATAATAATAAATATTTTATTTATTAATTTATTTTATTTTTAACCTAATTTTTCTTAATTGTAATTTTTTTGTTAAACTTTTAGTTATTCCCACCTGTGATAGTGTTTAATAAAAAAGAATATTAGTTAAAATCATATTAATATATATTCGTATAGATTTAATTATTTTTATTATTTTATATTTTTTATAAAAAAATCAATATAGGAAAGTTTTGAAATTATTTAAAAAATTTTTCTTTAATCCCGTAGACAATATTCTTTTGGTTTAGTTTTTAAATATTTGATAAAAACTTAAAACATAAAGAAAAAAAATATAACGAAATGCCTTTACATATCTTATTTGAAAATTTTGAGAAAAATAACTTTTTAAAAATGTTTTGCCAAAAAAAAAAAAAATACACACCAAAATTACTTTTATAAAATTAATAAAATCGAGCGGCACTTATCTTTATATTTAACTATCTAAATATACCTTTTTGTATTAATAATTAATTAATTTATTAAAAATATTTTTTGTTTTAAATTTTCTAAAACATTTAAATTAAATTTTGTATGAATGTGACTTTTTATCTCATGTTTGGGGTTTGATGTTATATATAATTTTTTATAAATTTGTGGTAAATTTAATAGTACCATCAACAAATTATGATTAAGTTAAAAAATAATAATAAATTTGAATTTAAATTGTTGTATTTTTCATCTCACATAAATATATGTATATTATTTATTTTAATTGTGGGTATGCAGTCAATTTATTTTGGGTTTCATGTACACATAACTCTATATTAAAAATAACCTTGCAACTTACTATATCCGTATATAGTTGGCCTGAGCGGTTAGTGAGGGCTGTTTTGACAGGGTATGGTAGTTGCTCTTATACATACATATGTATGTATGTCGATCACACCTCTTTCGCCAAATTGTTCAATCATCAACCGATGTATATCGAATAAACAAAAATAGTTATATCTGGTTGAAAATCCATCTAAACCACCCTAGACGCTACTTGTTCCTTGGTTTCTATAGATTCTTAATACCGAAGCAAAAGGAACCGATATTTTCACATGTTAACATTTAATGTGGGTACCGGCGCAAGTTTAAAACAGTGCTACACGACTAAATATTTCTTTGGACTGATCGGTTCAAGTTTCATTACATTCAGTTCCGTATTTATTTTGTATTTAAATATTCATTTTTTAAAATCGTGATAGTTAAAATATGGTCCTATGCAATGCTCATTTCGAAACCGTGTTGTAATTTTTGGTAATGGTCAGTAGTTATTTCATACATTACTTGTTAATAAGTGTTTATTATTATCCATATTATTTAATTTAGCTGCATAGGTAATTACTGTTAAAGAGCGAAACTATTGGAATTTTTTATAGCCCAATTGTCCAGGGCATCTATTTAACAAACAGGAGGTTCGAGCAATTATTTTTTTGTTCAAAATGACGTTTATTTATATTATTATAAAAAAAATGTTCTTAAAATCACGAAAAACAACATGTTAATGGTGCATCAAGTAAGCAGATAGAGTGGGTTCAAATTATGTATGTATATATGTATATTCTGGGTCCTTTTCATATTCTAAGACGATCTAGCCATGTCCGTTCGTCTGTCTGTTGAAAGTACGATAGAGTCAGAACGGAACGAGCTAAAGGGTTGCAATATTCCTTATAGGTAAGGTATGTTTGATATTGAAAATGGGCAACATCAGTCTACGTTTTCCCATAGCCCCCATACAAGGGGCGCCCCGAAAAACAGCTTTAACAGACATAACTGTTTTAAAAGTGCAAGTACGATGAAATTCGACATAAATAAATTGTAAATGACACAATACCTCTCTACCAAATTTCTTGAGGATGGGCTTAAAATGTCCCTACCCTCCATATAAAGTAACCTTATATGACCTTAACGCTAAATTTTATGAGGATCGGTCCATAATTGGCCTTACCCCCCATATAATGTCCCCTTCAGAAAACTGCTTTAACGCTCATTACTGGTTTAAAAATATGAGAATAGCGATGAAATTCGACATAAATAAGTTTCTTAGGAGGGAAAAATCTCTCTATTATATTTTATGAGGATCGGTCTATAATTGGCCATACTCCTCATATAAGGTCCGCTTCAGAAAATTACTTTTACACTCATGATTCATGGTAGAATTAAAAACAATTGAACCAAAATCTACCTACCAAATTTTACGACGATCGATCCATAATTGACCATACCACATATATGTATATGTTTACTTATTTTCAAGGTTTAAAAAAAAAATTTATAAAAATTAATATTTTGTTAATTCGAGAAAGCTCGGTCAATAGATGAATTGTTTAAAAAGGTTTTTTGGAGCGATGTTTTTTTTGGCAAACATTTTGAAAAATTACGTTAGTATTTATATTTTTTAAATAATTATTTTGATTTTAATACATTTATAATTTTTTAATACTAGTAAACATTTTAAAATTCAATTCCTGCAATATTACCTCATGGTTTCATTTTGAACTTTTTCCAAAAATTTTCAACCCCCCTAATACCCGTCTATCCCTTTTTATAAATATGTACATTATTATAAATATAATGAACAAAATAAAAAAACGAAATTGGAACATTCTACATTTTAAAGAAAAATAAATAAAAAATCAACTGAAATTTATAACAAAAAAAAAAAAAAATTAAATGATTACATAAAGAAAAAATAATAAAAATATTAGGCTTAGGGTTATATTGAAATTTTTATATAGTTAAGTTAACGATAATGTAGCATGGTTTTACAAAATGGTAAAAAACAAAAAATAGAAACCAACAAAATAAAAAACAAAAATTAATAAATTATTTAAATAGACATGTAGAATGAATATTGAAAGTAAAAAAAATAATATTAATATATAATAAATATTAGATTCACACATTCCATCCAGTAAAAAGTTTTTTGAACAATTTTATTTCTTTAATCTGATTTATAATTTATCTAATGAAACAAAAGAAAAAAACCTACAAAATTATTAATAAAATATAAAAAAACCAAAGAAAACTAAATTTAAATAAACACAAAGTAAACCGTTAACTATTACTAACAAAAAGAGACACTTTTTAAAATTTATATTTAGACTTTAACTAAAACTTAAAACAACTATTAGCTATTAAATTAGAACAAAAAACAAAAAAAAAAACAAATTTTTAACAAAAAACCTAAATGAAAAAAAAAAAATATTCAAATCATGCGTGAAGAAAATAGAACTTGATGATGAAACAAAATATTTATTAAGAAATACAAAATTTTAAAACATTTTCTTTCGGATATTTATTAGGAATTTTTAAAGTGCTTTTGCACTTTTAAAATTATTAAAAATAATAATTCAAAATTTATATATAATAAATAAATATATGTACGTATAAATGTATTAATAAAAAATTGGAACTATGTATATGTATATTTTGTTTTGTTTTATTAAGAATTTATTGAAATTTTTGCAAAAGCACCAGTTAAAAAATAAAAAATTAAAAAAATTCATACTGAAATTGTTGGTAACCAATATGCTTTAATTTTTATGAATTTTTGTAACAAAAAAAAAATAAATAAATAAAAAAATCCAAAAAAATAAATATTTACACAACAAATACTTTTTCACAATTTTATGTCTTCCCAAAATAATTAAAGTAAATTTAATCAATTTCTAACAACTACTCTACATATAATTAAATAAATCCAAAGTAAAAAAAAAAATTAAATAAAAAACTTTAACAAACCGCAACATTGTATGTATTTTTGTGACAGAAAAATTTGCTTTAAATCCAAATTATACGATTATTTTATTAATAAAATTTTAATTGAAATTTACGTTTCAGTGCAGGATTGTTTAATTAATTTTTTAGAATTTAATAATTATATAATAGACATTTAATGAAAATAACAATAAATTTGTACCAAAATGCTAAAAATGTCTATTTGACCCAACTCAACGCACAATATAATAAAAGTTACATTAAAAAATTACAAACTTGCAACTTTTCATAGTTTCTGCTGAATGACAAACTGACAATTTTATTCACTCTAGGACATGGTTTACGGTACGAATTCGAGTCGACTGTATTAGAGTCCCTTGATAACAAGGGATCAAAATCAAGAGTTAACAGGAGATGTACAGAATTTTCTTTAAATTTTAAAATTGGCGAAAACACACCAATACTTTCCGTCTAGTCATGGAATTAACCAATTCAAAATTACAAATTATTCCTTCACCGTGCGGCATTGCTTAATCCTAATCATAAAAAAAAGAAAATGGAAAATCGCAAAGACCACTTATTGGAAAAATAAATTTGCCCTCGTAATTTAAAGATACATTATATGAAACGTTATTTTAAATCTAAATTTTATGTTTCCCCTGAAGATAGTATGGTCCACAAGTTAGACAACCCAGAAATACATATATTTATGTATATTTATCTAAATAATTGTATTAAAATGTTTTGGTATTAAACAAATTTACATACATTTGTATAATATAAAATCTATAAATTATTGCCTTTTTTTATAAATTTTTGATGATGATAACAAACAAAATGCCCTAAAATACTCAATAAATAGAGACATTGTGCTAATTTCATAAAAATTACATATACAAAATATTTCATAATTCAACGAAAAAATATATAAAATTTATATTACATTCAAACATATTTATACAAGACATAAATAAACATAAGAAAGACGACTTTATATTTTATAATAATTGGTGCAATATTATGTGTTAAGATTTTTAATTATTTTTTATGTTTTATAATTAATAAATATTGATTAAAATATTTTACATAATTAATTTCAAATGCAAACCAATTATTTATATTGAAATTTCTGAAATGCGGATGTAATTATTATGACAATTGAATAGTTTTGCTCTGAAAATTTTAGTGAAAGGTTAGAATCGGTTTTTGAAATGTTTCGATATCTTATAAATTATTGAAAATATTGCGTTGAGTTATCAAAAAATTTCTATATCTACGAAGCCCCATTCGTTACTTAAATAAGCCAAAATTGATTTAAATATCAAATGTCAAAGAGTGTGACATTTCTACAGAAAACTACATATAAACATATGACTTAAGAATAGACAATAGACGATTTTTAACCCAAAGACTAGTCAATATAGTGGTCTATAGTGGCCTGTAGCTTGCGCAAAGGGTTTTCATGGACAGCCAGCCAGCCGGACAGACGGACGGACATGTCTTAATCGATTCAGAAAGCGATTCTGAGTCGATCGGTATACTTTAAGCGTAGTGTAGTGGATGTTGGACCAATGCGTTACAATCATCAGCACAAACATATAATACCCTCCCCACTATAGTAGTGTAGGGTATAATAATCAATAGATGTACAATATATGCTATCTAATCTCTGACCATTGCTGCCCCGTTGCGTAACTTCGAGATGGAAGAACATAATTTCCAAGCATATGGGATGGCCTCTGCCAATTTGGCAATAACACCTACATAGATACGTAATCGGTAGACCGAAATACGAAACCATCAAATAAGCCAAAGACATTATATCTTACATCTTACTCACAGAGAAATCTGAACATACTCTGATAAGGAAGGAAAATTTAATTTGATCTCAGGTCAAATAATTCCAGAAAATACCGAGGATACATATTTTATAATACACACAGTTCAAAAACTCTGGTTTTGTGGTAAGTGAGCTATATGGGATTTTGTCTAAAACCGAATAGAATTTTGTTGTATATTTTATATAGGGTATAGGTTAGGTTGATTGAGAATGTTGAGAATGTATACTACATCAAATCCCAAGAAATACATTTAGGCCACTATCGGACCTGTTGTGCGCTCCTTTTCATGAAAAAAAATGTTCACTGAATTTATTATTTTTCAATGTTCAGAAATTCAGTTTCCTGTACGTAATCCTTAAGAATTTTTCAATCAGTGTTGTCTGGAATGTTATTTCATAATAACATCACTTCCAAGATACTTGGATCTAACTATATGGGGCATACATAGTAGGGAAGATTTTTGATAACTCAAACATTTTTAGTTGATTTGGTGGAAAATTGCATAACAATGCGTAATGTAATTTGCATTACATCCAAACTTTAGATACGATATAATATGGGAGTATTATCCGACCTGAATGAAATTTTCAGCATTGCCCTAATAAGTATAAATGTCTTAATAATACGAAATTCTAATTTTATTAAAACCCGCATGGAGGAAAGATACTTAGCAGATCTAAAATTGTACGTTTGAGTTAAAGAATATCCAATTAGTGCTTATTATTTTAATATTTTTTATTTTATTTATAGAGACCAAAAATGATGTTAGAATTATTTCCTGAAAAAAAAATAAAGCAAAAAGACTAAATATGTTACCTTTTTAAACAATTTATATATGTAATTGTGTATTATTATTATTATTTTTTTATAAATAAGGTTGTGAAAACATATTTTTTGGAGTTTTGATACATTTAGAAAATATGTTTTATTTTTAAGTTGGAAAGCAATTAAAATTATAATCAACAAATTAAAAATGTGTATTTTGTAATTGCAAGTAAATAAAGGCTTTTTATTATATTAAAATATACTGAAATATTTTATGTTTTATTAAATAAAATGCACAAAATTAATTATTATTTTAATTTGAAAATTATATATTTATTTTAACTGGTATAAATACGTTGTATATCAATTATGTGTACACTGGAATACAAATCGTACATAATTGTGCCCTCCTAAAAAAAACACAAAAAATATATAAAAAAAATAAAAAACATATATATATATATATATACTTATAATCTTACAAATTTAAATATTTTGCTCATTGTATCCATTTCTTAAACAGTACATACATACCTACATACATTCTACTACTAATTACTATTTATATCAAAAACAAAAGTGGTGTTGATTGTAGTTCGTATTGTTATTTACAACTTTAATGTTTTACTAAAAAAATACATAAACACATATATTGTACTACTATTAAATACATACATACATATGTAGATATAATATTCAAAATAGTTGTAAGTTTAAGTTGCTAAAAAGGGATAAACAAATATATATATTTACATTTACGAGTTCCCAAAAGCTCTACAAAAAAATTAATTAAAACAATTAAAAACCAAGAGTTGTTGCCTAAAAAGTTTCTTTAGAAAACATGAAATATAATTAATAATAAAAAAACTAATAATAATAATAATAATAAATAAAAATAATCGAATACAACAGAAACATGTTTTGAAAATCACAATTAACTGCAAATGCAATCAGGTATTTAATGACAAAAATAACAAAAAAAAAAATAATAATAATAATAAAAAACAAATATGTATTAAAAACCAAATCAAAATTTTTCTTATTCACATTTTATTTTATCTAAAGTACCATGATATTTATGTATATTTTATAGAAATTTTCCAATTTTACATACAAAATACTTTCAAATATATAAAACATACATTTATGTATAAAAACAAAAATAATTCTTACTTAGACATTACTATACATACTTACATACATATAAAATTATATATTTAGAAAAGCAAAATATTGCACATAAATGTATCCTAAAATAAACTATTTCAATTCAACTCTATCCACTTTTTTTAATGCAAGAACATTCTTTAAATAATATCGTACTTTTTATTAATTATTCTTATTTTAATTATTTATACATTTATCGTGGTGAAAAATTTGAAAATTTCACCATAATAAATTGATTGGTTCTTGAAAACTTTTTCCACCACATTTCTCAAATAATAAACAATTTTGAATCACAACACATAGCGACAAAATTGGGTGGCATGTCATAATGTCAAGTGTAATCATGTCTATCGACGTTATGACCCACTAAATTGAGTCATACTTTCCATGGACGTTATGACAAGTTCAAAAGTGTTTCTTCTAAAAGTCCATTTATCAAAAAAAAGGCTTCATTTAGCAAAGTCAGTGCCCCGTTTCTGTAGTTTTCGCATCGAGAAAATATGTCGAAAAGTTCATGATCATTTTGTTTAAAACAGTTGAAATACAAGAAATTTAAACATTTCTTATTAAATTTTAATGAGTACAGTTTAACAAATAATTAGAGTCACACTGTTAAGGTCCAAACACATACAATACTTTGTGACGAACTGCGACTGACAGCTACGCAACGTAAAAAAACTGATGTCCAATCGTTGCGTTGATAAAGTATGAAAAAATAATTAAATATGTTTTAATAACATAAAAAATATTTAATATAAAATATTTAATGTAAAAAAATATTTCATTTAAAAATGGTGTGTTTCGCACACACACATACATAAATCATAATTATACACAACAAAAATGACAAACAATAATATTGACAGTTTTGTTTTTGTTCTCATTTTCTCTTTCTCTTCTTTTTCGTACGCCAAAGTTGAATATATTTCAACTTTTTTAATTCGTGCACAAGTTTGATTGATTGTGACCGCTCTCATTTAAATACATACAGTAAACACGAGCTGTCAGTCGCAGTTCGTCGTAAAGGATTGTATGTGTTTGGACCTTTAAAAACGGGAAGACTATTAAATATATTTCGAATACTGCACAGAAACGACGTACAGTATTCGAAATACCCCAGAGTTTAAAATCCCTGCACCGATCCAGAAGACTATTTAAAGAAATCCAAAATGTAACATACACCAAATTTAAGAGTAATTCTTTTCGGGATAAGAGTGTCCCTTTCATAAATTCTAAACAAATTTTCCTATATATTTCTGTTTTAAAAGTGTCACACATTATGACACTTTTAAAAATTGTCATAAAGTCCATGGACAAGTCAAGACTTCTAATTTTAACCAACAATCTTCAAACACAAGTTAGAGTTTGATCGTAGGCCCAGGTTTTATTTTGAATAATAGTTGCATTTCGAAGATACTTAGCAGGGTATGTTAATATTTTGGTACAGAGTAATATTGTTATTTCATACATTACTTGGTAATGAGTGTGACGTGTCATAATTTTCATGGACTTTAAGACACATCAAAAAGTGTCATAGTGTCCATGGACATTATGACAAACCAACAAGTGTCGCAATGTCCATGAACATAGTGACATTAAGTCCATGGGTTACATAGAGTCCATAGATTAAAAAAGGAACTTTATTTCGCTAAACCGCTGAGATATATGAAGTTGAAAAAACGCAATTTCTGGCCCATTTTGAGGCGTTATAACATCGCCAAGACAACATTATTTATAAAATATTGTATGCCATCTGAAAGTTCATTCCATCAACTTTAAAAGCTTAACATCTCAAATCTCAGATGTGATGTAGAAAATCTGAGGTAATATTCGGATTCACCACGGTTCAATCCCTTAGAAACGTCTAACTTGGTTACAGGCTTTCGACTTTTTTTCAAATTTTGTTGGCTTGTATTATTAAAAGAGTTAGAACGTCCTGGGACACTATGGCACTTTTTGGGTGTCGTAACTTCCATGGTTATTTCTACAAAGGACATTTTAATATGCCACCGTAATAAGTGGTTTTTATAAATTGTTTTGTTGAAAAGAATTTAAGACAATTGTCCAGAGCGTCTATCTTACAAACCCTAATTGAACTGTACAGTCGGGTGTAAGTCCAGGAATGTCAGGTAAGCACATTTGTAACCAGTTATTCGATTTCACCGAAGGAAACTAAGTATTTTCAGAAATTCTACAAATGTCGTTTTAAAATCTAGTGTTAAATGTCTGGCATATAGTTAAAGCTAACTATTTATCATAAATTAAAATTCGCTTAAATATAATAAATTTGAAATGTCATCATACATAGGTCCTCCTTTATGTTGTTTTTTATTCGGGACTGTGGATTAGAATATGCATAATTAATTTTTATTTGTCAGTGATCCTATTGTAAATGATTATTTGAATGTTAAGACAATGCTTTTGTTTAGTTTTTATTACATTTCATTAAATTAATTTTTTTTCCAAAAGCTTCCAATGATTTTAAAAGAATTGAAAATAAAAACATTTTTTTAAATAAAATTTAAATAAATATTTATATGTATGTACTTAAAGGGTCAATTTGAAGAGCTGGAAAGAGGTCTAAATTAAAAAAAAATATTAAACAATTAATAATAAAAAAAACTAATAAAACATAAATCATTTAAACTAATTAAAACACATTGATATTATTAAGTATTTCCAGCATTTTTTAATATAATAAAATTAAAACTGTTAAAGTTCCCAACACGAAATAATTAATAATTAAATAAATTACTTTATTACTAAAATTGTTAACATAATGACCAATTAATGAAAATAAAATCCGAAATGCTTTAAAATTTGTATTGTCAAGTTGTAATTTATAAATAATTTACTATATTTTTTAATTATATACAATATATTTATATGTATAAAAACCAATAAGTATAACGAATTATACAATTTTTTTTTTCATAAAATAAATTCAATTTCATTATTTGTACTTCAATTTTAAAATGTTTCAAATTTTTTTTTTTTTTTAAGAAAAACATACAAACGAAATAGTAAAATACATAAAAAGACGCTTCTGACAATAAGCTTTGGCCACTTTTTTGGTTTACTTTTTTAAAATAAACAAATTTTTTAATTTAAGCAAATAAAATTTACGAAAATAAAATAAAATAATACAAATTTAAATGTTGCAATGAACCAATATTTTTTAAGTTATTAACAAAAATTAAAACTAAACAATAAAAATTAATAATAAAAACAAAAACGGATTAAACAAAATATTGAAAATTCAAAAAAAAAAAAAAAAAAAAAAACAATAAAATTATATAGTGAATGGGAAAAATATTTTACAAACCAAAATTTATTTTACATACTTCATATATATTATATATTTATTGAAACGTATTTTATTCACAAATACAACACTGAACAAAAAAAAATAATAATGAGTTAAAAAAACTAATTTCAAACGAATAAATTATATAATTATTAATAAATAAAAAATAATAGATAAAAAAATAATAAAAAAAGCATTTGTATTAGAAGTTCAGAAAAAAAACTAAAAAAAAACAAATAACATATCAAAAAAGTTTTTTTGAAAAAGTAATAAAAAATAAATTATACCAACAGACATGTATTTCAAATGTGTATTTATAAGATTTTTTCAAAAAATAATTAAAAATCCTAAAATAAAAAAACAAACACAATAATACAAATCTACATTTTCTTGCTGAAAAAGTTTTTTTTAGCAATTTAGAAACATGTCACTAATAATAATTGCCAAAAAAAAAAAATAAATAAATAAATACTTTTCTTTCATA
Organism: Lucilia sericata; assembly: GCF_015586225.1. Classification (NCBI taxonomy): domain Eukaryota; kingdom Metazoa; phylum Arthropoda; class Insecta; order Diptera; family Calliphoridae; genus Lucilia; species Lucilia sericata. The sequence continues at coordinate 2,007,134 of NW_023994044.1, forward strand.
TTAGAGTTTTATTGCTTAAAAAACTACAGTTTTGCTGTGTCTTAGTCCATGTTAAAACGAATTTATATATAAAAAAAATTAAAAAATCGAAAAAAAAAATATTTTAAATTTTATTTAAAGAACGAAAGAAACAAACTTTAAATAACGCCTTTTTTATTTAAAAACAATTTTATTTAAATGTAAGACAATTGATTGTTTTACAAAAAAAAAAAAAAACTTATTCAGAGTTGAAATAAAAATAATAATAAAAAATCAGATAATAATGGAAAAACTCACATTTTATTACTATTAGACACCAAATATTTTATTTAACATATTTATTAAATATATTAAAAAAAAAACAAAATATTTTTTCTAATAAAAATATAAAAAAACCTTTTAAATAATATAAAAAATAAATAACAAACGGTTTTATGTAAAAAAATATATAAAACTACTTAAACCACAGATAAAAATATTGACTTTAACTAAATAAAACAACAAACAATTAATAATAAAACAAAATCTATATCTATACATATTTTAAAATATACAAAAAAAAAATATATATACATACATATATAATATACACTCTTAAAATGAGAAAATATGTATTTACATTATTATTATTAATATTAAAACAATACTTATACATTACATATATTAAATAAAATATTTAAAAATATTATAATTACAACAACAAAAAAACAAATAGTTTAAATGTTTATTGTATTGTATTGTAACGTATGCATTGATTGATACGAGTACACCACACACTTAAACTTAACACTTTATGATTAACAATTTGTAACCTTTAAAAGAAATGTGTATTTGTTCCATATTTGAATATTATTAATAAAAGTCATATTCAATAAAAAAAACAAAAACATTTAATTGTTTTATTTACTTCTTTAACGTACATATTTTCCTTCAAATACATATGTATAGAACTACTTCTATGTCCAATTCACAATCGATGTCGATTGATTTTAAACAAAAACAAATCAATAACAAGTAAGAAATTATAGTCGGGCGAGGCTGACCATATAATACCCTACACCTTTGACAAAAATATAATGTGATTTATTTGCCATAATAAAGCATTTAAATTGAATTGTACCTTGCCTCAGATATACATACTTAAGCCGTTTATTGTTGAATAAAATTGTGGACATTTAAGTGAAATTTTGATGGGGGCTTTTCATAGGGGCTAGGGTCATATGAGGACCTATTATTATGGAATTTGTGAGGGTCATCAAATCTTGTATGGAACTTGGTTTTTGCAGCTTTTTGCCGAGATATGAGTATATTAAACATAATTATGAACTTAAAAGCCCTATTCGGCGGGTTCAGTTGTATAGGGGCTAGGTGAAATAATGGACCGATGTAAACCATTTTCAACAGGCTTCGTTTACGGTACCATAAAATATCATGTGCCAAATTTCATTGAATTATCTCCAAAATTGCGACCTGTAGTTTGATTATAAAGTTTAAAAGCCCTATTCGGGGGTTCAGTTGTATGGGGGCTAGGTGAAATAATGGACCGATGTTAACCATTTTCAATAGGCTTCGTCTACGGTACCATAAAAGATCATGTGCCAAATTTCATTGAATTATCTCCAAAATTGCGACCTGTAGTTTGATTACAAAGTTTAAAAGCCCTATTCGGGGGGTTCAGTCGTATGGGGGGGCTAGGTGAAATAATGGACAGATGTTAACCATTTTCAATAGGCTTCATCCCTGGGACAAAAGAAGATCATGTATTGAATTATCTTAAAAATTGCGACCTGTAGTTTGATTACAAGGTTTACATGGACGGACGGACATAGCTAAATCGACTCAGAAAATGATTCTGAGCCGGTGGGTATAGGACCAATATTATTGTGCGTTACAAACATCAGCACAAACCCAATATACCCTCCCCACTGAAGTGGTGAAGGGTATAATAAAAAAATTACGATGTACTACGATACAATCATACAACACCGATTGTGAATGGGACAATTATATTTATGTATATAAAAATATAACGCAGACCAACGCATCTGTAACCCAGAGACCAAAGTTTACTTGTCTTAAGTATTGAGCATTGCTAAATCCAAATCTGGCCTCAGAAATTCTCCATTATATCAGATTTTATTATATCCTGCACCACCGTCAGTGGTGATAGAGGGTATAAATACATAAGTTTATCATCATTGTAACACCAAGAAATATTCATCTAAGACCCAACAAAGTATATATGATGGGTATAGACACAAAGGCAGCAATCTCCAATTAATTCATGATCTTACCTATAAACTTTGGATCCGAATTGCCACCAAACTTTTGAGTGAATTCTGAGATTCTTCTAATACAATTTTATTTAGTATGTAGAAAAACTATAATCAAAGGAAATCAACCAAATTCACTCATATATAATAATTATTATTGTCCTAAGCAGTTTGAAAAGTTATGAGCAGACTACCTCGAAAAATTCCCAAGTGAGAGTGTTATATTCGGCTGTGCCGAATCTTGAATACCCACCATTGCCGAAAAGGAATGCTTCCTTATAAATAAACTTTGATATTGAATAATCGATGCTTTTGTTATTATCAAAACAATTTTCTCATTTATTACATCTATGTATAATTTTACCATCATACATATGTATATCGATAGGATCAATTATGGACTGATCCTCCTAAAATTTGGTAGAGAAAGTTTTGTTGAATTTTGTCGCTGTACTTGTATTTTTAAGGTAGTAAAAAGCATTAGAGTCGTTTTCTGAGAGGGACCTTATTTGGGGGGGAGGTTTGGTCAATTATGGACTGATCCTCGTAAAATTTTATAGAACGATTTTAGATTAGGCTAGTAATGAGCATTAAAGCCATTTTCTGAAGGGGACCCTTTATGGGGCTAGGGTAAATTATGAACCGATCGTTATAAAATTTTACAAAGAGATTTAAGTTTCTATAGAATATGTTCATGTCGAATTTCATCGCTATAGATGCTTCTTTTAGACAGTTATGAGCGTTAAAGTATTTTCTGAAGGGGACCTTATATGGGGCTAGGGTAAATTATGAACCGATCGTTATAAAATTTTACAAAGCGATTGAAGTTCCTATAAAATATGTTAATTTCGAATTTCATCGCTATAGATGCTTCTTTAAGGCAGTTATGAGCGTTAAAGTAATTTTCTGAAGGGGACCTTATAGGAGGGGGGGGGGGGTTGTTGTTGTTATTATTATTCCCTACTCTTCTTCTTCTTCGCTCTGGTTATCCAACTCCGTTAGACGTTAGTAGACGAGCCGCATCCAACGGCTGAGTCCAAAGGGATTCAGGTTCCAACTGAGTTGGATTTGCCACACCGACTTTACACGGGGGGGTTGTTTGGTGCGTAGGGTCAATTATGGACCGATCCTTAAAAAATTTTACAAAGCGATTTAGGTTTCTATAGAATATGTTTATGTCGAATTTCATCGCTATACATGCTTCTTTTAGACAGTTATGAGCGTTAAAGCCATTTTCTGAAGGGGGCCTTATATGGGGGGTAGGGTCAAATATGAACCGATCCTTATAAAATTTTACAAAGATATTAAGGTTCCTATAGAATGTTTATGTCGAATTTCATCGCTATAGCTGCATTTTTTAGTCAGTTATGAGCGTTATAGTTATTTTCTGAAGGGGACCTTATATGGGGGCTAGGCGAAATCTTGGACCGATATTGCCCATTTTCAATAACAAACAAACAGACATTGACTCATATGAAACTTATTTATGTTGAATTTCAACGCTATACTCGTACTTCTTAAACAAATATTCCCATTAAAGCTGTTTTTCGGGGATCCACTTGTATGGGGGTTATCCGAAAACGTGAGCCGATGTTGCCCATTTTCAATACCAAACAGTGCCTATCAACACTGCAAAATTTCAGCTGTGTAGCTTCTCTCGTTTAGGCGCTATCGAGTCTACAACAGACAGACGGACGGACATTTCTAGATCCAAAATATATACATACATACATACATATACTTTTATGAGTATACAACCAATATTTCAAAGTGTTACAAACGGAATGACAAAATCAATATACCCTCCATCTTTTTTGATGGTGGATATAAAACCTCTAAAAAGTGCCTTTTTCCCATATAAACGCATTTATAAACTTTGGCGTCGATGTGCGGGCTCATAACCTCAAAATAATTGAATAACATTTTGCAGTCTTCCATTTGACGTTAAAATACAACATAATTTCTCTTTTAGAAGTTGATCAGTGAAAAAAGCGTATTTTCGACCCAGCATATTGGCCAAACTTGATATAAATGTACACAAATGAATTTAAATTTTAATACAGATATACAAGTTCCAGATATTTTCTAATCATTAATGTATGAAATTCTAATCCTTTTTTTATTTTTTCCTAAATATGTAAAGCTCATATTTTGCTGACTTGTAATATTTTCGAAAAATGTTTATTATTTACATATATTCTGAAAAATTTTAAAAAATTCTTGGAAATTAATTTTGCTTTATTATTTTTCAAACCACTTTAATTAAGAAATTAAGCATATTTTGGGTAAAAAGTTTTTTCACTGGGGATAGATTAGTGTTTTTTTATTTCCTGTGTCCTAAGCTTTAAATATCTGGAGTTTTTTTTCGCTAATTTTATGTTTGGAATTGGGTTTGAGATACACTTAAAATACTTTTGTACAAAATGTAGAAAATTTTGGATTCTTTTTAATTTTGTAATTAATTTTAATGACTAGTTTTTAAATAATTACAGAGCACAAAATGTAACATTTAACAACTATGTTTTATTCGTAAATGTTTTCCTAAAGTGGAATAAGGCAAAAAAATAAAATAATGTAATATTTTATGTATAAAATACCAAGTTAAATGTCGTTCCTGTTTTCTTAATTTTCCATTCTTAATCAAAAATATTAAGCTTAATTGCTAAAAATGTTGCCTCATGTTACACTTTTGCTCGTCACTGTATTTCTGTATTTTCTATAAAATATCTATAGTTACTCGAATATTATATTATTATTTATTATTCCAATATCAATTTCAATAATGCTCTATATAATTAGAGGAATAAAAAATAAAACAAAAAGTATAAAATATTATGAATTAACCATTTCTATCGCATTTAAATTGGAAACTTTGTTACTTAGAGAGTAATGTCAATGCAATTTTCTTGTTAATTAAGAATAACTTTTTATATATTTTCTTAAGATATCCTGTGTGACCAAAATATCAAAATTTTATCCCCTCTAAATCCTGCAGTTCTTGATCGATGGAGCTGTGTGTGGATTACTATCCAATAGTACTAACCTAGGTGCAAATTTTATCCAACTCCATTTTTTAAGTTTAGTCACTTGACGCGAAATTACTCATATACAAAACATATTACTCATGTCGAATTTTTCCTGATATCATTATTACTTAATGAAATATGTGCGATTAAGTGATTTTCGAAAGTTGAGCATATATGGGACTATGACAATAATAGGCCATTCCAAACAAAATTCGTATACATACATACATATGTGTCTACATATGTATTTTTTATATAAGGAACCCATTTATTGCATTAAATGCATGTTACAAATTTATTAAAAATTACATAAAAAATATTAAGGCATTTTGACAAAGTGGAAATTATTAACAACAGTCAAATTGAATGGCATCATTACAATAAACACACTTTCCATTAATCCAAGTAGATAAAACATTTAAATCGTCATCCAGTAGAATGAAATCAGCATCAGTTTCAAAACCCAATGTTCCCTTAGAATTTTCTATTTTTATACATTTAGCTGGATGTAATGTAGCAGCTTCGATTGCATAAACAGTAGAGCAACCTAAAATAAAAGAAAGTAAACAAATTATAAATATTTTTCTGAACACTTAATAGGTTATTAATTAATAATAATGTCTTTCAGTTAGTATATACCTGTAGATTTTTTGAAAATTCGTACACATTCATCCATGGGTGCAATGCTACCACATAGAGTATTTGTTCCGGCAATAAAAGCTTTAGAATCTCTTACTTCCATCTTTAGTTGACCAATCCGATGAATTCCTTCTTCTAGTCCTAATGCTGAAATGGCATCGGTAACCAAAATTAAACCCTCAGGATGTGTTCGATAAGCGATACGCATGGCAGTGGGATGTGTGTGAACTCCATCGGAAATTAGGCCAAAATAAACTGTTGTTCCATCAGGAATTTCATTTGACGCTAGAAGACCAACCAAGCCGGGATCCCGATGATGAAACTAGTTTAAAAACATTTAAATAATAAAATTATATTATTAAAAACGGTTTTTGCTTATGTAAAATCTTAATACAAATACAATCTAAATTCGAGTAATGAAAATACATGTGGAAAATTTTAGTCTGGAACAGTATAATTCCACTTTCCTTATAATATTTTTCGATTACTTGTTGGTTTTAAAATTACATACTAGATATTTTATAGAAATTTTGTGGTTTCGTATAATTACTCTCTTCTGGTCAAACCAATTTTGATAATATTTTCGTATTATCTAAAATATTTATACGCCCCATTAAAACTTGTGATGTAAATTTAAAGTTTATTTCAGGAGGTGGCCTTAACTCCAAAAAAATATATATTTTTTTTTATTCTTTTTTTTTTAATAAATAGATTTTCTTTAAGATTGCTTATTTGGGTGGATGGTGAATTATGAACCGATTGTCATCATCGGTAGAAGAAACAATTGTGAACACTTTCAATACCAAACAAACCTTGTTTATAGCGAATAATTCTTGCAAATTTCAGCCTTTTAGCTTATCCCGTTGGTGTTTATAACAGACGGACTAACATGGCTTGATCGAAGTCAATAATTGGAGGTGATATAAATGGTAAAATCGATCTTTTGAAATCAAATAGCAATGTGAATTGAATTCTTACCGGTAGCATTGCATTAAAAAGATGTGTTATTAATGACGCTCCATTTTTGACAGCATTTTCTCCATCCTTTAAATTACCCATCGAATGTCCACAAGCTACCGTTATACCCATATCGGTAAGTGTTCTAATTGTTTCGCCACTGGAATCCTTTTCCGGTGCCATAGTAAGAATTTTAACATTATCTAGTGAACCATATACTTCAATCACAGTCTTCATTCCCTTAAATTAAAATAATTACAGAGATTTTAGGATACAGTTTTGGAAACATTTAATATGCAATTATACAACCTCATCCAAATCTCTTATACAATCTTCAGGATGTGCACCTTTCTTTTGTGCATTTATAAATGGACCCTCTAAATGAAGTCCTAAAATTCCCGCACCATTTGTTGACTTCGGTATACGTGGTATAACTTTTCTATAAGTTTCTGGAGGTGAAGTGACGAGAGTCGGACAGAAAGATGTCACACCATTTTTAATTAAACCTTTTGCTACTTTATTGATACCTTCTTCTACGGTATCGGTATCAAATGAAAAATCTACACCATAACCTCCTGTAAAGAAAATAATTTTAAAAGTATTTCTCAATTTATATGCATTAAAATTGCTAAATTAAAAAAATATATACAAAATGTTAAGTTTCGTAAGTGATTTCTCTGAATAGTGTTTAAAAAATCCGAAAAATATTTTATCTCAGAACATCCATGATTTTATAAAATACAAATGATAATTAAATATTGAGAAAAGTTTGCTAATGAACTGCCTTAGGAAACCTCTACAATACATTTAGATTCATTCAAAACTACTTTCTAAAAATTTCAGCACTTAAAATTTGTGCTAAATTAAAATTTCCATAAACCATTCAGGCATCAACTTTAAACATTTTGGGCCAAAGTTTTCGATCATCTGAAAATATTTATCAAGAAATTTGGAACACAATTGAAGATTTTAGCATTTTTAGTTCAATCAGTTTTTTTTTATGTTGTAGTTGCATTGAAACAATTTGTAAAGCAAAAAGAATTATTTTATATTCATATATCAGTACACTCTTAGTAAAACACTGTTCATTTCAAGTAGAAGATCTACAATATAATATGGGAGATCATCGACATTTTATGTGATAAGATAAGCCCCTGAACCAAATTTTCATAATAAGTGTTTACAAATAACTGATGATAAATGAGATTTAATTGTAGGAAATTAAAGCAAAATTATTAAGTTCATTCTCTTTTTTATGAACGATGTTTGGAATAATCTTTAAAAAAATTATGGTCATGAAAACAATGTACATACATATATTGATTTAAATTTATAAATTTGCTTTTTTGGTTTTGCTGTTTTGTTGTATTAGAATTTTCTAAAACTAGGTTTAATATGGAAATAAATTAAATTGAATGTATAGTCGGACATAGCCGACCATTTCCTACACTAGTATGTTAAAAATGTGGATTATTTTTTTTTATAATAAAAAAATGAATTTGTTGGCAAAAAACGATTTTCTACAGGAGGGTTTATATAGGATTAGGGCCTATCCTTATAAATTTTGTTAGTGGAATATACATTCGTACATTAAAGTACGTACATTAAAGAATTTTATCGTGTTATTAGTGTTTATAAGTGAATTTCAAGTCATTTTCTGTATAGGAGCTAGAGTCAAATGAGTCCCGATCATTACGAAAATCGGCATTATCGTTTAAACTTTTTTAAGTTTTGCTGATTTTTGTTAAGATAATGGAACATTTAACATAATTATAAGCTCAAAAGCCCTATTCGGAAGGTACGCTTGTATGGGGGCTAGGCGAAGTAATGGGCCGAGTTTAACCATTTCCAATAGGCTTTCACTATAGTAATGTAGGGTATAAATTGACACGTATAATTTTTCATATGATGCCGATATAGAGGTAGGTTTAAGTGTAGACAATAAAATGACAAAATTTTATTAAATTCTTGGTACGAATGTTATTACAATTGAACTAAATTAATTGTCTGTGCGTTAATATGTATGTTTTTATGTAAATGAAACTGAAAAAAAATTTAACAGTTAGTTTTATTCTGTAATAAAGATTGCATTATTAATAAAATAACAATTTTCATATCACGATAACACATATCACTCATAAAATAAATCTAGGTGAAAATATTAAACAGAACATCGTAAAAACTGTTATCAGAACAAAAAATATCAATATGATGTAATTGAAGTCATTGTAATGAACTCCACTCCATACAATTGTATGTGAAGTTCGTACGCCTTCAGAGTTGCATAGATTTTGTAAAAATAAGAGTATTTGGAAAACAATTTTGTCATTCTGTTCCTTTCAGAGAATACAATATTTGTAAAAGGAATCATCCCACTCGGAAATTTGTTTTTCAAAATGTGGATTAAAATATGGCGATATCATACGTGACAAAAAAACGGAAGTTTTTTAAAGTACATGTAAATATTTACGAAAATCTGCAAATTCTGTAGGTGTATCTTTTTTGTTTTAATTTCTTACACTATGGAACATATTTGTCACTCGTAATGCATAATTTTTAAATAAAAATTAATATAAAAATATAAAGGCGTAGGAAAGTGCTGTCAGACATGGTCCACCTATATACATACATGTTTAAGCAATTTATAGATAAAAATAGGAGTTATAGTCAAATATGGAACGATCCTTATAAAATTTAGGGGTGGGATTTGTATTCATATCAAACTTATTTGTGTGAAATTTTATCATAATACTAGTGATTAAAAATGAGATACGGAAGTTTAAGTGTTTTTCTTATTAATTAGCCTTAATTCCCTACTTTTTTGTAATTGGTATAAAACCATTTTAGAATATTAAATTCCAGATATGAGAAATGTGTGTTCATAAAATGTAATCTTACATACAGTGTCTCACATAAGTATTCGAATTTGGTTGTACTTTGAAAAGAAACATAATTTAATAATATTTTTTGTGTGTGAAATGAATAATTAAATTTGTTATATTGTCTGGAGAGTCCTATGGTATAATATCACATTCTTTAAAATTTGGAAAAATTACATTTACCTCAATTGATTTGCTTTTTTTAAAAAAAGTCCATAAAATTGCCTCAAAAAAGTATTCGAATTTTTCCTGTATTTCATATATGACCATATTATACGAAACAAAAAAATTATAATCGAGTGTTGTTTTGCATAAAATTGTGTTAAGGGGCTACTATCGACCGAAATTATATATTTTTGGCCCATTTGTTCCACAATTTTGGAGCATTTGTACCATATTTTCATGTAATATCATTAAAATGGCGATTTTTGACCATATTTGCAATTTTTTTCCTTTTTTCCAGAAATAAACCCAAACTTTAATATTGGGATTTAATAGACCCCTTGAGGCATCTAAAAATAATAATTTTTGTTATATGGATCTGTACTTAAATGTTCCAAGATGTATTTTTAGTATCGTTCTTCTGTTTCTAATTGAATTGTATGGATCATAAGTCCCTTTTTGTACCACTAGGGTCGATATTTTCCGACAAAGTTGGCTAGTATACATTCATGTACATATTAGCACTAATATATTTTAAATTTTCAATACATTATATCGGCATACAATTCCAAAAAATGTCTTTACAAAACGTCATCCTATACAGTAGATTTCAGTTTTTACTATTCGTAACTTTCACGCTTATGTTGCCCATTACAATAACACTGTAAGTCCAAAATTTTGGGTTTATTTTGATCATAGAAATCAATATTTAAAGAGATATTGATATTTTTGAGTTAGACCATAATGATATAGTGGCATGCAGCCTGGAGGTCATTGGTATATAAAAATAATGATACTACCATATTGAATGGTGTTTCTTCGAGGCATGTTTTGGAGTTGTACACTTCCACAATACATTGAAAACTTAAAATATATAAAAGCTGATATCTAAAAGAATATATACAAGAAAACTTCCCCGAAAATTTTTGACCCTAGTATTATGAAAATGGACTTAAGTTCCAATATATTGAATTAGCGACAGAATAATGATATCAATAATATATCTTGGATCGTTTAAATACAGATTCTTGTAACAAAAAATACTATTTTTAGATACTCCAAGGGGTCTATTAAATTCCAATATCAAATTTTGGTTTTATCTCTGGAAAAAAAGAGAAAATACTACAAATATTTCCAAAAATCGCCATTTTAATGATATTACATAAAAAGAGGGTACAAATCCGAAAAATTGTGGACCAAATGGGCCAAAAATATATCATTTCGGTTGATAGTAACCCCTTAAAACAATTTAAAGCATAAAAACCATTCGATTCTAAAATTTGTGTTTCGTATAATATGCTCAAATATGAAATACAGGAAAAATTCGTATACTTTTGTGAGACAATTTATGGACTTTTTTAAAAAAGCTAATTTAATTTAAGTAAATGTAAATTTTTCAAGTTTTAAAAAGCGTGATATCAAACCTAAGGACTGTCTAGACAATATAACAAATTAATTTATTTTATTGCACACAAAATATATTATTAAATTTGGTTTCTTTTCATAGTTTACCTAAATTCGAATACTTATGAGAGACACTGTATGTAAATGTTTGATATTTTTACATGATACCATAATTGGGTATATATTCTTTCCAAGAAATATGACAGAAGTTATAAAAACCTCACAAAATATTGACGTTAGCACAAAAAATTGAGAAATTGGATCTTAAAAAGAACTAAATTTTCTTTTTCAGCGAAAATATCAGCAATTTTATGTTGGGACCGCCCTAATGTCCAAGCTTTATGAAGCATTTCAAAAATCGCCATAAATAATATTTAAATCTCAAAGATGACAACACTGCACATAAACAAATGCATATAATTTAAAGAACACAAAGAATTGATAAAATAATTAAAGAAAACATTCCGATAAGAACAACAACAACTACGAAATAATTATGAACAATTTACACAGTTTGTTTACCATTTATTTGAAGGTCAATGTACCCGGCAGCAATTATAGCATTTTTACAATCATATTTCTTATGGGCGAAAGCTTTTTCGTCGAAAAATATTGGTTCTGGATTAACAATACGCCCATTCCGTATCCATAAGTCATCTCGAATCAATTGATGATTTCGCACCAGACGACAGTTGGTGAATTGAATTAAGGTCTCACTCTTTGACATTGAAATTTGTCCAAAAACTACAATAAACTTATTTAACAATTCACAACACAATGTGTCTACTTATGTTAGTTACTATATCAATTAATTCGTTAAGTATTAATGTGTAGTAGTATTTCCTCGAATCTTGTTTTATTTAATTTAATAAAAAATATTAACAATTAAGTTGTGTTTAATGTAATGTTTGCGTGAACTTCTCCAGCTAAACGACATCGATACACTACTGACAATTAACTTTTAATCAGCTGCTTTGTTGTGGTTCAGTTTTGTTATATGCATGTGTTTGTTTTGGTTTCGTTCCATGTTTTGTTTATTTTTAGCTCAATTTCATTTTATTACAATTCGTATCTGAAAAATACATATTTTTGCGGTCATAAATAGAAACCTGCGCCGATCTAAACTAATGGCGGCTGAAACAAAAAATTTTAGCGGCGGCTTAAAATCGTCCATGTTATAAAACGTTTGTTTAAAAATTTTTAACGGTATTCATAAAAAAATATTAAAATTTGTAATAAATGTTGTAAAACAAATTGTAAAGAAAAAAATAATGAAAGAGTCAAACAAGTTGTGTTAAAATTATGTTGAATATATGTATAGTAGCAGGATACACATGTACAGTAAAATTAATATGTATATTAATGGTTCACAAGCCAAAACGATTAATTACACTTTTATTTTTTTTTATTTCTTAGCTTCAAAACATCATTTTGACTACTTATTTCTCTGGTGTAATAATTCCTAACACCAAAAAAATATTTTTTTCAGAAGACAGCAATTTATATGGTTAAATAATGAAATTTTTTAACTCAATGAAGTTGACATATGTATATCCATAAGTATTTTCTTTTTTGTGGGATTAAATAAGATAATTTGTACAAATTTGATGTTATTACACTTTGACTCATAGGTTTCCCGAATTCGATGTTTAAAATGTTTTTAGATATAAAAGCTACGAGAAGTCAAAGTTAAAATTTCTCAAAAAATTGCTTGTGACAATCCAAAAATTCGACTTTCTTCGAAGTTCTGTAGCAGCTACCTCAATATTTTCATTAAGTTTATTTTCAATTTGTTAAAATTTGTGTGCCATTACCCTCTGGTGAGTTGTAAGTTCGATTTTTTTAATTTATACACATTTTTCACCAGGATTTATGTTCATTTTATTAAGATATTTACACTTTGAAGTTCATTAAGTAATTTTCGGAAAAGGCCATTATGTGGGAGCTATGAAAAATTATGGACTTATCCGGAAAAAATTTCACTGAATGATTTATATATACACAACATATGTATGTATATTCCAGTCGAATTCTATCCTGATAGCTTCATTCACACGAGTAAACCGTTAACGGGACTTAAATATTGTTTGCCACCAAATTATGTATGTTCGTTTTACACAGTCTTAAGATATTGATGTTGTCTACGACAAGCACTACGTGCACATTATATTTTATCTAAAAAAACCTGCAAACCTTCGACGAGTTAATATTTGGTTTTAAATAAGAGATCTACGTCTCATAGAACTTTGAAAACTTTATTTTGTTTTATTTTCATAAAAACTTGGACAAATTGGATTGATGCCAAACAAATACATACATATGTTCATATCAATGTGTTTTTAAGTGATTTTCAGAAGTGAACCTTATATGGAAGCTATGACCAATTATGGTCAGATCCGATAAAAAATAATCATTATCACCAAAATTTTATAAATATATGTATGTTCCTATATCAATAGAATTAATAGGAAAACTTTTCCGAAAATTAGTTAAAAACTCATATTCAATTAACCATGAAAACCAACATACCACGCACTCTAATTATAAATTAGATTATGATACATATATGTAAACAGTGATTCTGCTGTCATTAACCAACTTAGGATGTATTATTTAAAAGTTTAAAATTTAAACTTTAAATTTAGAAAGTTTGGTAGAAATATGAAATATTCTAGTATTTTTTAATAACCTTTCAAAATGTGGGTAAATATAGACATCACTTTAAATTGAAAACTTTCAGTTCGATTTTTAAAGTTAATGACCTAAAAAATTATATCATTTTAAGTGACAAGTGAAAATTAACTTTTTGGACCCGTGACTTTTAACTTGTAAAGCTGTGCTTTTTTGTCGAGTGAGTTACAAGAAAATTATCAATACAATTTTATATTTTAAGTCCCCGACCTAATAGAAAATTTAATTTATCCTCACTTAAAGTGACTGTGTATCTGACAGTCAGAACACACTTATATTTAACAATCAGGAGAACAAAGTATGTATTTCAGTGTATTTCCATTTTGAATTATTTTATTTTTTAACTGATATTTCAGAGTGATTTTATTGAATTTTTTGGATACACTTTGTTTCCTCACTATTCAGGATTTTAATAAGAATTCTCAAGGAACATAAGAACAAAAATTTTATAAAGTCGAAAGAAATTTTGATACCCAAAATTTGAATCTGGCATTAAAATTTTTTTATCACATCAGGTTTTCGTGTATATAATCACAAAGGTTCTTTTTCATTACATACATAGTCTTCCAAATTTCGAACGGACATTTTGTTCGAAACAACCATTTTCGTATATTATTATTGAAAACTTTTTACAGTTTACTATTTTAATAAATGTTTGACAATGGATTGAAACATATCGTGACCCTATATTCAAAAAGTGCGAACTCAATTTTGGGCAAAGTGAGTTTTTGATGCAAAAGGATTCCTCAATGCATGATCCACGTCTGGTATAAATTTGAAACCAATTGAATCTCAAAGTTAAATTTTTATTGAAGAAAATAAGTGCTAGCTTCCATACAAATTTTACAACATTTTTTAAAACTTCAAATTTATTTAAAATTTATTTTGTATATTAACAAGATGAACATGATTTCCTGAAAACTAGATTTTATTGATTTAGCACTTTTTGAATATAGGGTATCGATATATTATTAATTTATTCATTACCAATTTTTAATTTTTCCTATAGGTCAAAATTCTGAGATAAAGAGGTTTTAATTCAGCATTATCCTTCAGTAGTGCTTCTAAAATATTTGAAAATGAGTGTTGATTTTGAAGTGCTTGCACTTTTTTCGGGAACCTAAAAAACAACTCAAAAAACATAAATAATAATATAAAATTTAGGACTTTCTTAACCCACTTTTTACCAGTTCTTTTTGTTTTTACCAGACTTTTAGGAATATTTATCAGAGACAGTAACTGTTATAAGTTTTATTATAAAACTTAAAATTTAATAATTATTTTTCAAGCTAAATTTTTTCCTCAAAAATAAAACTTAATGTTAAGTTTTATTATTTTGTTCAAAAAGAAAAACTTATTTCTTGAGTTTTACTTTTTACTTCAAAAAAAAAAAAATATTCTTGATTTTTATTTAATTTTGTTCAAAAATAAAAATCAATATGAAATTTTATTTGTACAAGTACATATGTTTTATTACACAGTTTATTTAAACTTTTAATTTGAAAGTGATAATGCAATCCGAAAGGTGTTTTTCGAACAATATAGGAATAAATGCAAACGAATCCGTATAAAATTCTAGGACCCTTCTAGAGCGAAAAGTTAAAATTCGTCTTAAATATGTTATATAACATAAATCAATAGATAAATTTATTAAAGAACACAACTAGTTTTTATTATTATTACTGAAGTTATGAATGTAATGCTAACATCCGCTACATGGTATTATAATTTGGTCAAATATACCCCTTAAACCCAAATTTCGAACGAAATCTTAAAACGAAAAAAAATCTTCAACGATTTCACCTAGCCCCCATATTATGCCATATTCAAAAAATTGCTATATTGCGATGAAATTCAATATAAAAAAGTTTTATATTATTACATCTTTATCTAAACTTATAGGCTTAGGATTATAATGATCTATTTCTGCAATAGCCTTTATCATTTAGATCGTCTTCTTCGTCGCTTGAATTTATTTCAATAGAGTTAAGGAATTCATTAAGGAGCGAATTTTTTTGTGCCATCATACTTTGAAAATTCTGCCAAATTATTTTGCCGAGTTGGGAATGGACTCTTATTCTTAAAGAAAAATGTAGTAAATATATAAAGTTTCAATCTACTATAATATAAAAATTTATTATATAATAATAAAAAAATACTTACATTATCATTGTGCCGAACATTGTATATCTGTATTATTAGTTTTTTTTAAATGATTCCTGGCTATTATGAGATATGTCGGTTTCTGAAACAATACACGTCTGATTCTTGGGTCCAAATAAACAGAGGCAACTACAATTTTATTTTCCATTAACACTTCTTCTCTTTTTTGGATACAATTTTCTAAAGTTGAGCTGTATTCATTTTTCCCTTTTACTGAAAGAATCAACTGCAGCCATAATTTGTAAAAATCTCCAAGGTAGAGCTGCTCGCTCTGTGGTTTTAGTGTCGCTTTATAAATTGTTTCCAAAATATTAACCAGACTTTTTATGGTATTCCAATCAGAAATATTTAGTTTTGCCCCCAAATCTTCACGGTCCTCACAAAACCCTTCAAATTGTAATAGTTTTTTCATCATACAGTATGTAGAGTTCCACCGAGTTGGCACGTCGATTTCTGGCTGGTTTAAACATTGTGCAATTATTATATATCTGCATATGTACAAAGTAATTATATATCCATAATATACAGATTTGATTAGGATTTATGTATATATTAGGAATAATTACAGTAAGAGATCTACACAGAAAAAAACTAAAAATATGTTTCAATTATCAAAATAATTGTATCAAGCAAGTTTTGCACCTATCACCAAAATGATGATATCAATTATCAAATTTGTAAAAAAAATAAAAAAATACTTTTTTTCCAAATAACGAATTAATCAGAACAATTAATATCAATAATTGAGACAAAATTTAAAATTGATTAATTCATTAATTGTATAAATTAAATATTTAATAAAAATAAAATCTAATTTTTATTAATTTATTAATCAAATGAATTAGTTTGTTTGGTAGAAAATGTATTAAAAACCAATTAAGTTGATGATTAAAACAATCAAATTATTAACTGATTACTCACAATGTTAAAGGAATGCTTGACCTTTAATAATGCTTTGAGCATTTACAAAAAAATCACTTTATTATCAAATTTGAACATATAAAGTGTTTTATAAAATGTCAGGAAACTTGAATATTATATGCCTAAAATCGTATTGACTATTTAAGAATTATAAACATTGTTAGCATAAGAAATCAAAATAAAATATTTAAAAAAAGTTAAAATAGAAAAGTTGGCCAGAAAATTTTTTTCAATCAATTAAAAAACTAATGAATCAATTAAAAATTTAATCAAATTTGTAAACTTAGGTTTTAAACAACGAGATAATTAAGACAAATAAAAAATTGCTTAAATTAAAGCTAAAGAAAGAGAAAAACATGTTAATTGAAAATAAACTACTGATAATTTGTTTCTGTGTACGTAACTGTAAGACGGAGTTCTCAACATTTTTGCTAGGTTTCGAGCCTTGTAAATAGTTTCATTTGATTCATTTATCTTTTGTAAAAAATCTTTAACAGCGAGCTGCATTGTGTGAGGGGCACATTTAATTGAGGTAATATAATTGACACAAAGCCCATTTAACATCTGCTCATCATCGAGATCTGCCTCACTTCCATTTAAGTTATCGTCATTTTTATTCAATATCTCTATAGTCTTTACCATGTTTCGTCCATTATCAGTAGTAACACAATAAATGTTTTCTGTACCGAATTCTTTTAAAATATCTTCTATTTCCATACATAGGTTCTCTGCAGTGTGTCTTTTATTGAGTTCAATTAACCCAAGGGTTTTAACTATGATTTTATTTTCATTATAGAATTGTACATTTACGCCTAAAACTCCTCGATTATGTCTGGTTGCGGTATCCATTTTCAGACATAATAACTTGCCTTCTAACAACAATTTTATTTCACTTTTAATTTCATTATATTTTTCCGATATTAACCCTTTCAGGGTCAAAAATAATTTATTTATGAATCCGGGAAAAATAATATTTTTTGAATTTGAGTTTTCCCTAGTGAGTTATAGAAGGTCAAAGTTAAATGTCGAATATATTCGACATTCGAAAAACAGTCTCCAAAAAGTACCACCAATATTTTTTATGATTTTTTTTTAAATGTCTTCTTAAACTTCTTTCAATACAATACAATTTAAATCTGCATAGTCCGATCTTCTAAAATACAATTTTTTTGGCCATTAAATGAAGCTGTTTTTTAAACGTTGTTAAAAAGCACTTTTTAAAAAGTAGTCATAAGTGACAATTTCTTAAAATCTGATTTTTAAATACTTTTAAAATACGGAAGATCTTTCAAAATCTCAATTATAAATATAATAAAGTCTTCATTTTCATCTAAAAGAAAAAAAATTAAACTAAAGTTAAATATTATACCCAAAAAATGATTAAAAACAGAGCCTATTGTAATGTCGAATATATTCGACAAAACCACGGAAAGGGTTAATGGCATTATATTTTTAGATGAAATAGGATTCATCTCAAGTCCGTCAAAAATTTGTCCAGTTAAGGTCTTAAAGGCTTTCGAATCCAAGACGGAAAATTGCATTTTTTTAGTTGTAATAAGGTCAATACAGGCATATTTAACGTCGTTTTTGGAAAAATTTACATAAAACTTACTTTTTTTTATCTACAACAGCTCCTTCATCTATAAAAGGACCTTAAAGTTTAAAGGACATACGATTTCAAAAGATGGAATTCCAAATTTATATAAAAAATTTGGTATTAATATTATAAATTTGCTTTCGTAAAACTATTTTATTTTTCATAATTTTTCAATAATAGTAATTTAAATCTAAGAAACATTGATTTTTTAAAATAATAATAAAAAAGTATTTTTTATAAAGTACATTACAGTTCGGTAGTTATGTGGTTTTCTAATAATGTCTGTAGGATTTATATAAAACTTATCTATTATGTTATTCAATTTCAATATTTGTTCATCACTTAGCTTCGAATTGTAATTAATAAAATCTTTTGAAAGTTCTTGAGTGTCAGTCAACTGAAAGTCTGAATTACCCTCAACATTAACTTTAGACACCAAAGAAATTTTATCTGTATTATTTATTTCCTGTTTAGAATCAAATATGCATACATTTTTATCATTTAATCGTTTAACATGAATTAGATTTATATTAAATTTTTCCATAAAATTCCTACCCAATATCATTGGAATTTTTATATCATTATCTGGTTTTACAACTAATTCAATTGATTTAACTATATTTTGAAATTTAATTTGACACGAAATTATGCCATACATTACAAATATTACAATTTCCGATTCCAACATAGCGGGTTGGAAGTAGATCTTCAGAAATTTGAATAAATTTTGGCACAATTGTTTTCGAAATTAGATTAATTGGGCTACCCGAATCAATTAAACATGAAACAGTAAGGTAATTAGCATATTTGTTTCTTAAAGATAGGAAAAATGCCACACTCACCATTAACATTGGATCAACAACAACAACTTCATTAGAATTAACAACATCTTCTGGAAAAACTGACGCTGAAATATTTTGACGGTTAGGACAATTTTTATGAATATGTCCCATTTGTTGGCAAATGAAACATGAACCTTTAGGACGTATGGGTTTCGGACATGAACTCTTCATATGTCCAAATTGAGAGCAATTGAAACAGCGTATAGAATCTTGACTATTGTTGTTACTTGGCTTTTTTACTTGTGTTTTCCCTTGACGCTTTTCGTACAATCTGTTACGACGTTTTTCATATCTATCAACGCAAGTAATTAGTTCTTCAACAGTAGTTGAACCATATAAAAGGGAAATGTTGTTAGAACTGTCTTGCATACCATCAATAATAATGTCAACTAGTTCCTGGCCTTCAATTTTTGCTTGAGACGCGATGGTTTGCATTGAAATGATGTAGCTAATGCAGGATTCAGAAGCCTTCAAAGTTCGAGCACGTAATTTGCGATATACATCTTCTCGGGTAATAACCCTTTTAAATATTTTGAAAAGAGCTCCCTTCAAATTATTGTATGTCCAATTGCTTGAATTTTCCATAAATTCCCTAGCTGTTCCTTCCAATAACCACTTCAAACATAACAGCTTTTCTTCATCATTATAATTATAAGTATATTCTTCCAATTTTTTAAAAATTTTTCAATATCATCGTCATTACCACCGTCAAATTTCGGGACCATTTTGTTCAGTTCATCATAATTGATCCTGTGTGTTTTACTAACTGAATTATATTCCAGGTCGTTAAGATGTTTTTGTAGGTTTATCATCTCACATCTCATTTTTAATATCTTAATTTGGGTTTCAAGTTCTAACTCTTGAGATGAAGTTGTAGAATTGGTAACAGGAGGAACGGTTCTCGAGAAATTGGAATAAACAGAAGTATATCTTGGTATGTCATTGTTTAAAGGCAATGTCGCGTCAGCTGTTGCAGCAAACGATGATGATGTTCCACCGAGTATTGCATTAGGGATTCTTGAAGGAATTGTAACAACAGGGTTTGAATAATTAAAAGGGACGGAAGTTGTATAAAGTATTCCACCGGAAGTAGTTTCGGGAATTACAGAGGCACATAAATCGGAAGTTGTAACGGAAGTTGTAGAAATAAGAGCTGCGGAAGTAGTAACTGAACATTCAGTTGTTAATACACCAATACTTGAATCGGAAGTTAAATCAAGAGTAACAGGAGAAGCAATCTGCTCACAAGGAATTGACTCATTATGGGTTTGATTCAAAAGCACAGAATCATATAAACATCTTAACTGGCTCATAGTTGCTGATTCAGGAAATTGTATTCCTGATGCAATTAAAGTATCAATCATTTTTTGTCGATTTGGCCGTAGATCCATTTTTAATTAATTTTTTATTTTTTTTTTTTATTGCGACCCCACACCTGATTTATAAATTTGCTTTCGTAAAACTATTTTATTTTTCATAATTTTTCAATAATAGTAATTTAAATCTAAGAAACATTGATTTTTTAAAATAATAATAAAAAAGTATTTTTTATAAAGTACATTACAATATCTAATGAAGCTGGGAACCTCTGCTTTAAAATAATATTATTCTTACAAATATGAATGAAATGTTTTTACTAAGAATACATTTCATATTGAGTTTTATTTTGGAAAAATATAAAATAAAACTCAAGAATAATTTTTATTTTCAAGCAAAAAAATAAAACTTAAAAATGATTTTTATTTTTCAATGAAAAAAAAAATAATAAAAATCAGAAATAATCGTTATGATTTAAACAAAAAAATAAAACTTAGTCTCAGATTTTTGCTCATATTTCCTTATTTATGGACCGAATTTGCTGATTTTAAATAGCGTTCTATTCGATAGTATGACTGATAGATTTATTAAAAATTCCGATCTAGCAGATATCTGGGGTATTCTGAAAACTGATTTCAACATATACATGGACACACAGACGGACAGACAAACATACATACATTTGAAAACAAACTTAACTGAAAAAGGAAGTTGCGTAGACGGACATCGCTAAACCGACTTCGATGCCTATAAGGACTTTCAAATTGTATTTGTGCCTAATGCGTACACAAAATTAATATTTTTAAATTATTAACAGAATAACAAACTTATATATATATACCGTTCTCAAGAAGGCGAAGGGTATAATAATAATACCCTTCACCTTCATTAATCATAACTATAACAAGTTAGAGTGCTATATTCGGCTATGCCGAATCTTAAATACCCTCTACCAGCAAGCTACTTTTTATTGAAACCCATCTAACTATCTAATTTTTAGATAACTCGCCAAAATTTTTGTCGAACTAATTTTGATTAGGTCCGGAAAAATTTAGAACGATTTATCTATACACAGAACATATTTATGTCGAATTTTATCCGGATATAATAATTTAATAACGAATTAAGTGGTATTAAGTGATTTTCAAAAGTTAACCTTATATGGAAGCTAAGACAACTTATGGACCGGTCCCGAAAAAATTCCGTATAATGATTTATATACATATATACAAAATACACATTTATGTCAAATTTTATACCTACATATGCATAAAATATGCGTTTAAGTAATTTTCAGAAATGGTCCTTATATGGGAGTTGTGACCAAATATGGACCGATCCAGAAAAAAATTGTATACCTATGTATAAACTGCGCGTTTAAGTAATTTTCAGAAATGGTCCTTATATGGGAGTTGTGACCAATTATGCACCTATCAGGAAACAATTTCGTATAATGATTTATATGCAGAAAAAGATCAAATCTAATTTTACTCCAATAGCTTAATTAATCAATGAAATATGTGCGTTTAAGTGCTTTTAGGAAGTGGACTTTATATAGGAGCTATGAGCAATTAAGGGCCTATCCGGAAAAAATTTCGAAGAGTGATTTATGTGAAGACAAAACATATAAGTGTCGAATTTTCTCAAGATAACTTTATTTGACATTGAAATATGTGCGTATAAGTGATTCTCAGAAGTGGACCTTATATGGGAGCTATGACCAATAATGGACCGATCAGAAAAAAAGTGGTAAAATGATTTGCATGTACACAAAACTTATTCAAGTCGAATTTTATTCCTATAGCTTTAGAATTCAATGAAATATTTATTTGATAATGAAATATGTGCTTTTAAGTGATTTTCGTAAGTGGGCCTTATATGGGAGTTATGACCAATAATGGACCGATCCCCAAAAAAAAAATTTGTAAAATGATTTGTACGCACACAAAACATATTCAAGTCGAATTTTATCGCGATAGCTTTAGAATTTAATAAAATATATGCGTTTAAGTGATTTTCGGAAGTGGACCTTATATGGGAGCTATGACCAATTATGGGCCTATCCAGAAAAAATTTCGTAGAGTGATTCATGTTTAGGCAAAACATATTTCTGTCGAATTTTATCAAGATAGCTTTACTTGACATTGAAATATGTGCTTTTAAGTGATTTTCTGGAAGTGGGCCTTATATGGGATCTATGACCAATAATGGACCGATCCGTAAAAAAATTGGTAGAATAATTTGTATGTACACAAAACATATCCAGCTCGAATTTTATCACAATAGCTTTATTCATCAATGAAATATGTGCGTTTAGGTGATTTTCGGAAGTGGACCTTATATGGGAGCTATGACCAATTGTGGACCGACTGAGATCTACGTTGGTAGTATGATTTCTGTTCATATTATATTTGTATGTACAAAATTTGGTGTTGATACCGATATATTTTATTGAGTTATTAACGATAAACTAATTTTCGGGAATATATACCTTTGTATGGGGGCTATGGGAAATATTGGATCGATTGTAAAGATTTTGAACATAATTGATCACTGCCCTAAAAAAATAATGTGTGACAAAATTCATCGCAATATCTTTGGTAGTTTCTGAGAAAACTTCAAAAGAATTAGGAAAAAAACGTAATTTTTTTCGAGGTAGTCTGAAATTTTTACCCATAACTTTTTACGTTGTGAACCGATTTTGCTGATTTTCAATACCAAACTGCTTAGGATAATAATAAATATTTTGGGTGAATTTGGTTGATTTCCTTTACTTAGTTTTAACGTGAGCTTGTTTTACACAGACAGACAAACAGACAGACAGACGGACATAGCTAAATCGACTCAGAATTTCATAAGGACCCAGAATATATATACTTATTTATACTTTATTACCACTGATGGTGGTGGAGGGTATAATAATAATGTATTGAGTGTTTTGAGAGGTGATAATCAGTAGAATAATTTATTGTTCTGGTTCTTGATCATGACGAAGAGAGGTTCTCACACCGTAAGTAAGAGTTGCAGTTTGGCTAGTCTTTTAGAAAGACCAAAACACAATTGTTCAATTCACAATCGATGTTGTAGCGTTGTATGCGTAGTATGTCAGCAGCTGCTACAATAGTCATAACAATGTTGTTGGTATTTTCTCTGCAAAAGCTCTATACCAGCGGTTCCCACCGATTTTTACTTCGCGGACCCCTTGAAGAACTTATTTAATTTCGCGGACCCCCATACATATTTTGATATTCTATTGTTCTAAATAATTGTCCATCCGAAAATTGACCTAGTCCATTAATCCCTAGGTCTAATAAATGTAGAGATGTCATATCTATAAAATATTCCCGTACATTGAGAATATATAATATTTCAGAAAGGTTTTCAATTGCATGTTTTGAAGATAGAATGACTTCTTTGTTGATATGTTTCATGATGTTTCATTTTATGATCGTGAGATCTTTCATGTTCATTTTTCTTCAAGGTAGCGAAAAGGTTTCTTTATCAAATATTGTCACATGTGCTTAAGGAGTCACGTTTCAAAAATTTGTTGCGATTGCAAAGGGTGAACTGAGTAAGTGAGCTAAGTTTTCGGGAAAATAATATAAGAAAGTTGGACTTCTTCTATGTTGTTGCGGAATGCGTTATCCGCATAATATATGATTTGAACTCTTTGTTAAAGTACTGTGAATTTGGAACTTAAATTTGAATTTTAAAATACCAACGAATTATTTTACTTCATGGTTTTTGGCTACATATTTACGCGAAACGCTATGGATTTTCTGATGTTAATTTAATAATATGTATTGGTCGACAAAATCAAGTTAAAATCTGTGTATCACTTCGGATTGGAATATTTATAAAGAGATGCATAAAGAGTCACCTCTGTTTTGAAAATATATAATTTTAGTCCCTTAAAACGAGAACACTTTTGCTTACAATTTGATAAACTTAAATCTGTAATGAGCTTGTCTTTCAATTGAACATCATACTCCGGAATACCAGTATCCCTAATTTAATTGTAAGGCAGAGTATTATTTGTCTGAAATAAAAACCATTATTTCAGTAGATATACAGGAAATAAAAATTACAAATCACGCAATACTTTACTTTATAAAAGTTATACAATAAATTTGTAGGGCCTAGCTTCTTCCTGATAAACAACCGAAAAAATAAAATTCAAAAAGTCACCAAAAAATTTGGGATTATTGCACAAAAATTGGAGATATTTGTACATACATATAAAAGAATATTGTCTATTCATGTTTTTTTCGTTCGTCTTCGCGGACCCCCTAGGATTTTACTACGGACCACTAGGGGTCCGCGGACCCCCATTTGGGAACCGTTGCTCTATACAACTCCTACGTCAATTTTTCATATGTTTTCCGAATGTATTGTTCCGAGTATTGTCAATTGTTTATCTATCTATATATATATATAAATTAATGTGTGTTTGTATGTTTGTTTGTTTGGACTTTATAGACCGCTAAATGGCTGAACCGAATTTTCTGAAATTTTCGCAGTCTCTTCCTATATGTCGTAAAGGAACTATATGCTTCTTTTTACTTCAATATTTTAAGTGGGTGACGTTCCACGTCCACATACTCTCACATCCATATGAACATATGAGAATAAAATTGGCAGCCTAGCTATAGTGGGCGTGGCACCTCCCATATAAAGAAAATCTTGAATTAGTATATCTAGAGTCCTCATTTTTTTCGAACTTTAGTATCAAATTGAATGTTTAGGACAAAAATGGGCGGACTAGCAACTTTTAGGCAGTCTGGTACCTCCCATATGAATTAAGTACAAAAATTCGTGTATCTGGAAAGCTATTAGAGCTAGAATCCTCAATTTTGCACGAAGAACTCTGACATTCAATAGGCGCTTGGCACCTTCCATTTAAATTAAATGCAAAAATTCGTATATCTGGGAAACTGTAAGAGCTAGAATCTTCAAAAATCGTAAAGGAAGTTTTTTAATTATTATAAGTTTAGGATAGCAAAGCACGCTTGGTATAGCTTAGAGATATGAAGATAAAGAAAATACTTAAATTAATGTATCTTCGAAACTAAAACAGCTGGAGTCTCAAATTTTGTGGAAGTCACTGTATTAAGTATTCATATTATTATTTAGAGCAAATAACCAAAATACGCAACGTGAAATGGGTTACAATCCACAAGATTTAGAGAATTTGGTGGCAGAAATTTAGCTCATCTACAACCAGAATAGAGAATGACATACAATACAATAATGTCAGCAATTACAAACCAACAAGGAGGATTTTATTTCATTGATGCGCCAGGAGGAACCGGAAAAACCTTTCTCATCTCATTGATTTTAGCTAAAGTTCGATCACAAAAGAATATTGCTTTAGCCATTGCGTCATCAGGTATTGCAGCCACACTTTTAGATGGAGGCAGAACTGCGCATTCTGCACTCAAATTACCATTGAAATCTCAATTTTCTGAAGATTATGCATGTAATGTTAAGAAAAATTCTTCAATGGGTAAAACCCTGCAAAGTTGTAAAATATGAATGTACAAAAAATCCTTAGAAGTGCTTGCTCGCACTTTAAAGGACATGAGAAGTAATTCTAATTTATTTGGAGGTGCATTAATTGTTTTAGCGGGTGATTTTTGCTAGACACTTCCTGTGATACCAGCTTCAACACCGGCTGACGAACTCAATGCTTGTCTGAAATCATCATATCTCTGGCAACATGTTCACACGTTAAAATTTACAACAATGTGTGTACAGTTGTAAAATGATGATTCAACTTAGGTTTTGCAAAACAGCTGCTGGATTTAGAAAATGGAAAAATGCCAATTTTATATAGTATATACATATATATATATATAAATGAATGTGTGTTTGTATGTTTGTTTGGACTTTATCGACAGCTAAACGGCTGGACCGATTTTGCTGAGATTTTCACAGTGTCTTCCTGTATGTCTGGAAGGAAGAAAATTTTAAATCAGTATATCTGAGAAAATATAACAGATAGAGCCCTTGTCGGAACCACTTTAGTGTCAATATGATTATTTAAGGAAAAAGGGGGCGTACTTGCAGTATGAATTAAATATAAAAATTCGCTTATCTGGGAAACTATTAGAGTTAGAACCAGTGTTGCCAAAACCTAATTGCGAAAAATTGCTAGATTGTTTTAAAAAAATGCTAAAAATAAAGAAAAAAATGCTAGAAAAAGTGCTAACAAAATAAGGTTTTTTATTGTAAAATATTTAAATTTAAATTTTTAATATAAACTAAATGGGCCAACTCCACTTATTAAGGGTCGATTTTAATACAGAACAAAATGTTTTATATGGCTCCCCTAGAATTTTTCTAAAATAGCTTTATATTTTGGTATTTTTTAACTGCATAAATAATGATTTTACCTTAATACGCAAACGTACCAAATCTACTTATTATGGGATGATTTTAATACGGAATTAGAAATGGTTAATCAATAAATTTTTTTGATCGGAAGTAAACAACCAGATTCTGGAACTGCGACATTACAACTAATAATATCGCCATTAATTCACGAAACAGTTCTGTCGATATTCTTTCAATATTCTTCAATATTTCCATTGTTACAAATATTTACATTGGAATACTAGTCCACATTTTAAAAACAACTACTTCAAACCAGTAGAAAAATATCTCGAATTTATTGTAAGAAATTTTAATTATAATTGACGGTTTCCAAAAATTGATCTCAATCTCAACAATTTGAATCATAAATCGCTGGAAAAAGATCTAGTTCCAAAGAAGGTGTATATGTTCTCTAAAGCTTTCCTAGAACTATATCTGAGGATAGCAAACTCGAACTTAAATCATTGATTAAAGAATTAGTTCCAGAAACGTTCCATTGAACGAGTTTGTTGATGCGTAACGCAAAAATTTTTGGTTGTGAATATTTTTGAAATTGAGTTTACAATTATAAGGATATTTTTAATTAAAAGTCTAAAGGGAAGACACAAATGGAATCCTTTGTAAAGAATATTACAATTAACAATTAGAAATGTATATTGAATATAAGATTTTCGCTTAGCTTTGTGCCATTTTCCATAGGAAGTGGCCCTTTTAAAGTGTAACTTAGGCTCATCAAATACGAACCGATATTTCTACAGATAACCAGTAAACATTAATTTTTATGTTATACATAATTAATTAATAACACTGTACGTAAAATTTCAACTTTCAAAAAGACACAGAATAACTCCGAAACACGTGAATTTAATTTTCGTTCGTAGAATCAAGTAACATACTCTGTTTTGAAAAGTTGGGTCAAAATCGGGAGATATTGCATTTTAAAGTTTAGACTGTATCTGAGGTGATTTTTGATTATTTAAATTTAAAAAACAAAACTCAAACGCATATAAAAGTAAATAAATACATGAAACTAGAGTCCATTTAAATTGTTATGCATATATTTAGTTTTTCGTAATTATTTCGTATTTATATGCGTGAAAACTTTTTTCAAAATTTAAAAAAATAAAATATCACCTCATAAAAGTTCATACTTTAAAACGCAATATCTCCCGATTTTGACCCAACTTTTCAAAACGGAGTATGCCACTAGATTCTACGACCCAAAATTAAGTTTAGGTGTTTCGGCGTTTTTCTGTGACTTTTTGACATACTTACAGTGTAATCAATTTTTAACCATATTTTTACAGAAGAACAATTAAAATTGGCATACAAGAATATGTACAAAAAATCCTAATATGTGCTAAAAAAGTGCCAAAAAACATATGAAAAATGCTAAAAAAGGTGCTAGGTGCTAGATTACATTTTTGGGTGCTTAATGAGTTTAAAAAGTTCCAAATCTAGCACTAAAATGCTAAATTGGCAACACTGGTTAGAACCTACAAATTTTGCACAAAGGACTTTAGCATCCATGTAAACATTTTGTGTAATAAATTGGCGGACTACCAATGGGGGGCGTTGCTCCTCCCATATGAATAAAATATACAAAAAATCGTTTATCTGGGAAACATCTTAAAATTTTGCACGAAGAACTTTAATATTCATCTGAACATATTAGAACTAGAAAATTTTACATGAAAAACTTTCACATTTATTGTGAACATTTAGAGAAAAATAGGCAGACTTTTAATGGGACCTTGGCATCTCCCAAATTGTTATAGTTAGAATCTTCAAAATCGTAGAGTGTTTTTTTATACATTGATTTTAGGGTAGCAAAGCACACTGGGTAAAGCTAGTTTAAGTATATAAACAAAATAATCAATCGATTTTGGCATATAAAATAATAAAGTAACACAGAAATCACAAACAGACACCAAAACAAAAAAAAATAAATTTTATTAAAAACAGTTTATTTATTAGTTTAAAATGCGGAATAATGAAAATAAAAGAATTTTAAATTCAAAGAAATTAATTTGGTTTATTTCGCTTGTTTAATTAACATTGTTATGTATGTATGTTTGTTTTGACTGTTTTTTCGTTGAGAACATAAACTTATGACTTGCTGCAATGATGTGTTCACAATCACTGTTACTACACTTTAGTAGGTACAATATACAACTTGATTGTGAATTGAAAAAATATATATTTATTCAACGAACTTAAAATTAAGAAAAACAATAGAAACAGGAATGCAATAACTATTATTTGCATTCAGTGTTGTCAATCTCCCACGCTTAATATGATATTGTCATTTTGAAAAAATAAGGTGCATTAATAATTAATTGAAAAAAGTCAATTCGAAAATAAATTAATAAAATAGTACATAAATTATTCTGGAACGTAATCTGGAAAATATATTGGCCTATTGCGTAATCTTGCAGATCTATGAATAGTTTGTTCTTCTTGAGAATTCTGCACTTCCTGTACCGTTGTAGGATCTTGAGGTGTAGCTTGAAAATAAAATAATAAATAATGTAGGTTTCCAAACTATCGTTTTGTTGTTTCGAATGTGTAGAACTTGTACTTTTTCTCCCACGTTTATTTGACGAACGCCTGGCGGTAATTCTCGCAGTCGTGATCGAAATAAAATTCGAATCGAAATTAATTTCGATAGTGCGCAATTTTCTCATGATGTTACTCGATACGAAACG
Organism: Lucilia sericata; assembly: GCF_015586225.1. Classification (NCBI taxonomy): domain Eukaryota; kingdom Metazoa; phylum Arthropoda; class Insecta; order Diptera; family Calliphoridae; genus Lucilia; species Lucilia sericata. Next base: position 2,037,067 of record NW_023994044.1, read on the forward strand.
AATCGAGTTGTTGCTTCAGTGTTGTAAAAAACTATACCATACTGAACAAAATGTTAACAAAACTCACATGTTTCATAAAAAATCAAAAATTTAAAGCAAAATTAAAAAAAAAATAAATTAAAATATAATTTTCCAAGTGATATGTAAATACAACATGTTTGTTTAGTTATTAACTTTTATTTATTTGGCAGATATTGGCTGTATTGATTGGATCCAATTTGGATTATAAGCATCTTTTATTGGTGGGTCACAAACATTTAATTTAGCAGCGATTTCTTCCCATCGTTGCACTGTAGTTCCAAATCAAAATCTAGGTGGACAAAATTAAAAATCTGTAAGTTTTACTTTTTTTAAAAACGACTCCACGTGAAATTTTAAAAACTTAATAAAATTTAAATAAACAGTTATAAATTGTTTCATGCAAACTTACTTATGGAACAAAAATTTTTAAAAACAAATTTTAAAAAATTGATGATGTCATCCATGCATTTTTAGAATGATCATATTTTATTGGCAACGTTTTATTTCTAAAAGCTCTTGGGTTCGCGGATTTTCCAATCATTAATGGAGTTATCTTTTTTATTCTACTGGAATTTGCACACAGCAACACAGTAACTCTATATTTCGAAAATTTTCTTCCCGGAGCATATTTTTCAATTGAGTGGACATAGGTTTTGTCCGGTAACATTTTCCACAAAAGTCCGGTTTCATCTGCGTTAAATATAGCATCTTTACAAATGCTGTGCTGCGCAATAAATCCTTAAAATGTAAAAGAAAAGGCTGGACTAATTATGCTTTTGATGATAGCTTCTCACTACTTTCTTTCATTAAACGAATACCGTAGCGTCTTTTAAATCGAGAAAACTGGCCGTGGCTATCGTTAAATTGACCACTGTAAAACCTTTTGTGAATTTCCAATGCTTTAGTTTGTAAAACAGGACCACTTATTGGCACGTTCATTTTTCTCTTGTTTTGAAACCATTTAAACAATTGTTTCCATTTTTGGAAATTCTCCCTCTTTCATTGCTCTTCTGTGCTTTGATCCGAAATTAGTTTTTTCCATGTCTTTTAACAGTTTTGTTTTTGATTTTATTATGGTGCATAACGATGACTTTGGCAATCCATATTTAAATGATAAATCAGCTAAACGATCGCCTTTTTCATGTTCTTCTATTATTATACCCTTCACCTTCGTGAGAAGGGTATATATAAGTTTGTCATTCCGTTTGTAATTTCTATAATATAATTTTCCGACCCCATAAAGTATATATATTCTGGATCCTTATAGGTAGCGGAGTTGATTAAGCTATGTCTGTCTGTCCGTCTGTTTGTTTGTTGAAATCAGTTTTTAGAGGACCCCAGATATCGGCGACATCCGAATCTTCAACAATTATGTTTGACATGCTTCCGAGAAGATCGCTAATTAAAATCAGCAAAATCGGTCCATAAATACCGGAGATATGAGCAAAAATCTGAGACAACCTCTGAAAATTTCATAAAAAAGAAAATTTTTTTCATGCTTTGATAGCAACAACAACAACACTGCTTATTCATTGAGTATTTCGTTTCATATGTTTGGATGTCTGTGTGTTTCATTGCCTTGTGTATATTCCCACTAAACAATTTTTGCCGAATTCGTAACGAATTCGTACCGACAGTCTGCATAAGTTCCCGATTTCGTATCCGATTTCCGTCAGAATTCGTTACGAAAATCGTATGAAAGGTTGCTCGGAATTCGGAACTCTTTGTCTGAGGAAATTCGGAATAATGTGCGGAGTTGTCGGTCAGAATTCGGTACGAAATCTGATGTAAATTCCTGGGGAAATTCTGAAGGAATTTTCGACAAATCTGATTGAAGTCGGACAAATGTCTGGTATCATGTCTGACATTCTTTCGACATTTCGTACGAAAGTCTGATCAAATATAAGAAAGTCTGATAGATGTCGGATAAATGTCTGATAAAATGTCCGACAGTTCGTTCAAAAGTCTGATCAAGTATAAAAATGTCTGATAGATGTCGGATAAATGTCTGATAAAATGTCCGACAGTTCGTACAAAAGTCTGATCAAGTATAAGAAAATGGCCTGACTATTCTGATCAACGTCTGATGAAAACTATTTTCATATATACAATTTATTATGGTTTAATTTTATTAATTTTAATAATAATTTATAAGCTTCCATTATTCATGACTTCTTAAGGGTACATAAATAAATAATAGAAACTTATAGATTATTTTTAAAATTAATAAAATTAAACCACACTACTTACATATTATATACGAAAATAGAGTTCATTATATACATCTATTTAAAATTATAAAATTAAACCATAAAAAATTATGTTTTTTTTTTTACTAATTTTTGTGTATTAACAAAGTTTAAAGAAATTTAAACAATAATCATCACATATGCAGATGTTGTTTACTTGATTTCCAAAAACCAACTGAGAAAATAAAAATTAAATTCCCTTTTAAAGTACAGTTGACGAATTTCAAAATATAAACAGGTTTGTGCATGATTTTTATAAAAAAAAAAAAAAATTTCCTTCAGATAATGTGCAGAGTTGTCGCAAAGTTTTCTTACAAAAGTACTGAAAATGGGAACAAAAAATATCAGAAAATGTGCAGACTATTCTGTTAAAAATCTAAAGGAACGTTACAAAAACAATTCTCTTCAGATTATGTGCAGATTTATCGGATATAATTCTTAATCCATTTTATATTTTACTTCAGAAAATGTATAGACTATTCTCCTTTATGTCTAAAAAATAATATAGGAATAAAAAAACAAATTGTCCTCCGCCAATGTGCAGATTAGTCTCATAATTGTCGTAACACTGAAATTCCCTTTCGACAATGTGCAGACAAGTCTGATATTAATCGTTTAATACTTCAGAAAATGTGCAGAAAAGTCTAACAAACAGTTTGCCGATTATTCTGTAAAATGTCTAAAGGAAATTTAGAAATTCGTTAAAAATTCTGATAAAGTATAAGAATTATTTCAGAAAATTTCTGACATCAGACATGTCTGAAAAAATTGTTTACTGGGCAGTTTCGTATGTTTGGATGTGTGCATTTTGTTTTTGTTTTTTTGTGCATTTCGTTTCGTATGTTTGGATGTCTGTTGGTTTTACTGCCTTGTGTATTTTGTTTTTTTGTGGATTTACTTCGTTTAGCGTTGTTGTTGTTCGTTTTGCTATTGACATAATAATGATATAAACTGGAAAATTAAATAAATTAAATTTTTATAGAATTGATATTTTTTAAACACACGGTGGTGAAGGGTATATAAGATTCGGCAGAGCCGAATATAACACTCTTACTTGTTATACCCTCCACCACCATCAGTGGTGACAGAGGGTATATATAACTTTGTCATTCCGTGTGTAACACCAAGAAATATTCATCTGAGACCCAACAAAGTATATATGTATATTCTGGGTCCTTATCAAATTCTGAGTCGATTTAGCTATGTCAATCTGTCTGTCCGTCTGTCTGCCTAAAACACGCTCACGTTAAAACTAAGCAAAGGAAGTAAACCAAATTCACCGAAAATATTCATAGTTCTCCTAAGCAGTTTGGTATTGAAAATGAGCAAAATCGGTTTACACTGGGAAAAGTTATGAATCAAAATTTAAAACAACCTCGAAAAAAATAAGCATTTTTTACACATTCTGATGTAATTTTCTCGAAAACTATGAAAGATAAATTCATGAAAATCACCATACATTCGTTACACGAGAGCTTGACCCCTGCTGAAAATTGCCAGAATCGGTCCACAATTTCATATACCCCCATACAAAAGTACATATTCCCGGAAAATGTGTTTTTTGTTAATAACTTCCGTCACAATGTCGATATCTTCACAAAATTTTACAAGTTAAAATCTTATATTAATAGAATACATTCAGAGAAAAAATTTTCTGGATCGGTCCATAATTGGACATAGCTCCCATACAAGGTCCCCTCCCGAAAATCACTTAAACGCACATAATTCATTACTAAATTAAGATATCCATATAGATTGGAATTGGTCATATCTCCCATACAAGGTCCCTTCCCGAAAATCACTTAAACGCACATAACTCATTACCAAATAGAGATATAACTCATTACCAAATAGAGATAAGGTCCACTCCCGAAAATCACTTAAACGCGCATAACTCATTACTAAATTAAGATATCCATATAAAATGCGGTACAAGTATTAGTCATATGCACAGAAACATTACTGTGAAATTTTTTTCCGATCGGTCCATAGTTGGTCATAGCTCTCGTACAAGGTCTCCTCCGGAAAATTATTTAAATGCACAATATTCATTACCAAATAATGATATAGATACAGAATTTTGAAATTCTGTCTTTATATACATAATTGGTCATAGTTCCCCTACAAATTCCTTTTACGGAAATCTCTTAAACGCACTTTACTCATTACAAAATAAAGCTATAGATACAACATTTGGCACAAAGATTTTTTCACGATCGGTTCATAACATTGGTGCGGTCGGTCCCATACAAGGTTCCCTTCTGAAAATCACTTAAACACACATTACTTATTACTAAATTACGATATAGATACAAATTTTGACTGAAATATAGCTTTTATGTACAGAAATTTTGCTTAAAGAATTTTTTACGATCGGTCTATAATTGGTCATATCTCCCATACTAGGTCCTGCCCCTAAAAGCACTTTAACCGTATTTACCCAGCTAGCATTTTCTTTCAAAAAAGGATCTTCCGCGATTGGAGGTGGCGATTAAATTAATCTTCCACGATATCGTATTCCAATTACGAAAGTTCAACGCAACGGGAGTAACTGTGTCACAGCCGCGACTCTTCTCTATGAATCGTCTACGATGTGTTAAAAAGAGTCTTGACACAATCGTCTTAATGAATCTTCTACGATGCGATAAACAGAATCTTTACACAATCGTCTTAATGAATCTTCTACGATGCGATAAACAGAATCTTTACAAAATCGTCTTAATGAATCTTCTACGATGCGATAAAAAGAATTATAGAAGAGTCTTGGAACGATCGTAAAGAAGATTTTAATTGATCCTAAAATGCCTAAAAATATGCTAAAAATAAAAAGTATTGATATTCGTTTTATACTGTTTATTGCATTGGCATTTTTTGTCATTAAATATAAATTAAATATAAATTTGAATTCAATTATGAAAATAAATACATACATATGAATAATGGAAATAATTATGCAATAGAAAAATTATTAAAAAATAAAGTTATTTTTATAAATTTGAATTCAATTATGAAAATAAATACATACATATGAATAATGGAAATAATTATGCAATAGAAAAATTATTAAAAAATAAAGTTATTTTTCAGCCAAATCGTCAATTTTCTTGTCTTCATCAATCTTTTTGGTTCGGTCACTCTTTCTGAGACGGTCACCAGCATGAACAAAATGTTGTTGTAATACCTTATTTATACCTGCATCATCAGCTTTCGGAAATTTTGAATGGCAGACACCTTTAAAAAGAAAATAATTAGAATTCAGTAAAATCATGTTATAAAAAATACTTACTTGTTATAATTTTCGTTATATTGAATTCCTGAATACTGGGCTTACTGTTCGTTCCACGCCAACTCAATTTTGCAGCCACATCATCGCTCAGCATTTTTTTAATTGCATTCCTGACAAACGAGTTGGAGCTGTCGCCACCCACTTTACCAATAACGTATTTCTGTAAAAATTTTGATATGAATATATGTATATATGTATGTTTATATTAAAAAATATGTACATAGACGGATAATTATATACATACCAATTGAGCTACAATATCCACGTTCTCTTCTATTTGTTTATGTAATTCTTCCAACTGTTTTACAGTTTTACTCGTTGACCACAGTTGTAGTTAACCCGTGTTTTACTGTCCAAAGTCTAATTTTCTCTTTCACACTTTCATTACTCGGCCAATTCACTTCTTCTATATATTCAACTGGAAAATTATCGCAAACGGATGATGTTTCAGTGAAATCCGATTCAACCAATTTTTCGAAAGAACTGACTTTCATTGGGACATCATCGCAATCAGATGTTTCCCTGCCTTTAACTTGTTTTTTGGATGATCCCACTTCATTATAAGCAGACTCCATCATTTTTTTTGCTTCTCGTTTGCTTTTTAATCTTATTGCTTTATTTGATAGCATTATAAATTATTTTATATTATAAATTTAATTTTTGATTTCTAATAAAACACTTTTTAGTTAATACACTTAGTATTTATAAGAAACTTTATTAAAAATTAAATTTTTAATTTAATAAACTTCAAAAACCACTTTTTATTCTTACTTGTCTCGACACTGATTATAAACTGAGTTGAAAAGAAGACAAAATAATTTGTTTTTGCTAAACGTTTATACGTATAACGGTAAAATTCGCCCAACTATCTCCAGAATCCGTAATCGGCGATTGTTGCGTAATATAAATAAACCGGTTTGACAATAATATATGCATCATTTGGAAGAGTAAAATATGATCGTTGACTAACAACAATCCTCCGATGATCGCTAAAATACAAAAGCGACGATTAATTCGTTCAACAATCGCCAAAATTACTCGCAAAAGCATCTTTTGGTACATTAAAATATATATTTTTTTTAATAATCGTCAGGACGATTATAAAACGAGTCACAAAATGAAACAATCGTATGGAAGATTGAAAAAAGATTCACAAAATGAGGACAATCGTGTGGACGATTAAAAAAATAGTCGCAAAATCATCGCGCTCGCCAATGAATCATGTAAATGCTAGCTGGGTAACTAGTTGCATTATCAATTTGTGTATATATTTTGAAAATCCTCAAATCTTTCACACACATGCATACATGAAAATTACTAAATATCGCTAAAGCATATCTTAGGGCGCTATAAAAATATATAAGAAAATGGCGTTTGTAATGTTCAATAAATCTTGGAATTGTAATAAATTTAAGCTGTTTAAGTCTTGGGGTTTTTTTATTTGAGACATGAGAAAACTTATTTCTATAAATATTTGATCAATTAGAAATGTATTAATATAAAAGAAGCTGGTGGAGGGTATTTAAGATTCGGCTCAGCCGAATATAGCACTCTAACTTGTTTTTATTCTTTATTTGTTTGAACTGAATTTTACTGAAATGACAACAAATAAAAGTTTCTTTTATTAAAAATAAAATATGTTTTTGTTTATAAAAAAGTAAATAAGTTATTTTGTTTATTATTCAAAATTAAAATCTTTTTCTTCTATTTGAAGGAATCTAGATTTATTAGGACCTCAGGATTTCTGGTATTGACCAATTTAGAGGAATCCAGATTTCTCAGGATCTGGTCAAGGGACTTTTTACACGGAAGGTTTTTTGTAATACTGAAAATCTATATTACCATATTCCTTACAGTTTTCCTTTTGGAACTGACCACAAGTCATCCAGTATTAGAATCCATTTCTGATATTGACCAATTTAGAGGAATCCAGATTTCTCAGGATCTGGTTATGGGACTTTTTACACGGAAAGTTTTTTCTAATACTGAAAATCTACATTACCATATTCCTTACAGTTTTCCTATTGGAACTGACCACAAGTCATTCAGTAGTGAAATCCAATTTCTGATATTGACCAATTTAGAGAAATCCAGATTTCTGAGGATCTGGTCAGGGGATTTTTAGCACGGAAAGCTTTTTCTTATACTTACAATCTATATTACTATATTCCAAACACTTTTAATATTGGAACTGACCACAAGTCATTCTCTAGTGAAATCCATTTCTTATATTGACCAACATGGTGTAATCAGGATTTCTCAGGATCTGGTCAGCGGAAAGCTTTTTCTAATACTTATAATTTATAATGCCATATTCCATACAGTTAATTTCTTGGAACTGGCCACCTATCATAATATAGCGAATCCCAAATTTCTTGTATTATACACACAATGTGGTTAAAACAAAACTAAGATTAGATTTAAGTTAATAATTGTTGTATGTAGCTAGCGTAAATTTTGCATTTAAAAAATAATTATTAATTATTTGCCTAATTAAAAATGGTATGTTTGTTTGTTTGAGTTGTACGTGGCCGAAGTGCAAGGCATCTACGTCTACCACTTCTGTACGTACAAGGTTAGGTTAGGTTAGGTTTGAACAGGTGGCTGTATCGAACATCCGAGATTGCAGCTTTACTTGGGCCCAATGATGATCCCTTTGTAATCAGAAGCAGAAAGAGAGACAGTGATTGGGAAGGGGATAGAAGTTATGTGTGAAGAGAGCCCTAGAAAAATGTTATGGAGACGTAAGGTGAGAAAGCATTTACATGACAATGTTCAACAATATGCCTTTTTATGACAGACAGTGGAACCCCACAGAACTGGTCCAAGTCCATATCTTCTAGCATGATTCCAACCTTTGCCAAGGTATCAGCAATATTATTGCCATATATAGTCCCGTGTCCTTTGACCCATATAATGGTAATGTTCGAATGACTCGTCATCTCGTTTAGAGACGTCCGGCATTCATGTTGAGAAAGCACCAATCAGGGACTTAATAGAAGCATGACTATCAGTATGAATTCTGATATCTTTATTGGATATCCGATAGACTCCGAAGAGATTTGATAACGGAATTGCCTCGAAAGAGACCGCTCCGGAATACAGTAATCAACGGCATGGAGGTTTCGCGGTATAAGATCAATGATCTTCGCATGACCCATGGAAAAAGTGTTCCATTTGCCAGTCAGGCTTAATCTGCCATCAGTGCCATTGCCAACTGTAATAAATAAAGTAAATAAAGATCCATTATTATCAACCGATGTCCTTATATAGATGTCGATTATCCTTTCCAAGGTCTTAAGAAGAAAAGATGCAAGACTGATTGGTCTATAGTCTTTGGCTTTCGTGTGAGATATTTTACCCCCTTTGGGAATAAATATCACATTACACTTGGTTCTTTGAAATGGAATATAGGACCAAGAGAGGCAGGCATGGTATATTTCACGTAGCCATGGAATTACAAGATCCACATTGTATTGTAGATCTGCTGTTATAATGCCATCAGGGCCTGAGGCCTTGTGAGGATCAAAGCTTTTAATTGCCCAGCGAATGATGTCATCATTAATCGGTACACGAATGGGAAAGTGAGAATTCATCAGGAGCCCTAAAGTTTCCTGACTACCACAGGTCCAACTTCCGTCCGTTTTCTGAATATAGCTGGGACAGAAGTAGATTTCGATAGGATTTTACGAAGACGACTTATTTCAGAATTGCTTTCGATATTACGTACGTACTATACTGCCATTGTTTTCAAAATTATCAAATTATACTTCATTTACTTGTCTAGGTACTCGATTATTGGTCGTTGGATTAGATCTAATTTCTACATTAAGACTGAGGTTTCGCTTTATAATTTTGATCATGTCACATTCCTTAATAGGCTGAGTAAATTTAGATCTTAGCTTATTCGTGACATGGAAATAATAGTCGATCGATTCTGAATTTTTCGCTCCACCAGATCTCGCATTATTTCGAAATTGTATATTACTCTTTTGTATTGAGATAATAACGCTAAACGTAGAACTGGCCATTCGGTCATTCCATGCATCCCAATGAATGACCAATACCAATCTTTTACCGAATCTGACACTAACAAGTTCACAAATTCTAACTAATTCGCTTTCAGGTATATTCACTATAATCTTAACTAACTTGATAATTCGAAATTTGAAGAAGCTAAACAAAATCGATAGAAATAATAATATGAAAATGAAACCATTCCGATCAAATGTGTGACAGACCTGTTTATAATGAGCCCTTAAGTGTTCCAATCTGAAAATGAAGCCATCAATACTGATAGACTTATTATCAAATGTGATACCTAGTTTATCTTCCTAATCTGTCTAAAGTCAAACACTTCGTCGTTCCTTGGTCCAACATTATTGTCCTTCCTTGACGCTCAAGAAACTGGACGTATTAGCTGAACTAACATTGGTGTACATATTAATATTATCATTACAAGCATTGTTAACATTTGTGTTTCGGTTACTAACGTTTATTGGATGGCTAATATTCTCTATATTATTACAGAAATTGGTCTGAGAACTACCAGTTTGGGTTAAGGACGCTACACGGGACAAATTCTCAACTGCCTTAGCTAAATCTCCTATGGTATTTTTTATTCGTCTTTGCATGTAGACTTACTACTCTGCATACAGGCTACAAAAACCATTAATATCAGCTTCTGCAGAGCACTATTAAGAACATTAATCACCTCTAATAATATTAAGATCTTCCATGTCGTATAATATAACTCCTAAATATAATACTACAAACTTTGAGAATATTGCTCATTACTAAAATGGCTATTATATTTTGAAATTATTATCTCACGATTCTCATAGGAATCTTATGCAAGGCATACACGATGCGTCCTTTTAAACAACTTTGCTTACAATCAAGTTGCGTATATTGCACACAAATGCTACACTTTTAGTGAAAGTGGTAGAGTGTGCGTATAATTGCTATTAAAATGTTTCTTATTTTTTATAATAAATAAAAATGTTATTAATTTTATAAAGTAAAACTTCGTATTTCAGCTGAATTGTCATTTTTTTTTTAATTTTTTATTGTTTTTTACGAACACACGATTTTACTTGCTCTGCGGTCAATTCAAAATGAAGAGTAAAATAGAATAATGCTGTACGAAAAGTATTTTTACGTTGCGACGAGTAAAAAAGTAAAATAAATATATAATGTATCAATAATAAAAAGGGGAAAAAGGTATTAACCAGAATTAAATAGGATAACTTCAAGATGCATGCTGCTCAATTTGCCAATTATTGGAAGCCTTCAATAAAACTCAAAGCGACTTGCTACAACAATTAAATGCAAGTTCTAACCTGCAATCACAGCAACAAGATCAAAGTACGCAGCCATTACAAGTGCTGTTGCCGTCATTTGAGAACTTTGACGAGTAAAATGAAAATTTTAATTTATACCGTCAGCGATTCGTGAATTATTTAACTATGAAGGAAGTTTTTGCAAATAAAACACTTTGTTATCAAATGTAGGTGAGTTTACCTACACACTTCAAGCTGTTCTACACACTTCAAGCTGTTAGTTTCGCTTATTGCCCCCAAGACAATTAATGATTTCGAATATGACTACATAATAAATGTCTTGGAGGCACATTTATGCCCGAAGAAGAACTTTCTAGTAAGTCAACACAGATTTTTGTCAACATATCAAAGTGAGGATCAAACAATTGCTGACTATGTCGCACTATTACGTCGGGACATTATTGAATGTGAGTTCAGATCAACATATAATTGTAATGCAGATATTTCAAATATTTTTCTACAAACACAATTTATACGTGGCCTTAAGATAATACAATTCGAGAGTAATAACTTCAATCCGTGGAAGCAGAATTCACTTTCCCTCGAAGCATCAAAGATAGCTAGCCGTGAAATTAATACAAAGCAGACCTTCTGTAGTGACATCAACAAAATTCAAGCCGGTACCTCAAATCCCCAAAGAAGTCGGTCAAAAAATCTTTCTTTTACAACGCAATTCCAAATTGAGATTAGATTATAGAAAATTGGGAATTGATTATCTGTGTTTACGTTGTGGTAGAGACAACCACAAAACAAATGACTGCCCCTAAATTTACAGTAAGTAGACAAACAACACCCTCACAATATTAATGCAGTGGACATATGTAAATTAGATTCAATTTCTGATATAATTAATGAATTTACAGAAAAAATAGGATGTGTTAACAACTATGAAGGTACTTTACAGCTACGCCAGGGTTCCAAACCGGTATTCTACATGGAACGAGAAGTACCATTCGCTGTACGAGAACGTGTTGAAAAGAAACTAAATGAATTAGTGGTGCCATGTGTACTACTTCAACCAAGGCTCTGGAAACGTTGCTAGATATTCCACCCATTGAAACATATTTAAGATATGAGGCGGCGCTTACAGCCGAACGGCTCTTTACTTTAGGCGAACTGGCCAAAAGCGGTTATAGGACACGTCATCAGGTTATACACAATCCTCGGACGTGCCTGATTGTATAGCCAGAAGGCAATTAGGGCGATATCAGGCGATAGAACTAAATCTAAGACCGTATTGGATTGTAAGAAAGCTTTAACTGAATACTCTCCCAGAGGTAAGGTTCACATCATATGGGTACCAGCCCACTCGGGAGTAGTCGGTAACGAAAGGGCGAATGAAATAGCTTTAAAGGGAAGGGAGCTCGAGGCAGTTAACCTGACAAACGCAGACGCAACAAAAGCTGAACTAAAAATATGGGTGAGAGAATCCCATAAGGCCTCTTGGAATAATGAAACAGTGGGTAGAGCCACGAAGATCCTATGGGGTGACCCTGATGAGAGCAAGATGAAAAATATCCTCAAAATGAGGAAGTCTGAAGTTAGTATGATGGTACGTATTCTGAGTGGACACACAGGACTACGAGCACATCTATGCAAAATTGGACGTGCGGATTCAGACGAATGTAGAGCATGTGGAGAGGACAGTGAAACTCTGGAGCACTTTCTTTGCCACTGCCAGGCATTCGTCGAAGTTAGATCTAAGTATCATGGAAGTGATGTTATTCCGGAAATAACATTCCTGACTAACACTGATTGGAAGATTCTTAGGAATTACGTTCAGGAAACTGAGTTTCTGAACACTAAAAAATAATTCTTTCAGTTTTTTTCATGATAAGGAGCGCACAACAGGCCCGACAGTGGCCTAGGTGTATTTCTTCGGATTTGATGTAGTATACATCCTCCTATCGACCTAACTACCTACCTACCTAACAATTTATATTACCATATTCCATACAGTTAATCTGTTGGAACTGACCACATATCGTAGTATAGAGAATCCCAGATTTTTATATTTGGAAGCAAATTTTTTCTATTATACACACAAAATTTATTTTTACTTTTATTTTATTTAAAAATATATATATACGTATGTAATGCTATTACAATAAAATATAATATTATATTGAACATTTTAGGAATATAAATAATTAATTTTTAATCTATTAAATTGTGTTTAAAATAACATTTAAAATTGAGAAATGTTGAAGTTTAAGGACTAAGTATTATAATACTTCCAAAAGGTTTTAACATTTATAACACAATTTTGAAGCCATCCAACTCATCGGGGGCAGGAATGACGCTCAAGTGGCCGAGCCTCACCACAGTCATTCCCGGACTCTGCTGAAAGAAAAAAAAGAAACAAGTTAGAGTGCTATATTCGGCTGAGCCGAATCTTAAATACCCTCCACCAGCTTCTTTTATATTAATACATTTCTAATTGATCAAATATTTGTAGAAATAAGTTTTCTCATGTCTTAAATAAAAAAACCCCAAGATTTAAACAGCTTAAATTTATTACAATTCCAAGATTTATTGAACATTACAAACGCCATTTTCTTATATATTTTTATAGCGCCCTAAGATATGCTTTAGCGATATTTAGTAATTTTCATGTATGTATGTGTGTGAAAGATTAAGTGTTTTCAAAATACATATATACACAAATTGATAATGCAACTACTTAAATACGGTTAAAGTGCTTTTAGGGCAGGACCTAGTATAGGAGATATGACCAATTATAGACCGATCGTAAAAAATTCTTTAAGCAAAATTTCTGTACATAAAAGCTATATTTCAGTCAAAATTTGTATCTATATCGTAATTTAGTAATAAGTAATGTGTGTTTAAGTGATTTTCTGAAGGGAACCTTGTATGGGACCGACCGCACCCATGTTATGAACCGATCGTGAAAAAATCTTGAAATAGAATTTTTGTATACAAAACTAATACATAGTTGTGCCAAATTTTGTATCAATAGCTTTATTTTGTAATTCGTTTAAGAGATTTCCGTAAAAGGAACTTGTAGGGGAGCTATGACCAATTATGTATATAAAGACAGAATTTCAAAATTCTGTATCTATATTATTATTTGATAATGAATATTGTGCATTTAAGTGATTTTCGGGAGGGGACCTTGTATGGGAGCTATGTCCAATTATGGACCGATCCAGAAAATTTTTTCTCTGAATGAATTCTATTAATATAAAATTTTAACTTGTAAAATTTTGTGAAGATATCGACATTGTGACGGAAGTTATTAAAAAAAACACATTTTCCGGGAATATGTACTTTTGTATGGGAGGTATATGAAATTGTGGATTGATTCTGGCAATTTCCAGCAGGGGTCAAGCTCTCGTGTAAAAACGAATGTATGGTGATTTTCATGAATTTATCTTTCATAGTTTTCGAGAAAATTACATCAGAATGTGTAAAAAATGCTTATTTTTTTCGAGGTTGTTTTAAATTTTGATTCATAACTTTTCCCAGTGTAAACCGATTTTGCTCATTTTCAATACCAAACTGCTTAGGAGAACTATGAATATTTTCGGTGAATTTGGTTTACTTCCTTTGCTTAGTGTTTTAGGCAGACAGACGGATAAGGACCCAGAATATACATATATACTTTGTTGGGTCTCAGCTGAATATTTCTTGGTGTTACACACGGAATGACAAAGTTATATATACCCTCTATCACCACTGATGATGGTGGAGGGTATAAAAACAAATATTAGTAATTGTTAAGATAATGTTTAGAACGATACAGCCATACCTCGTACAAATAAAGAAGAATAAGTTGAGAATTAAAAAGGAAATCCAGTTGATATTTCCCATATAAAACAAAATCTACTTCATTAGTAGATTACGGCAAAATCTAGTAAAAATAGAAATGCAACTATGTTTTTTGCCAAATAGTACTAAAAAATACGACGCTGCAGAAGAAAAAATGACAATTGAAACAAAACAAATAAAAAATGGAAATAATCTATTTTTTCAAGAAATTTTCCTACAAAACGGAAAACATGAATGAAAAGTGTTTTAGAGGTAAAATATAATGTGATATTTATGTGCCGAATTTTGTACAATAAGTAAAATACTAATAAATATTTTATATTTTTCACTATTGTTTGCTGTTAAACAAGATTTGTGAAAATATTTGTTTTGTTTTTAATTTCATTCAGCTGTATTTGTTTTTAAAATGAAATCTAACCAATGTCAAAAAAGTGAAGTGAATCTAATCTACTAGATTTCGCTGTAGTTTAAATGCGGTATTAGTTTTAAATAAACAATATTTAGAGTCAATGTATATGGAAAATTAAAAACATGTAAAAAAATAGAAAAAAATGAATATAGGAGCAATATTGAAAGGGGACAAAAATAGTCAATAGAAGGCCTAAAATAGATTTACTAATTTGAAAAAGTGAGTTTAATAGAAAATCAGGATATACGTAAATAGGGAGTTCAGCTCATACATTTTGAAAAAGGAAAATCAAAACCCGCATAGAGCAAAATACTTTTTTTAAAATCTTACTGTTGTCAAAAATAAATTTTTTCCAACACAAATACCCAGCGGTAAATGAAACAAAGTACTTAGATAATATTCGATGACATCAGTATGACGTTCTAAGCGAGCAATCTAAGTACTTAGAGTGCAATGTATGCGTAATCCAACATATCATGCACTTTAATTATAACATAGATTACGATTTAAGCAGAGAGTTAGCTGCCTTTTTCATTTTGTTTTTATTTCTTTAAAAAAAAAAAAAAAAAAAACAGAACTAAAGTACCGTTTTATTTTTGTTTTGTATACTACATGAAAAGAAGAATCTTTTGTATCAGTTTAAAGTTGATCTTTTGTAAGTGAAGTTGTGTTTTGTTAAAAAAGTTATTTTATTGTAAAAATTTAAAATAATTGTGGTGATCTAAACGGCAGAAATGGATTTAAAAATTGGTGTAAATTTAGTTCATACATTCTAGTTTTAATACTGATAATTTCCTCCTGATTGTTTACAGGATCTGTAAAGGAAGATGGCCGAAAGTTTCAAAAGAAAATTAAGATTAATTTCATTTATCTTCGTTAAAATTGTTTAATTATATTTTTATTGAATTAACTATAATACATGTTTATTATTTGATAATCATTTTTAAATAAACTTGCATAATTTTAAAATAAATATAAAAAAATATATATTTTTTCTATAATAAAAAAGGAAGACAAATGTAAATAGGATTGTAATCTACATACATTACATTACTATTTGCAAGCGTTTATAGGCGTCTCAATAACTTCGCTTAGAACTCCACACATTATGTAAATGAAATTTTAATTTGTCCTAATGATATTGTGGCTTACATTCTAAGCGAGAGCATATCGATGTGGCAGCCTAGGACACTTTTATGTTAAATCTAAGTGGAAGAATAAGTGAAAGCATCACCACTGATTGCCACGAAATATCACTTAGATAAGCGAGTACATAATGTGTTTTTACCGCTGGGTACTTATTATATTTTTTCTAATCTTATTAATTAAATTTTATTAGTGTACCTACTCAAATTGATCGGTATATATATTTAATATCAGACCTGGGATAAATGCATTAAATGTGTTAATGCATTAACAATTTTTTCTACATTAAAAAAATTAATGTTAATGCAAGTTTATTGCATTAACATTAACATGGGTACATTTAATGCATTAAATTTGCATTAACATTAAATATTTTTAAATTTAATGCATTAATTTTACATTAACATTAAATATTTGTGAAATTAATGCATTAATTTTGCATTAACATTAAATATTTTTGAATTTAATGCATTAATTTTTCATTAACATTAAATAATAAATAATAAAATTAATGCATTAATTTTCCATTAACATTAATGTATAAGATAATTTATAAAAATAAGAATACAGCGCTAAAGACCTCGGTCTAACTAAATTCAAGTAAAATTGAATGTGTTAAAGTCCTTTCTAATAAGTCCTATACTCGATAATACATAGTAGAAGAATAGTATCACTTCCCAGATATTCCTTTTTTAGTTTATTTTGTTAAAGTCCTTTCGAATAAGTCCTATACTCGATAATACTTATTAGAAGAATAGTATCAATTCCCAGATATTCCTTTGTTAGTTTATTTTGTCTGTGGATATAAATATCATATTTAAAACACACAAGTTTGAATGGAATATAGGAGTTATTAGAAAGGACTTTAACCTATTTAATTTTAGTTGTATTTAGTTAGATCGAGGTCTTTTGTGCTGTATTTTTATTTATGTTTATCAATTTTTATACATATTAATGTTAATGGAATATTAATGCATTCATTTTATTGCTTATTTAATGTTAATGTAAAATTAATGCACTAAATTCAGATATATTTAATGTTAATGCAAAATTAATGCATTAATTTCAAAATTATTTAATGTTAATGTAAAATTAATGCATTAAATTCAAAAATATTTAATGTTAATGGAAATTTAATGCATTAAATTTTACAAATTTAATGTTAATGCAATATTTTTTACATTAAATTTATTTTTTTTTAATTTAATGTTAATGCAAAATTAATGGAAATCGCCCAGGTCTGTTTAATATGCAACATTCAGGAGAATCAATATTCAATATTTATTCTGTTGACCAGTTGATGGCGTAATTGTGATGTGTGTCTGTTCATACTTACATACATCATTCTTACCGCTCTTGCATTTTAATCTTTATGAGTGCATTTAAGATTAACGGAACTACTTATTAGAATATTTATGTAAATTTATTTTGATCTTTTTCTTTATTTTTTTTAAATTTATTTTTCGATCTCTTCTCTTCGTTGTATTCCAACAGTAAAGTTTAAAAATCGCAAGTAAAATCAAAGTGATTAAATAAATTGAATATTTCTTTTACTAAAATTACTTAATATAGTTATTGTTTGAATTAAAATATAAATTAATATATTTCTTTAACTAAGGAACAATTACTTAACACTTACCATATATAAAAAAATTCTAAGGAGAATAAAGTAAATAATTTGAGACGGGGAAACAAAGTTAAATTAAATTGTTCATAACAATATTGTAAAGTGTTTTGTTTAAATTTTATATTTTTTATTGTATTTAAATTTGTTCATATTTTTAGCTCACTGTTGTCACTGTATTTTTTCTTAATTTTTGTTAGTTTTTTATTATTTGTTTCTCACTCCAATTCTTATTATAAGCATATTGTTGTTGCTCTTAAAAATGCAATTTATTTATTTGGAGACTTATTGCATATATTTTGTTCTTGCATATTTTGAATATATGTAAGTAAACAAGTTGAGTTGGTACATTGGAAGTGAACAACAGTGTAGCCCTTATTTACAAGATCAATTGTTAGGCTTAAGGAAATTATTTTTAAATAAAGAAACATTATTATAGTTGAACTTGAAGAATCATCATATCGTTATTTTGTCGGTACCACGGTCGCTATTCCTTTTCGTTTGTTCAATAATCACTGCCCAACAAACCTTTCAGTGACATATAGATTACAATTCGAAGTACACAGAATTGCTTTATATCGTTGCCGGTGAAGAAAAAGCTCTTCATCGTACACATATTATATAAAAACTATTAAAAAATTTAGAAGAATGAGTACAAAATCAAATAGTGATATTGTGGCCGCAAGATAAAAGCGGTTTTAAAAATAATTGGTTGCTAGCATTATAACACCCCCTGAAAATGTTGCTAGCATTGTGTATGCGGTTATAAGGTAAAAAATATATATAAGGACCAATTTTAAGAGTTTTTTGTGTGGTTAAGGTGATTCTCTACGTAACGCTCATGGAACTGAGAGAGATATTGAAGCTTAAATCCTCGCAAACTGTTCTTGAAATGGTATCCTACTTGAGCAAATCAAGGACATACGAAGACCAGACACATTTTTTTGGTTGAACTTTCGAATAAGGATTAAGAAATTCGAAGCTTTTGGTAATTCAACTTTATGATATCATAAGCTATTACCAGTTAAATATTGTAACTTCAGTAAATACCAAACGTTTTGTTTGAAAGGCGTTAGCTCATCCCATAAATTTATTAGGTTTTCGTGATTTTTACTAGACAATTTTTGTCAGACAATAGTTTAATCAACTTAAGAGCGCTCTTTTAGGCTGAGGGGTTGAGATAATACCATTTAACATAAATAGTTCTTTAAAATTAAAATTTTTGAGTTGGAAATGAAAATATGCAGTTTTAAATTTATTTTCTCAGAGTGGTTAAAGGTAAGTGGTATTGTGTAGCGAATATGGGGTCATCATAAAAAAATGTGAATAGGAGAGTGACCATGGAGGATAAAGGGCAAGGGAGATGCTACCTAGCTCCCCGTCGTAGGTGTTCTGAGACTACGAAAAGTAGAATAATTTATTTTTCTGGTTGACATGAAGAAAAGAGTACAACAATTTTTATACCCACCATCAAAAAGATGGGGGGTATATTGATTTTGTTATTCCGTTTGTAACACATCGAAATATTTGTCATAAACCCAAAAAGTATATATATATATATTCTGGGTCCTTATTCAATTTTAAGACGATCTAGCCATGTCTGTCCGTCCGTCTGTCTGTTGAAAGCACGATGGAGTCCGAACGGAATGAGCTAGAGGATTGAAATTTTCCACAAATATTCTCTATAGGTAAGGTTTTTTGGTATGGAAAATGGGCAATATCAGTAAACGTTTTCGGATAGCCCCCATGCAAGTGGACCCCCGAAAAACAGCTTTAACGAACATATCTGCTTTAAAAGTACGAGTATAGCAATTCGACATAAATAAGTTTCATATGATCCAAAATCTATCTACCAAATTTTATCAGGATCGGTCCATAATTGACCCTACCCCTCATATAAGGTCCCCTTCAGAAAATGACTTTAACGCTCATTACTGGCTTAAAAAAACGAGTATAGTGATGAAATTCAACACAAATAAGTTTTATAAGATCCAAAATTCGACACACATAGATTTTAATGAAGCCAAAACCTCTCTATCAAGTTTTATGTGGATCGGTCCATAGTTGACCCTACACCCCATATAAGGTCTCCTTCAAAAAATGAGTTTAACGCTCATTACTGGCTTAAAAAAATTACTTAAACCATTCTTACTGGATTAAAATACGATTAAAGCGATGAAATTCGACCCAAGTAAGTTCCTTGCGGATCAAAATCTCTTAACCAAATTTTATGTGGATCGGTCCATAATTGACCTTACCCCCCTATAAGATCCCCTTCAGATGACTAATTTAATGCTCATTACTGCCTTAAAAGTATGAGTATAGATATGAATTCGACAAATTTCTTACGAACCAGAACCTCTCTACTGACTTTTATGAGAATCTGCATATGATTGACTTCCCTTAGAAAAATTAAAAGAAAGCTCTTTACTGGCTTACGATTTAAAATCTCTCTACCAAATGTATTGAGGATCGGTCCATAAGAAAATTACTTTAACGATCTTTGCTGACTTAAAAATACGTGAACAGTTATGAAATCTGATATAAGAAACATTTATAGGAACGTAAATTTTCCTACCGAATTTCATGCGGAAAGTGTCAGGAAGTGATATTCGATGTAAAGATGTTTTATATGAAGATGAAAAAATGTATGAAAGACGGTCAATAATTAACCTTATCTCTCATATAAGGTCCTCTTCAGTTAATTTGATGAGTAATATCACCCTGATGTTTATAGGAGAGCATTACTTTTAAGGCATACGGTTTGATGGTGGGTATATGAGATTCGGCACAGCCGAATATTACAATCTCACTTTTTTAATAAATTTTTTTTTTTTTACATATTTTACAGAAAAAGATTATAACAATTTTTATGCATTTGTTTTGTTAAAATATAATATAAATATAAAATATGTATTTAAAGTTTTTAACAAAGAATTTTATTAAAGTTAGATGCATGCAAGATACATATATCTTTTTTTAAATCTTTTACATATAACGAATAACGAATATTTTGCTACAAAATTAACATCACTATTGCACTTTTTGATAAATTATTGCAATTATTGATAAATATCATACATATGAAAAAGAAAAATAAAATGATTTTGGCCATCATTTGGTTGACAGAGGGGCATTTCCAAATTGCCTAAAAATAGTGCTGGCCAATTGAAATATTGTCAAATATGCATCTATTAATCCAATGTCACCTATATTAGAGACTTTTTCCCAAAGTATAATTTTTTAAAATGTTTCTGAGATTTTATTATACCCTACACCACTTTAGTGGGGAGGGTATATTGGATTTGTGCTGATGTTTGTAACATACAAAAATATTCGTCCTAGACCCACCTTAAAGTATACCAATCGCGATTAGAATCGTTTTCTGAGTCGATTAAGCTATGTCTGTCCGTCAGTCTGGCTGGCTGGCTGTCCATGTAAACCTTGTGCGCAAGGTACAGGTCGCAATATTCAAGATAATTGGATGAAATTTGGCACGCACGTTTTATTTGACCCAAGGATGAAGCCTATTGAAAATGGTTAAAATCGAAAAGGGCTTCTGAGCTCAAAATTATGTTAAATATACAGATATGTATATCCATAAAATACGGCACAACTAAGTTTTATAGAAGTCTTGAATGTCCCAAACTTATAAACACAAATATCGCGATGAAATTCAGTACAATAAAATATTATGTAAATATAAATATATTCACAAAATTTTATCGGGCTTGGTCCATATTTGCCCCTAGCCCCATATAAAGCCTCTTTCAGAAAATTAGTTTTTCATCCATAAATTGCTTAAATGTATCGGAACAAGGGAATATTGCTTTATTATGAGAAATAAATCACATTTAATATTCATAACTGGTGTAGGGTATCATATGGTCGGCCACGCCCGACTATACTTTCTTACATGTTTACAAATTTGTAAACGACAAAATCATAAATTTTAGATTTTATTTTAAAGGAAATCATAATTAATTTTAGCTATCAACCTAAAATTAACGAAAACAGCTGAGATCTGAGAAAAAAAGTTAAAAATCAATTTATTGTTGGCTTAAAGTAAGATTGAGCCTACAATAAAAATGTTATATTTGTCAATAATTTAATGAAGTTAATTTAAGCTATTTGACTTTAATGAATTTATAAAATTTGTTTTAATTTACAAAAATAAATATTGATCAAGGTTTTAAAAATTAAGATGACAAAAGATGACATATTATGGAAATAGATGACAGAAAGAGGACATAAATTTTAAAGATGACAGGCAGTTAAAATAGATGATTGTCCTCTAAAAAAGGGAACGTATGGTCAGCTTAGGTTCTCACACCGTGAGTTGCAGTTCGGTTAGTCGGCACCAAATTCGTCATGACTAAATGTTTAGTTATGACTTTTTAGTAGGAAACGAGAGATATGATATTTATACCTTACCCCCGAGTAGTTGGGAGGGTTTTATGCGTTTTTGCTAAAATATTGGTTCTTTTCCTATCTTAAAATATACCGATCAATTCAGTTAAATCACATTCTGAGTCAATTTAAAGAAGTCCATGTAAACGTAGTTATCAAAGTACAGGATGCAATTTTCAATATAATTTAAAATTTAAAACATATATCTACATCTTTTGGTCCAGGAAAATAGTTGAAATCGGTTAATTATTTTACCTAGGTTCATACATTCGCACCCCCGTTATAAATGTTATAATATCTCTACAAATATCGCAAAACTTAGTTTTATATAAAATACTGCCGAATTTAGTTATGATCGGACCTCAATTGACCATAGCCCCGATACAAAATTCCCTTCCCTTAAATACAGTTATAAACACTAGCATCACGATGAAATTCAGAAAAAACTCTTTTATATAAACATAAATTTTGTAAGGATTTCATCAGTTAATACCTCAAATATGTCGAAATTAAGCGAATTTGAATATCGTATGTATGAATGTATATTCGGCCGCGTCTGACTATACCCTCTTACTTTTAAAACTGAATTTATATACACACCTATTTGTGACAAATTGCAATTCAATAAAAACTACATTTCAATTTGGATTTCAAAGAAAACTTCTACAAACATGAAAAACAATAACAAAAACATCAAATCACAATAAAAATTCGAGTTGTTAAATAATAAAATGTTCTTTTAATTTGTAAACATTTAATTTAACACATGTATACAATTTTATTCATTTTAAATGTATTTAAGTGTGTAAATGCATGTACATATGTAAGTAATGCATATTATACATATACATACATCTTTTGTTTACAATCATATATACAAAATGGAGTAAACTTTATATTTCAGGAATTTACCTACGAATACAAAACTCATAAAATAACATTTTTTGTCTTTATATTTAGTTAGTTTTGTAAATATTTGTCTTTCTATTTCCATGCCTTAAGATACTTTTAGGCTTTTACTCTTTACTTCATTTCTTCATTCAACCTCAATTTCATGTTTACCCTTCATGGCTAAGTTAGGTTACATACTGCGTTTGAAACATCTTACAGTATCGAGAATAATATTTGAAATGTGTAGGCATAAAATGCATTTAATATATATTTTTTAATGATACAGCATTTGTAATAATACCCAGCAAAAACTAGGTAATGGCTTTCAATTGTAATTACTTACCTAACAACATACTTTTCAATGACTACTACATATCGTCTGGATTACATAGAAGTAGTATAAGTAGTATATAATCTTACTAATAATGTGTTATATAAATACTTTCTAATTCATTAGTCATCTTGACAGTGAAGATGTAGATGCTGTCTGGAAACCTAAAAAAAATTAAAACCTAGATCTGTTGATAAGTTCCTATAGAAAATCTGTTATAACTTAATGTACATATTTTAGTTTGTTTTCTAGGGTGTATAAAATATGCAAAAACAGACTCTTTTTTTAGATTTAAACGTACACCACAAAAAGATCGTGACTAAATTTACAACCATTGAGTCCATTGGTTGCAGGAGTTTTTTGTGAGCACATTGTCTGCCTACATTCTTTGAATGTTCAAGTGGGTTTGAATTACCTTGTGGTAGTGTAATGTTGCTACGTAAATATTTGCATTTCTAGATAAAATTACAGCATTAGATTCCCTAATTTAACATGACCACAAATTATAATATTATTGAAATGAGTTGTCAAGTAAACAACATATGATTCAAATTATGATATACAAAAAATAATTTACAGTAGAAAATTTAGTAACAATTAAGGTAATTTAAGTTTAAGTCCATATACATATTTATCATTACAATTCGACGCCTTTAAATTAAAACGTGTACTTAGAATTTTTTCAATGTTCTTTAATTTTTAAATTCTACGTTATCTAATTTAAATGCTATCAAAATTTGGTTTAGATCCGCTGATCCGTTGCACTATGTGTATGTCATGACTTTTCCTATATTGTTTGATATATAACGGATGTTAGACAGGTATATAAAAAAGACATTTTAGAGATCTTTCATTTGATATACATATTGTGTAGGAAAAGATCTACATGCATACATATATATGTATGTGCTTCTAAGTTGAAAGTATTGTCTAAAACCTATGAGAAATTTTTCAAATATAGTAAAAATATCTACACCAATATTTCAACTTCGTTGATGCGAAAACTCTTTATCGAAAAATTAAGATTGGTCATGTAAAATTTGGTATTTGCAAAAATAGTCATATCATATGTCAGTATTCGACAGGCAAAATCCTAATACACCCGCAGAGTAAGGTAGAAAATCTGATTAACAGTAAGATAGTGGACCAAGCTATCGCTTCGAAGGTCTAACACCAATAGAGATTGTGAGCTGTGAGTTTAGCATGGGAGTGATGTTGATGAGGTTGATCTCTCACCAATATGCTGGCACCCTGAAGAACTTCGTGGAAAGTATTCACCCTCCCTGGGATGGCACTAAGCTTGGTCTGGTAAAGAAGGGAGATCTTCCAGTGCGCTCAAAGCCCACTGTCTACATAAAAGAATGGGTCACTAAACTGGCTAATGAGCACACAATGAAAGTTAATAGAAGCTAACATTTTGAACTGGCCATCGAAAAATGCGATGTTTTTCACAGAAATTAAGATCTTGAGGGAATTCTACTTGTAATAGGTATCGAACAGAACATGGCTAGTCTTACGAAGAGCAAA
The DNA here is from genome assembly GCF_015586225.1 of Lucilia sericata. Lineage (NCBI taxonomy): Eukaryota > Metazoa > Arthropoda > Insecta > Diptera > Calliphoridae > Lucilia > Lucilia sericata. Next base: position 2,062,095 of record NW_023994044.1, read on the forward strand.
GTTAAGGCCTTTTTCGCCTCTAAAACTATCACCTTAAAAATTGAGAAACTGGCGATTAGAAGGGATATTAGAAAAAGAACACATGACAAGGCCTAATTTAAGGGTGATCTTTTTCATCCCCAGAATAAGCTTTTTTTTGATGACTTATCACTTCTTCTTTGTGTATCTTACAAGCCGATGACAATTTTTATACGTGGTTCTGCCGATCTATATACAAGCACTTTGCTCAAGTACTCGAACTATCTAATCACTATTCAATCCATCACACTTCTCATTTATCCAACACACTCTTTGATAAAAACATACGACACGCTTACTCTATGTATGCCGGTGGGTGAGGCCCTCATACATCCATCTCGTATCATATACACTTCACACCAACGCATTTTCAACGCCCCTCGAACACCTGCCATGAAGGCCTTATTTCCCGGTGGTCTTTTTCAACCACTGGGTGAGCTTTTGCAACGACTCACCACCGCCCCATTGTGCTTCTTACACGCCGGTGGCAGTTTACTTATATGAAATTTCCGGTCCAGTATACGTGCACTTTGCTCGAGTGCTCGAGCTATCTAATCTCTTGCCATAGTAGTCCCGTTGGAGAAGGACAGGTGTCATGACGTAATTGGTAGTCCAAAACACGGAGCTATATTTAATTGACAAGACTTATTTCAGTGGCCACAAGGACCTACTGTGATAAGTTGAGCATGTTTAGAGTAAACTCCAACACACTCAACCATGAAATAAAATCGCCGATAAATTAAAGATTAAGGTATTACAACTCCAGAAGGCATCAACTTCAATCATCACTCCATTCTTCTTTCCGACATCTCAACAGATACAACTCAGGATCCCTCTTGTCTATCAGACATAAGTATCCGATAGTTCATCTCACTCTAACACATATTCAATCTTTGCATTATCAGTTCAATTCAAACATTTTATTAATCCACAGCCTTAGCCTAGTTTCTAGGAGCGGTAACAGAAACTTATCCCGAAAATTTACATTTCACCGTGTATCAATCTTTTAACCAAGCACCACCTTCCTGCGAATTTAGGTTTAAGCCACAACCACTACGTGGATCCCGAAGAGAATTCAACCAACTGGCCACCCGAAGTACCAGATTATGTAGTGCTCTGGATACCAAGGACTAGCCAAGCTCCTCTGTGGGATATCTGTTTTCTCGGCAACAACACTGAACTTATCTAAAATTATAGGCCTTATCGTACATCAGTCTTTTAGCAAGCATTCTCATCCCACTGGTATCAGGGACCTCTCCAATAGACGGGACAAGACAAAGTCCAAAACTCTACCCTGTAGGCAGATTTGATCATAACCATTTTATAGAAATGGCATTGCAATAACACTAAGATTGAAGAAGATTCATCAAGGTAACATGCCCCGGGGGGAGCCGACATGGACACAAGACGCTTATCATTAGGCAAATCCTAAAAGCGAGGAGGTGACCACAATCTCGCCAGAAGACAGTGCAATAGTCCTTTCCAAAATTGGGAAGTAGCAGTAAATTGGAATAGAATAAATATGGCGCCAATAGGGTTTCACATATTTACAGACAGAAGGACAGCAATTAGGGTGATATCAGGTGATAAGGAAACTTTAACCGAATATTCCTCAGAGGTAAGCTTTGCATCTTATGGGTACCAGGCCATTCGCTAATAATCGTTAACGAATGTGCTCGATATAGTCAATCAGACGAATACCAAACCGTTCGACGCAACGGGAGCTGAACTAAAAATGTGAGCCAGAGAATCACATTAGCCCACTTGGAAAATGAAACGGTGGGTCGAACCATAAAAATCTTGTGGGGTAACCCTGACGAGAGTACACATGCTCATTTGACCGTTAGAGGGTTCTTTGATTAGTCCTTATATTTGTAAATATGTTTAGAACCGTCGATGGGAATAAATTTTCACGTTTGTTTCATCTATTTTGTTATTTTTATTGAACTTATTTTGCTCAATTTTAGAAACTTTTCATTAACAATGTACAAATTTAGCATGCTTTAAATGTATTTTTTGACGTTTTACTCTGTAAAACACATTTGGTGTCATGTTATAGTTGGTCACATTATGTATGTATGTAAAAGTACACTCTATGCAAAAGTATAAATAATGTAATTCTACGTACTACAAAATGTTATCGCTACTCGTTAGTTAAATATGAAAATTAAGTTTAGATGTAAATCTTTTGCATAAATTAAACATAATAAAAATGTTTAATTACATCAATTGCAATCCTTTTTGCAATTTTGCTTTCTTTTCTACTTTCTTGAACTTTTTCAAAAGATAAACCAGAAGATTGTGTGTATATTCTCGTATATTGAGCATTAATGCAGCAAAAGCAAACACCTCTACACAAATATATGTAAAAACTTAAGTTAGATTTTTAACTGAGGAATGAACTGTGTGGCATTTTAGAAGAAAATGTGCATTTCCGTTAAATATTAAATCAAACTAGAACATTAATTGATTCATAGAGAATGTAACGAATATTAAGACTTGTTGCTCTTGGTCGGTTTTTTAAGTTAATATAAAAATCTATGTGTAATAATGCGAGTTTTGACTTATATTTTTTCATTGATTCTGTTCCACGGTTTAGTCACACTTACGAAGAATATCTAATTTAGTCAAAACTTTATTTATTAGTATTATATTTACATACTTTATATACATATACTAAATACTTCTACCTTTATTATAAATATGTATATATTTTTTTAACTAAATATTTATGTTCATAAGGAATAATCAGAATCGTAGTAGACGATCTTTTCTACAACCGATTTTCAAGACTTTCGAATTGTAAAAATCTATGTATAAACATTTTCTGAAACTATTTTTCTCTTATGCAAAACTCGGGGGAGTTTTCGCGTTTTTTTTCTCGGGGGAGTTTTCCCGTTTTTCCTACCGAGCACGTCCACGTCCACCACCTGGGAATATTATATTCTCCGCGGACCAAAAAACTGGAAAAAACAACATGGAAAATAAAAAGATGAAACTTACGGTTCAGGGCCTAAATAACCCAGTACCAGCGGCAAGTTTTGATCCACTCGCGAGTCACATGTCGTCGTCATCCTGCAATCGTGAGCAGGATGACGGAGGTCGGTAACTTGACCGTGGCGGACAATGCGTCAAGTGTACAGCATGCCTCTGAATCCTCAGATGATAATAACAACACCATTATAGCAAACCCAAAAAAGGATGAAGTAGAGCAAATGGTGAAACAGGTGAGTGATAGCATAGCTAAACTACCTATTACTAAGAAAAGACTATCTGGAGCATAGAGGAGGAAGTTGAAAAAGATGCATCAGGAAATCATAGTTATTCATCCAACGACACTCCAAAGGAAAAATCAGACTCTCTCACAAGATCTGATGCAAAGAGGATCAGGTCTCCCGAAGAGTTGACAACTGAGAATAAACCTAAGAAGAAAAGGGCTTCTAATACACAGTCGAAGCCAAGCCATACTTCACTCAAAGGAACCTCAAGTCAGAATCCTGAGAGTAAGGGTGACAACGCCAAGATAGATATTCCGAAGACGATCACGTCGGCGAAATCAACCTCGAAGGTACGGATATCTCAAAAGAAGCCCCGAAAAGCGAGGAAAGAGAGGCTAGACAGTGGAAAAGGAAAATAGCCGCCATCTTACGCCAAAGTTGCCAGAAGAAGACACCGGGACGATCTCTGCTATGCAGTTTACGATGCCGGTAATCCGACAGGCGAAATTCCAGTAGATCAACAGAGTAAGGTAGAAGATGTGGTGCCAAGTAAGTTTTCTCATATTTTTAATAGAAAAACCCCACGATTTAAATAACTTAAATCTGTTATAATTGCAAGGTTTAATGAACATTAAGAACACCATTTTCTTTTAAATTTTTATAGCGCCCTATAAAATATGATTCATCAAATTTAAAAACGTTTAATTAAAATTTCGCTAATTAACTAATAAATTGAAATAACGTATTAAATTATTAAGTACCCATAGGAAATCGCTTCCACCGTAATTATGGATGTGGCATTATTATCGGAGTTTTAATTAAATCGATTTGATTTAAATTAAAAAAAAAACACATATAATTATTGATAACAATTATTTGTCATTTAATTAAATGTGTTTTTTAGCTGTAAAATTTAATTAAACAAATTATGTATTAGTATAATTATACATGTAACATTAAATACATATGTACATAATAATTTTTTCTTTTGCTCACCACTTTTGCAAATGTACAGTGAATCAATTAAGTTACATATTTGCCTATAGAGGAATACTATTTTTTTAAATTGAAAAGATTTTTCCCATAGTCACCGATTTGGACAAGATTTTGTAAACACGTGGAGGAGGTCCACTAGGGTGAAAACTGAAATTTTTTACTTAAATTTTAATAACTGTGGCAATCCCATAGCTTTAAAAGTGCATAAAAATTTCGTAAAAATTGCTATAACTTTTTGCGTGTTAAAGATAATTAATATTTTATATAACAATAATTTTGTGAAATTATAAATAGGAAAAATATTTTAAATTTAAAATGGAATTCCAAAAAAACTTAATTGATTCACTGTAAGTGTCGATTTACATATCGGACATTTAGTTTAATAGTGTCATAACTTAAAAGTGAGAATGATGGACACTTGGGATAACCGGTACTCGGTTGGCAAACGACTTATAATTGTCGTTGTAAGAAATTTGGCCTTTTGCCACCAAGAGAAAAGTATGTAAAACTAGATTCGAACTTTGATTCCTGCTTGTCGTGTCACCTTTCTTTGGCTCCTATAATAAAATTAACATTGTGCAACTTAAAATTCAATACTGTACATACATATATATATTCTTTATTATTGTTCAACACCCCCTTTTTTAAAAAAAAAGTAATTTAAAGAACATAAAAAATGCCTTAAAATTATTTGTTGAAACTATATTTTTTGATTAAGGATACTATTAAAGTAAATATGATATACAGTTAATCACAAAAATAAGTATACAGAAATACTGACGATTGGTTTTATTTAAAAAAATATTATTTTTTCAAAAAACAAAATATGATAATTATTATTCACTACTTTTTTTCTTCATATTTTGGTTCTTTGAGTTCTCATTTAAGCTGAAGTTAAAAAGGTGCAAAATTTACGTCACATAAGTAAGTATACAGATCATTTCAGTATATATTTGGTTTAATGATATTAACAAAATTTATGAAAATTTTACTTGTATTAATATAATTACTTTTTAATAAAATATTTTTTACACAATAACTTGGAAAAAATCTACTTTTAGTTCCGAAATCTTGAAATTTGGGCCGATTGGCTCCGGAATTAATTAGTAGAACAGTTTTTTCTCATTTCTACGATTTTTTTTCCACTTTAGACCCCGAATTTTGGATCTGGTGGTCATTGAACCCTCCAAATGATGCATTGGAAATATAATTTTTAACTTTTGAAAAGAGTTGTTATTTCGAAATTAATGTTATATGCATGGATTTGGCCATTTTGAACACAGCACGTTCTTAAAAAACCGAAATTTAACTCCGATTTCTTAAGACTTACAACATAAACTTTATAATTTGGATAATTATATATATTTCCTTTAATTTAAACAGGTTTTCCAAATACTCCGATTTCCAAAGCATACAATAATGCTACCAATCATATCTTGATATACTCGATACAATAACCATATTTTATGGATCGGACATTTTATTTGTTCTAGCAACAAGCAATAATCAATTTCAGAACCGATATGTAGTGTAAGTTATTGACATGGTCACCATTTGACGATTATTGATAGTATTTAGGAGTGTGTAATGGATGATTGGAACCAAAAAACTTGTTTTAATTAATGGATACTAGTACAAATATTATTAATATCGCATTTTAAGATATAAATTTTAGGAAATCGCCGTTAAATATCGAATATGAACGCTATACTATGTTAAAAACGGCAATGTTCCGCAATGGATTGCAATTATTGTAAAGAAACAATTAATTTAAAAGTTAAAATATCGTCTTCCAATGCATCATAATGAACAAACGATGGATATTATTGAATACCCGATCCAAAACTCCGGGGGTTTAAATAGTCAGATGTTCTTAAATAGGAAAAAATGCTCGTATAAATAATGTTCAGATCAATTACCAAAAATTTCAATTTTTCGGAACAAAAAGTGAATTTTTTCCATGTTATAGTGTACAGAATATTTTATTATAAAATAATTGCATTCAAACAGGTAAAATGTTCATGAATTTTGTTAATATCATTAAGCCAAATACATATTGAAATTATCTGTATACTTACTTTTGTGACGTAAATTTTGCACCTATTTAACTACACCTTAAATGAGAACTCAAGTAACCAAAATAACCCGGAAAAAAGTAGTGAATAATAATTATCATAATTGTTTTTTATAAATAAATGTGTTACTTTTTTGATTTTTGAAAAAATAATAACCTTTTTTAAATAAAACCAATTGTCAGTATTTCTGTATACTTATTTTTGAGATTAACTGTACATACAAATGTAAATGTTATATAGACATACTTACATTCTGCACATACATACATACATACAAAAGTATTTATATGCCAAAAAAACAGCGAAAATTCTAATTACAATAACAATTTAATTTAAGTACTTCTTTTATACAATATCTGTCATATTTCACTTAAGATTATTATGACATTTTTAAGGGCAATTAATTCAAAGTTCTCATTTAATTATGTGTGTTATAAAATTTTATGATCCTTAAAGATTTTGCTAAAAAAAAGTTCGTTTTCCCCCTTTTAATTTTGTTGTGAGGCTCTTAATGTCACAATATTGTTATTTAAGGCTGCATTAACCCCTTTGTAGAAGACAATGTCTTCACATATGTATGTACTTACCTTAATTTTTTTATTAAATTTTTATAAATACATATATTTATATTATAAAAAAAGTAAATTTTGCCAACTACTTCGCAACAAAAACATGTTCAATATATGTATATGTACATATAATTTAAATGTGTATTTAAGGTTTCCTTTAAACCGCAATTTGTTAAAGTTTCTTGGCTGCAATTTTTTCTATTTTTTGCTATTTGACCAAGGATGCTAATTAGCAAAGAAACAAATGTATTTCATTATCGATGTGGTTAAAGTTGTGTTCAATCAAAGAAACCATTTTTTAATTTCTTTAGTATTTTAATTAGTAATTCATTATGTAGTCATATTCACTTTATACTTATGTAGTCATATACATCTTATACTTACACACACACACATGTATTTTCCAATATCATATATCATCATCATCATCATCATCATATATATAAATACGCAAAGCCAAAACGATTGGGAACATTTTCCGACTCTATTACTTGACCGATTTTCTTGATTCTTTTTTTGATGAATGCAGATTCGCGAACCTCACTGCAGAATCTATATATGATCAAAATCGGTTCAGTATTTTCGGAAATATAAGCGTTTAAAGTTTCTACCAATACACAATCACACAAACATGTGCTTGAATTAAAAAATAGAAAACAAAATAAGTAAGCAAAACAACAACTGTTTTTTTCATAAAAGAGAGGAGAGTGTAAAAACATGTTACTTCTCTGTTGATGGTTTATTTTTGTATTTTGCAAGTTGCAATGATATTTTTTGTTGTTGTTTTTAATAAGATTTTTGTAAACTAATAAGTATACAGACAGGCTTAGACAAAGCGAAAATATGATTTTATTGTTTTTTATAATTTAAAAGTGTAAAGTGATAAATTTTGAATGTAATAATGATATATTATTATATTAATGATGTAAGATACAAGAGGATGATGATGTTTGACCTGGGAAACATTGGTGGGACAACAATTCAACATAAATGTTAGTTTTTATTGATTTTAATGATGGACAAAAACAAAGCCTTTTAAAATATAAGTAGGATTGTTTAGTTTGTCATGTCGGTACATGATACACCGTAATAAATGAATCAGTATATCGCTAATACGTAGGTTTAGCACAGTGTGGATTTGATGATATTCTTCTTTTTCCGGTTATTATAACCAATTAGGAAAAAGGCGGTTGTTGAAATATGTTTTATAAAAATAGAAAAATGTTGAAACGGGTCAAATATAAATTATGGTTGATGACTGCCCTTTCTTAAGATGGTATTAGAGTAAAATACATGTCGTCTAATACCACCTTTAGCAATTTATCGTTTATTATTCTTTTACTTGCAATTAAACTTACATATGTTAATATAAGGCTGGAATTTATAGTTTATTAACGTTTTCTTTCAAACATTTCTTAAGAAGTACTTAAATAATTATGAAAAATTAAATATAACTAAATCAATGACAAACTTTTGAAGTAAAGAGGCGTTTAAGTCTTATTCTCCAGATACAAGAATCTATCCCTGTTGCAAGATCTCTCTTGCCTATGCACTTCTATGCGAAAGCTAATAGAATGCCTATTAAAAAGTCTTCGCTTAAAGGCCTATAAGTAGTACAGCTTCATAGAATATCTACTATTAAATTCGATTTAACATTTAAATTTAAGCCAAATAAGTAGTAAGTTAGCTGAAAGAAGTCTTTATCGAGTGTTATAAGGGAGAATTTATACACCATAAACCTGAAGGACGGACTTTTTATACAAAAGGCAGCAAAATTTATTTCTTATAGAGATAATATATACAATATATACTCCTGTTCCAAAATCACATTCCGATCTAAAATGGAGTTATTTAAGTAAAGATATTTATTAAAACTTAAAAAAACAATAATTTAAAACATCCCACTTTAAAAATTGAAAGTGGTTTCATTCTAAAAAAGGTCTTTTTACTTTATTCAAAATACAAAAATCCGGAAATAATTCCACTTTTGATCGGAATGAAATCCTTTTACAGTCCTGATAGCAATAATTGAAAAATTGAATTTTAAATTAAATTTTTTTAGATCGTAATTTGCAATGTACTATTGAAGGACTACTTCAAGTCTACCTTCTGCGGAAAAACATAGTTACAAAAGATGAAAACACAGAAGATACGTTGAATTTTGGTTATTAAAATCTATGTCCAGTTTTGAAAAAAAGCTTATAGGTTTGGATCCTGTGCGCTCTTCAGAATATTAATCTATTTTTGTTTTTTTTATCTGTCAGCTATAAAAACCAAAAAACAAATTTGGATAGTTTCATAAACAAATAATGATTTTTCGAATTCAATTGTTACAGCCCTATTGAAAATATTTTTAGCATAGGGCATTGATGATTGCTGGAGGAATTGGCAGATTGTTAAACATAGGGAAATATCATATTGTAAGGAATGAATATATCATATTGTAAGTTTTGCATAGATTTTATGACCATTTATGTAGGGGATAATAAATCGAAAAAATAAATGTTCCTTATTTTTGCTTTTAAAAAAGTTCAAATATTTTTGAAAAATATGTTGCATAAATAATTTTAGAACTTTGATTTTAAACTTCAGAATTTTAACCAAATTTTATCACATTTTCTAAAAGAATACGTTGATCAAAGCAAGTTATACGCATTGATAATAGAAATTGAAATAAATTTTTTCAGACATTTGGACTATAAAAGTAGGGTTTTATTTTGCAGTATAAGAATAAAATCTTTACTTCAATGGTTCCGGTCGAATTTCGGCCGCGGGGCGAACTCTAGTATATATAAATACGCAAAGCCAAAACGATTGGGAACATTTTCCGGCTCTATTACTTGACCGATTTTCTTGATCCTTTTTTGATGAATGTAGATTCGCGAGCCTCACTGCAGAATCTATATATGATCAAAATCGGTTCAGTATTTTCGGAAATATAAGCGTTTAAAGTTTCTACCAATACACAATCACACAAACATGTGCTTGAATTAAAAAATAGAAAACAAAATAAGAAAGCAAAACAACAACACTGCTTTTTTTTCAATGTAGAAATAAAGAGAGGAGAGTGTAAAAACATGTTACTTCTCTGTTGATGGTTTATTTTTGTATTTTGCAAATTGCAATGATATTTTTTGTTGTTGTTTTTAATAAGATTTTTGTAAACTAATAAGTATACAGACGGGCTTAGGCAAAGCGAAAATATGATTTTATTGTTTTTTATTTTTTAAAAGTGTAAAGTGATAATTTTTTAATGTAATAGTGATATGTTATTATATTAATGAAGTAAGATACAAGAGGATGATGGCAAAACATTGGAGGGACAACAATTCTACATAAATGTTAGTTTTTATTGATTTTTAAGATTTTAATGATGGACAAAAACAAAGCCTGTTAAAATATATGTAAGTAGGATAGTTTAGTTGGTCATGTCGGTACATGAATGAATCAGTACATCGCAAATACGTAGGTTTAGCACAGTGAGGATTTGATGATATTCTTCTTTTTTGGGTTATTCTTACCAATTAGGAAAAAGGCGGTTATAGAAATATGTATTATATGTTTTATAAAAATAGAAAAATGAAACGGGTCAAATACAAATCATGTGTTCTGGGTTGATGGCTGCCCCTACTTAAGGTGATATTAGAGTAAAATACATGTCGTCTAATACCACCTTTAGCAATTTATCGTTTATTATTCTTTTACTTGCAATTAAACTTACATATGTTAATTAAGGATGGAATTTATAGTTTATTAACGTTTTCTTTCAAACATTTCTTATGAAGTACTTAAATAATTATGAAAAATTAAATAATAACTAAATCATGGACAAACTTTTGAAGTAAAGAGGCGTTAAAGTCTTATTCTCCAGATATAAGAATTTATCCCTGTTGCAAAATCTCTCTTGCCTATGCACTTCTATGAGAAAGCTAATAGAATGCCTATTAAAAGGTCTTCGCTTAAAGGCCTATGAGTAGTACAGCTTCATAGAATATCTACTATTAAATTCTATTAAAAAACATTTAAATTTAAGCCAAATAAGTAGTAAGTCAGCTGAAAGAAGTCTTTATCGAGTGCTATAAGGGAGAATTTATACAACATAAACCTGAAGGATGGACTTTTTATACTAAAGACAGCAAAATTTATTTATTTCTTATAGAGATAATATATACTATATATATCCCTGTTCCAAATGCCCATTCCGATCTAAAATGGAGTTATTTTAGTAAAGATATTTATTAAAACTTAAAAAAAAATTAAACATCCCACTTTAAAAATTGAAAGTGGTTTCATTCCACTTTATTCAAAAAACAAAAAGACGGAAATAATTCCACTTTTGATCGGAATGAAATCATTTTACAGTCCTGATGGCAATAATTGAAAAATTGAATTTTGAATAAAATGTTGTTAGATCATATTTTGCAATGTACTTTTTCAAGTCTACCTTCTGCGGAAATACATAGTTACAAAAGATGAAAACACAGAAGATATGTTGAATTTTGGTTATTAAAATCTATGTCCAGTTTTGAAAAAAAGGTAATAGGTTTGGATTCTGTGCGCTCTTGAGAATTTTAAACTATTTTTGTTTTTGTTATCTGTCAGCTAAAGAAAACTAAAAACAAATTTGGATAGTTTCATAACTTTTCGAATTCAATAGAGCTGTAACACTATTGAAAATATTTTTATGGTTTTGTACTTTTCTAATTCCTCTTAACAAGAGTAAAGTAAATAATTACAATTTCACTTCCAAATAACTATAAAAAATATATTATAAAAATTAATTCTTGAGAATGACTTCATAATGAATTTGAAATTAAATAAAAGAGATATTCCATCTATAAATAATATGTGTTATAATCATCCCTTCTGTAGGTCTTTTCTTTTTTTTTTTTTTTTGCTGGGATATAGAGATATAGGTTGAATATTATTACAGGTTACAAAGGAATAGTACTGGGCAGGTTCGACATTGTTTACGACAAGGGGCATGGATGATTGCTGGAGGAATTGGCAGATTGTTAAACATAGGGAAATATCATAAGGAATGAATATATCATATTGTAAGTTTTGCATAGATTTTATGAACATTTATGTTGGGGATAATAAATCGAAAGGAGAAATGTTCGTTGTTTTTGCTTTTAAAAAGTTCAAACATTTTTGAAAAATATGTTGCATTAATAATTTTAGAACTTAGATTTTTAACTTCCTTCAGAATTTTAACCAAATTTGATCACATTTTCTAAAAGAATACGTTGATCAAAGCAAGTTATACGCTTTGATAATAGCAATTGAAATAAATTTTTTCAGACATTTGGACTATAAGAGTAGGGTTTTATTTTGCAGTATAAGTATGCAATCTTTACTTCAATGGTTCCGGTCGAATTTCGGCCGCGGGGCGAACTCTAGTTTAAAATAAATTTCCCAAGTATGAATTTTAAATAATTGTTTGCTCACACAATAATTACTTATTGTCAATTACTGTAATAAAACTAAGGAAATAACAGAATAATTTCCCACTATACAAGGAAATAAAAAACTTTTATTTTATAATATCACAACAACAAATTCATAAATGTTTACAATTTCAGTTGAAATGTTAAATAATAGCATACGTTGATCTTTTTGCTTAAAATTCATAAACTTTTTAGTGGCAACATGTGACACAGGATACAAGTTGTTACAACTCCTGTTAACAAGTCTATACAAAGGGTAAATATCAAAACTTTGCCCACTTGAATATTTTTTTATAAGAAAACTTTTCTCATTGTATGCGGCACGCTTTAATAATCGTTTTTAGTGTTCATTGTAGACATCAGTGTTTTGTTGTTGTTTTGTTTTGCCCGTGTTGTATGTATTTTGTAACCATAAACCAGAGTGAAAACAAGCTGAGAACAACAATGAAATTTTGAAATGTAATATTAGAAAATGATATTGTTGAATATTGAACATTTATGTACATTCATACATATGTATATACATTGTACATATATAGGACATTCGCAAAAATGTGGAATATGACAGGCTGGCTTTAAGTATGCCGGGGCCCCGGGGCACTATAGAATTGGAGACCCCATGATTTTACAAGTGCAGTAGACTCTGCATACATTTTTACAAATTAACGTTCTGTGGGAATAGAATTTATATACATAAAGAAAAAATTTTCTGAATCGGTTCATAATTGTTTATAGATATTAAATACAATATTTGGCAGAAATATTGATTTTGTAAACACAAATGAAACAAACTTTTTAATGATCGGTCCGTATTTGATCATAGCTCCTATACAAGGTCCCTTTCCGAAAATAACTTAAAGGAATATTACTCATTACCAAATAATGACATCCATGCAAATATTGCTTTTGTAAAGTGAGTACAACAATTTATCTATCTGAATTTCCTTATATCTTTCACCCCATGTATACATGATACCTGCAAATTATTAAATATGTATCTCTAAAGCATGTTATGCCCTATCAAAATACTAAAGAAAAATCTGTTTGTAATGTTCAAAAAATCTTGCAATTGTAACACATTTAAGGTGGAAGTACACAATACGCGTTGTAAGCAGCAAAAAATGTTGAAACAGTGTATTTTTATTTAGCAAGTTACACACTGTAGTTTGTAACGCGTCTGCCGTGAAAAGTTCAGCAACTTTGAACTTTTGACGAGTCTGCAGGTGATCAGGGTTGTATTTTATTTTGAGTAGAAAAAGAATGAACTAAAATGAAATAAATTTCTCCAATAATGGAATAACAATATTAGATTATAATAAAAATATGGATTCGGCTATGCAATTCAAAAACAGTTGAAAAATTTTAAATCGGTTAAGAAAATTTAGAGATATAATTTTTTTGGTCTGTCTAGTCAACAAAAAGGGTTTTTTACAATATCTTCCGATTTTTCATATACCCTATATCGATTTCAATATACCCTATATTGAAGATTCTAAAAATGGTCATTTAGGTCTATAAAAAGCATTATATCGCATAAGAGTGTGTTTGAGTGTCACACAGTGTAATTTAATAATAAATTATGTGATATTAAGTGATTTTAAGAAGTGAACCTTATATGGAAGCTAGTTAAGGACCGATACTGAAAAAATTCCCTATAATGATTTATATACACAAAAAAAAACACATTCATGTCGAATTTTATTCCGAAAGTAATCGGATTGCCAAAGAAATTGTGCTTATAAGTAATTTCGGAAGTGGACCTTATATGGGAGCTATAACCTATACAAAACAAATTAAAATCGAATTTTAGCCCGATAGCTTTATTAATTAATGACGTACGTTTAAGTGATTTTCATGGGAGCTACGACCAATTGTGGACTGATCCGGAAAAAAATTCACAGAATGATTTATATATCGCACACCTAGTACAAAAGTGACACAACTAAAAATTTTATTTTTGCGTTTTTATATTCTTTAAGCCTTAAGTTTAAGCTTTAAACTATACACAAGATACTTGTTTAACTCTACAAAAATATTAGTGTATTTTGTTGTTGTTAACTGTTCAAGAAAAAACGTTATGTCTTTCTTTATCTTTCAGAATTTGTAAAAAATTTGTTTCCTTTTCTTTAAAAATTTTTTTGAGTTGTGTCACTTTTGTACTGGGTGTGCGATATGTATATGCGTATTTTAAGTGATTTTCGAATGTGGACCTTATATGGGAGATATGACCAATTATGGACCGATCCGGAAAAATATTTCGTAGAGTAGTTTATATATAGACAAAACACATTCATGTCGAATTTTATCCAGATAGATTTATTTATCTATGAATTAAGCTCACTTAAGTGATTTTCGGATGTGGACATTATATGGGAGCTATGACCAATTATGAACCGATCCGGCAATTATTCTGTAGAGTGATTTATATATACACAAAACTTATTTATATATACACAAAACATATTCATGAAATATGTGCAGATAGATTTATTTATCTATGAATTAAGCTCACTTAAGTGATTTTCGGATGTGGACATTATATGGGAGCTATGACCAATTATGAACCGATCCGGCAATTATTCTGTAGAGTGATTTATATATACACAAAACTTATTTATATATACACAAAACATATTCATGAAATATGTGCATTTAAGTGATTTTTGAAAGAGGACCTTATATGGGAGCTATGACTAATTGTTGACCGATATAGACCTATGTCGGGAGTATTATTCCTGTTCATATTATGTCGATATATATAAAATTTTGTGCTGATACCGATATATTTGAAGAAGTTATTAACGATAAAATAATTTCGGGGAATATGCACCTTTGTATGGGGGCTACCGGAAATTTTATATCGATTGTTACAATTTTGAACATAATTAATCTCTAGATGAAAAAAATAATCTGTGACAAAATTCATCGATCAAGAATTACGAAAAAACCTAATTTTTTTCGAGGTAGTCTGAAATTTTTACTCATAACTTTTTAAGTTATGAACCGATTTTGCTGATTTTCAATACGAAACTGCTTATGACAACAGTGAATATTCTCACAGAATTTGGTTGATTTCGTTTGCTTAGTTTTAACCAGACAGTAATAGTCTTAAAAAACATTAAAAGATAGATCAAGTTGACGCGTTGTGTGTAACTTACAGCTTATAAAGCGCGAAAAGTTTGAAAAGCGCGAAATGCGTTGCCGCCTCAACGAGTGTTGTGTGCTTCCACCTTTAAATTATTTAAATCTTGGATTTTTCTATTAGAAAACATGAGAATACATATTTACACAAATATTTGATTAATTGAAAGGGTATTAATATAAATGTATTTGGTGGAGGGTATTGATACATTAAGGTGGAAGTACACAACACGCGTTGTACGCGGCAGCGCGTTATAGGCTTCTGTAAAAAAAAGTTGAAATTGTGTATTTTCATTTAACAAGTTTGAAAAGCGTAAAACGCGTTGCCGCCTCAACGCGTGTTGTGTACTTCCACCTTTATTATATCACTCTAACTTGTTTTGTTTAAAAATTATTATTTGATGTACAATAAAGCTGGTCCACACTACGCGTTCTAAGATTCTTAGCATTCTACGCGACTGCCAATGTTGTTGTGTGCTACAAGTTACAAGCACAAAAGCGTAGGATGCCTTGACGCGTAGAATGCTTAAAGTGTATATACTTTCTACATTTGTAAGCGTCATAAGCGGCGCACGAATATAAAAACAACTAACCAGTGCTGTTGTGAGTACGACTGTGAAATAACAAACATGAGGCCCAGGTTGGTTTTCTGCTTGAGTGTAAACTGTGTGAGTAAAACAAAACAATTTTTTAAATCATTATTTGTAAGTACTTATTCTTTTAGTTATTTGTAAGCGAGTGTAGTTAGTACTTGCCTCCTGAATTAGAATGCTAATGAGGAAGGTAGTGAATAGTAGTTTTTTAAGCCTTTTAACTCATTATTTTTTAGTGTGTGCGTAAAACAAAACAACTTTTTAAATCATTATTTGTAAGTACTTATTCATGTAGTTATTTGTAAGCGAGTGTAGTTAGTACTTGCCTCCTGAGTTAGAATGCTATTGAGGAAGTAGTGAATAGTAGGTTTTTAAGCCTTTTAACTCATTATTTTTTAGTGTATGTTTTTGCTGGGAAATAACACCATAATTTAATATTCTGTTATCCCATGTCCAGATTTGATAAAATGTTGTTATGTTTAACGTCAAATTGTTATCATGACAAAGATGTCACTACAATTGGTTTGGCAACTTTTGATAGCAAACGTCATTTTATTATAAAACAAGTTAGAGTGCTAAATACCCTCCACCAGCTTCTTTTATGTTAATACATTTCTAATTGATCAAATATTTGTAGAAATAAGTTTTCTCATGTCTTAAATAGAAAAATCCCAAGATTTAAACAGCTTAAATCTATTACATTTTCTTTTATATTTTTATAGCGCCCTAATATATGCTTTAGCGATATTTAGTAATTTGCATGTATGCCTGTGTGTGAAAAATTTAAGGATTTTCAAAATACATATATACACAAATTGATAATGCAACTAGTTAAATACGGTTAAAGGGCTTTTAGGGGCAGGGCCTAGTATGGGAGATATGACCAATTATAGACCGATCGTAAAAAAATCTTAAAGCTAAATTTCTGTACATTAAAGCTATATTTCAGTCAAAATTTGTATCTATATCGTTATTTAGTAATAAGTATTGTGTGTTTAAGTGATTTTCTGAAGGGAACCTTGTATGGAACCGACCGCACCTACATATGTTATGAATCGATCGTGAAAAAATCTTGAAATAGAATTTTTGTATATAAAACTAATACATACTTATTTGTGCCAAATTTTATATCAATAGCTTTATTTTGTAATGAGTAATGTGCATTTAAGAGATTTTCGTACAAGGACCTTGTATGGGAGCTATGACCAATTATGTATATAAAGACAAAATTTTAAAATTCTGTATATATATCATTATTTGATAATGAATATTGTGTATTTAAGAGATTTTCTGAAGGGGACCTAGTATGAGAGCTATGACAAAATATGAACCGATCGTAAAACAATTTTATAGTGTAATTTATGTATATAAGAGCAATATTTGTGCTAAATGTATGAATATCAATATTTGGTAATGAGTTATGTGTGTTTAAGTGATTTTTGGGAGGGAACCTTGTATGGGAGCTATGACCAAAGATGGACCGTTCGTGATAAAATTTTGAAATAACATTTATGTGTACAAAAAAGTATTTAAGCCATATATTTTAGGGGTATCACTATTAGGTAATGAGTTATATGCCTTTAAGTTTTTCTGAAAGGGACCTTGTATGGGAGCTATGATCAATTATGTACCGATAGAAAAACAATTTCACAGTAATATTTCTGTGCATATGAGCAATACTTGTACCAAATATATATGGATATCTTAATTCAGTCATGAGTTATGTGCGTTTAAGAGATTTTCGGGAGAGGACCTTGTATGGGAGCTATGACCAATTATGGACCGATCGGAGGAAAATTTCACAGTAATTTTTCTGTACAGATAAGCAATGCTTGTACCAAATTTTATATGGATATTTTAATTTAGTAATGAGTTATGTGTGTTTAAGTGATTTTCGGGAGGGGACCTTGTATGGGAGCTATGTCCAATTATGGACCGATCCAGAAAATTTTTCCTCTGAATAAATTCTATTGACATAAGATTTTAATTTGTAAAGTTTTGTGAAGATATCGACATTGTGACGGAAGTTATTAACAAAAAACACATTTTCCGGGAATATGTACTTTTGTATGGGAGGTATATGAAATTGTGGACCGATTCTGGCAATTTTCAGCAGATCAAGCTCTCATGTAAAAACGAATGTATGGTGATTTTCATGAATGTATCTTTCATAGTTTTCGAGAAAAATACATCAATATGTGTAAAAAATGCTTACTTTTTCGAGGTTGTTTCAAATTTTGATTCATAACTTTTCCCGGTGTGAACCGATTTTGCTCATTTTCAATACCAAACTGCTTAGGACTACAATGAATATTTTCGGTGAATTTGGTTACTTCCTTTGCTTAGTTTTAACGTGAGCGTGTTTTAGGCAGACAGGCGGACAGACAGACGGACATAGCTAAATCGACTCAGAATTTGATAAGGACCCAGAATTTGATAAGGACACTTTGTTGGGTCTCAGATGAATATTTCTTGGTGTTACACATGGAATGACAAGGTTATATATACCCTCTATCACCACTGATGGTGGTGGAGGGTATAAAAATAATTTTTTATGCAATTAAAATGCAATTGTTACATAAATTTTTGTTCGACCTATCATGTTATGATGTTTATGAACCGATCGTTGTAAATCGCAATAAAATATTTATTAACAAATTCTATGGAAATTGTTGATCTTTAAAACTAGATTTTTTTACATCCATAATATCAAAAATATCATTCTGATGTCGCTATTAAGAAATTGGCGATTGATCAAATATACAAAATTTGTTAGATCCTTTTTTATTTACGATATATAACAGTATCGTTATTACACTATACATATGTACATATACTGAGTCCAGTTTCATTTGTACATCAACTTTTACATGTATTGAAGCATTTTTTCTAATTCATATCGTCCAAGTATCACTAGTGTGCTACCTTTATTACATGGAATAGAAATGAACACTGATTGCAAGTGTACAGTTTCATATTTATTTCAATTGTCTCTATGATTGCACCTAAATACGTTTGTTGGCAGGAGACATTCCGGTTTGTTTGTATGCATGAATGTGATGCTTCGTGTAGAGTTTTCAAATTTATTAAAAAAATCCTTTTCTACTTAATTTATTTGTTGCCATACTGTTCAAAAATTCTATAAAACTAGAATGTTAAAAATTCAAATCAAAAAGTTATTAAATATCGTGTTTTATTTTTAAACAATTATAATTTAAAGGTTGAAAAGTGGACTTTTTTTTGCAATAAAATATATAACTCTAATCCGGGGTAATTATTAAAAGGTGAACTACACACATATTTTTGAAAGGTAAACCCTATAGGGGCTTCAAAACTAACCATCTGTGATTTGATTTCATGGGTTTTTTTCTTTTTGCTTTTATCAGTTTTTGTATTCGTGGTGCTTTTCCTTTCATTGCAGAGGGCAAAGTTCAGTGGCTTCAATAAATTTAACAAATCAAATAATTTTTTTTTATTTCTGTATATACTAAAATAATCAGCTTATTATGAAACAAAATTTCTTTTTTTTTGTATTTATAGGGTAATATATGGTCGGTTCTAGCCGACTAAATATTAATATTTGTTTATATCGTGTGTACTAGACAGTTCGCTTTTTAGCATTTCTATTGTTTGTTATTTCAGTTTTTTCTAAATTTATGTTCTTGACGTGATTGTATTTATTTATCAGTAGAAGTAAAACACACACATATTGTCACCTGAAATGCAAAAGGCGTAACAACACTTCAAAATTTTACAGGAGAGACAAACAACTAAATTAAATTAAATTAAGACTATTGTTATTATAAAAATGTCTCTTTCTTCTATTATTATATCCTAACTTCAATAAACATGTTTGAAATGAAATGTTGTTTTCAAATTTCTGGTTGTTACACCTTTTTGCATTTCAGGTGACGATATGCATATTCGAAATTTAAATTTAACGTAGGAATATTAGACTCACTCACAAAAAATAGTTATAACATATGATGATATCCAAAATTCTTTGGGTTTACTGTTGTCCGTTCGTAAACTGGACCGTTTAAACTTAAATATATGTATGTTTTACCCCATTTTCTTAATGTCTAATTGCTTTTTATTGTAACGGTAAATTGACACTTTTAATACAAAAACTATTTTAACCGGCAGTATATCTACCCGTTAAACGATAACCGAATGCTGTAAATGATCCACATTTTTACGTCCCAGGCTGTGTGTTTTGCGTCGTTTTTCTGTTGAAAAATACATTGAATGTGTTGTAGACACAACCGGGTACACACCCCAAGTATATATAAATGAATATTCTATATACATATATCCTGTAAATTTTCTTATAACTTTAGTGGAGAGGGCACGTACAATTGTTTAGTGTATATGGAATTAATTTGATATTTGGACGTGGATCTTTTCTGAGAGTTATGACCAACAACGGTCAACGATCCGGAAAATATAGCTTCATTTATCAAAGAAAAATGTATTTAAAATTAATTTTTGAAAGTGGATTTTATAAGGGAGTTATGACCAATTACATATGTATGTATGTATACTAGAGTGGTTTTATCTCATAGGGTAAAAAAATGTCAGAATTTTTTTTAGGGACACCCCCTAAAATGTTTCTTTCTGTCAGATTTTAGGATTGTCAAAGTTTGAGCACAATTGGAAGATGTTAACCCGTGCTACTGGGGCCTCAAAGTTTTGAAGATCTCGACCATAAAAACGGGCCTAAAGAACAACTCCAGGGCGATCGTGGCAGTAGCACAGGAGAGAAACAAGCCTTAGCAGTGTAGGAATGCCTAGAGGAATGGGGTCTCGCCAGCCCGGACGTGACTATGTGCTTCCTGGAGCAGATGTTAGGTCGAGAGCTTGCCGACTCCACATTTTAGAAGTCTTGTTGAGAGGGATTTTTGACTTCAAGTTAAGAGCACATCACAATGAAAACCAGCCGGTTTTCTAGATCATGGAAAAGAACTCTACCAAGATAGAGTAGTCTGTGCTCTTGTAAGGCTGCGGGATTCACATAGAAGGTGTTGTACCGATTCCACTTCTTCTTCGTACAAGCCACTTCTACAATAGCTATAACGTGGGTAGCACATACGTTCCGACATATGTCCAATCATACAGTGCCCAGTAATTATACTAGTTAGAAGCCTAATCGAGTTCTTACTAAGAGAAAGAGTCCTAGTCCTATCTGTTGTCAGAGTGGGCGGGAGCAGTCTCGATATTCTACAAGTGGTGATATTTGAGCACCTGAGTTCCGTCTAACTCAAAGCCCATTCATCTATCAATTTTGATAGGATCGTCAGGGGAGTGTGAATAGCTTTTTGCGCAAGGGTTAATTATAGGAATGACCCTTTGGTTGCGCATTCATCAGATATTTCATTTCCCCGAATGGACTCATGTCCTGGAACCCATAACAACTCAACGATATGTTGTGTCAGTTGTGCCAATGATTAAATAAAATTGAGAAGACATTTCGACTTAATAACATTGGAGTTAAGAGCCTTGATTGATGCAAGGCTGTCCAAGTATGTATGTATAGTCGACTTTTTGAGATTTAGTTCCCGAATTCTTCTCGCAGCTGTATAGATGGCATATATCTTAGCCTGAAGGACCGTGCAGGTGTCAGGTATTTGCCGTGCCCCTTTCTGTCTTTGAGCCATTCTGTACCTCCTGGTGAAAAAAAACAGTTCAGTTTTGGCCTGGTTGACACCCAGACTGTTTTCCTTGGCCCATGTTAGTAGAACGCTGAGGGCTGATTCCATGAGTTCACTTATTGAGGGAAGAAATTTCCTCTGGGTGGGTAAAATTTTATATTAAAATCGTAAAAATCTAAAAAGGACATTTTTTAACTGTGTCCATCAGAGAAATAGTACCTTAGAATGAACAAAATTTTCATTTTCTCCAGGAACATCAGCAACTTTCATTTTGGGCAACTCTAATGTACATATGTAGATACCGCAAAACTCATACAGACTCATGTTAGTAAACTCAAATAAAAACAACGGTTACGTGGATAAAGTAGAGTTTTGTGTTGTCTATGAAACACTAAGTTCAGACTGCAGTTAGTATTAAGTATTCAGTATCTAGTGGATTTTCAAGTGCACATTGTAGCTTTAGTGTTTTTTTCAGTAGTTTTATAAAGTGCAGTTACGAAATAATATATTTTATATGCAGATATCCATTACAATGCCTCTACTAAAAATTGATCACTTTATTTTTCATTTCGATTCAATTCTTTTTTTAATTTAAAGCATAAAAGGTGAAGTTATCCTGTGAAATAAAACATGTGAATTTTTCTGTTAAATATTTTCTACAAAAAATTCAAATTAAAAAAAAATATCCGTTAAAATATAGATAATGCCAATATTTACGCAATAAAATATTTTAAAATTTCTAAATTTTAGTGCACATGAACATTTTTAATTCTCAAGTAGCAAAACATTTACATATCTATGTTTAATGGTTGACTCTGCGTAACCAACATCCCAGTAAAAAAATTTTAGACTTTAGGAAGCTAAAAAGGGACCTTACTGCATCTGTATTCGCTTACTATTAAGCCTTACTGAGAAGCAGGAAATAAGGGAATACCAATGATAGGAGTAATTTTATAATGTAAGCTGAAAAAAATTAAAAGCTTACTACTATCCCTTACAGAGAAGCAGATTGTAAGTGAAGTATTTAAATAATATTTAAGCTTACTCTTGTCCCTTTCAAGGAAGCAGGTTGTATTGCAAAGACTATTAAAATCGGCAGTTTTACCGAGTCTTTTCTGACAAAAAAACACATTTTAAATTACATAATAAAAAAATGTTTAGTCATCGAGTTGCATTTGTGCAGATAAGACGTGAATAAAAGTGTAAAAAAAAGTTCTTAGAAAATATAAAAAGATTTTATTATAAATATAAATCTATCTATCTATATTCTGATTTTGTTCATGTACAGATTGTTGTTTTGTGTTTATGTTTTGATTTGTAGAAAAGTTAACGGCGTTTTGTGTTTGTTTTGTTTTTTCTTTTTGAAATAGTTAGTTCTGTTGTTGTTAAATAATATGCCGAAAGTGGTTGGAAAAAGACAATTTAATAAATTAAAAAGAAAAGAGGAAAATAAAAATTTATTTAATCTCTTGAAGGCAACAGAAAATAGTCCCGAAGAAATTCCAAATATCGAAATTGTTTCTAATTTTGAGAATTCAGAACTAATTACATCTAGTTCTGAATTCTCAAAATTAGCTGTTGATAAAAACGGGACATTAAGAGAAAATATACGGGAATGGTATATAAAATATAGCCCATCTGTGGCAAGTACATCAGCCATTTTACATATTTTAAATAGTGTACATTCAGAAATACCATTGAGTGTAGAATCCCATGAAGAAAGGGTTTCATATAAGCAATACTGTAATAGCTTCACATCAGCTATGACTTCACGTCTTCTGGAAAAGCATTAGGGAAGAGCTTTTTGTAAACAATGAAAGAAGTAATGCCATAGAAACATGAAATAAGTGCTTACTTATAGCTGTTACTCACAGCTGAATGAAATCAGTGAAAACACGCTTCATTTTTTAAAAAGTAATGCTTCCAAGTGGGAATTCGCTATATAAAAATCATGCCTTATCGAAGCAGGTTTGTAAGGGAGAAAATAGCTTCGTTCCCTTACAAACTTGCTTGCATGTAAGCTCCAATTTTTACTGGGATGTTTTCGAACATGAAAATATGATGCCAATTATCTAGCGTCGACATTGTGCATGACTATTGCGACCGAACATTGTCTAAGGTATTCTTATTGATCCTTGTGAAATTATTACGAAAAGTACTTAGTTAGTTAGTTAGTTAGTTAGTTAGTTAGTTAGTTAGTTAGTTAGTTAGTTAGTTAGTTAGTTAGTTAGTTAGTTAGTTAGTTAGTTAGTTAGTTAGTTAGTTAGTTAGTTAGTTAGTTAGTTAGTTAGTTAGTTAGTTAGTTAGTTAGTTAGTTAGTTAGTTAGTTAGTTAGTTAGTTAGTTAGTTAGTTAGTTAGTTAGTTAGTTAGTTAGTTAGTTAGTTAGTTAGTTAGTTAGTTAGTTAGTTAGTTAGTTAGTTAGTTAGTTAGTTAGTTAGTTAGTTAGTTAGTTAGTTAGTTAGTTAGTTAGTTAGTTAGTTAGTTAGTTAGTTAGTTAGTTAGTTAGTTAGTTAGTTAGTTAGTTAGTTAGTTAGTTAGTTAGTTAGTTAGTTAGTTAGTTAGTTAGTTAGTTAGTTAGTTAGTTAGTTAGTTAGTTAGTTAGTTAGTTAGTTAGTTAGTTAGTTAGTTAGTTAGTTAGTTAGAATGCAAAGACCGTATAAACATTAAAGGCCTTCACAAGACAACAATAATGCGACGATTTGCTACAAAATTTCGTGTGCTTACGATGTTGCACACGATATTTTTTTAACAAATTGTCGCATTATTGTTGTCTTGTGTAGGCCTTTAACAAACATGAAGCACATAAAAACCATTTATTTAAACTTTAACCAACACTATATAATTAACGTTGTTAAATTGTATAAATACAAATTTCATAAGTATGCAAAATTGTATGTTTAATTTTAAAAAATACATACTTTGCAACAATTAAAATTCAATAAATTTTAAAATTCGTCTTAATAGACAAACACAAGAAGTTTCTAAAACTTGGATTGGTTTTCAAATGCAGAAAAAGATCGAGATAGAGGGACAGACAGACAGACAGACGGACAACAAAGTTGAGTTGCAACAATACAAGTTTAAAATAGTTTTTGTTTCGGTTTCATTTAATTTCAATTTTTTGTTGTTCTTGTTGTTGGTTCTTCTTTTTAAAAACAACTCAAATGAATAATTACAGCAACACCTGTTTCCACATCTTATTAGCATATAAATGAAATTGAAATAGTTTTCTAAACATCAAACAACGTCACACAACAACCATCCAACCAACCATATTTTCCAACTCATCCCCCCATCCATCCATCAATCTATTCATTTAACTTTGTTGCTAAGTACGAGAGTAAGCAACCAACCAACAGACCCTACTTGGAGCACAAGTACGTACCAATGCCGTGTTCATACTCATTTCATTTTCCATTATGAAAAAATAAAATGCTGAAACAGGAGAAAAAAATGTTTTTTGTACTTTTTCAGAAATGGATTCTCGACTGGCTTGGTGTGTAGTGTCGGATGGAAGATAATAAACATACGTTCTGCTGCTCCCATTCAAATTCGTTTTCGTACAGAGTTTAAAGTACAAGTAGTACTCCTAGTCAAGTACTTATGACGTCGGCGACTGACAATGGATGGATGATGTTGATGACGATGATGATGACTGGTGGTGATGTTCATGTTGATGTTGTTGTTCATGTGATATTGTTTGGTGGTGTTGATGAAGATGAGATGCCAAAGGGTTTAAATAAAATGTACCATATTAACATGCTTTGTTATAGCTTTTGTTATTGTTATTGTTGATTTTTGTTGTTTTGTTTGAGTATGCAAAGTACCTATTTCCCCTTTTTGCCTCTAAACTTCTTCAACTTTTACTTGTTTATAATTCACAGAGCAAGTCATATACATTTTTAGTCAAAAAAAAAAAAACATATCTAAATTAAAATGAAAACAAACAATCCATACAGTGTAAGTTGTTAATATTCGCAATAATGCAGCTTATTTTTCATCATAAAAACTAATGATAAAACATTTTACCGCTTGCAACAAGTGGTTGGTTATTTCATTGGACGGGAGAGGAATATTGACACAATATGTAAATCGATTTTTTGTTATCAATATTAAATCGGGATCTTAGTTTCTTTCACAATTTTAGTAGAGTAATTATTAGTTATATTATGGAATTGACTTCAATTGTACAAACTAAATTTTCTAACTTAATGGTTACTAAACTAATTGGCAGAAAATCCAGCAGCAAACGAAATCTTCTGAATTCTAAACATCATTTTTTAATAATGTCCAGACATTACTGTGGCCTAATTTTACTATCTTAATAGAGAATGTTGCATGCTACATATTAGACCAATAGTTCATGCACTATATCATAAGAGTTAAAGCGACATGTGTTATTATTCCTATAGGTTGGCTTATAATTACTGGGTACGGAATCCAAAACATTTTGATACTCTGTGGAGGGCACCGTTGATTCTTGACAAAAAATCAATCTGAAGATGTATTTCTGACTTTTTCTCTTTTCTTTTCATATGGCATCCGTTTGAAGAAAGTTACTTATTAATCATATTAATTTTATATGTTGGGAAAAGGTAAAAATTGGAGGGATTACAGAGGGAAGAAGTCGTAGTGCTTTACGTGAACACCTGCCAGCTGATTAGACATGGTTTTGACGGTCCATGTAGAAGCATTTTGCTCCAGTACTCTCTGACCATTGTTGCTTCTTTTCCTAACTTTCGAGATGCTAAAACATTACTTCCGTTTACAACCACGCGACACACTCATTGATAAAAACATCCGACACACCCACTCCGTAGTAAGGTCGGCAAACCCCTTAACACCAACTGATTTTCCAACGCTTAATCTCACAGCCACTCCTCTGCGGGGTATCTGTTGTCTCGTCAACAGTACCGAACTTATTCAGAATTATAGACTTTACCGTGCAACATTCTCTTCCCGAATTTGGATTTAAATCACAGACACCATGTACACCCCGAAAGGAACCTCAACCAAATAACCAGGACATTAAGGTACTGGTAGCACCTCCTTTCCACGGGATTGAAATAACACCAAGTTGAGGGTCTTTTATTAAGATAACTCTTGAAGGTTTATGAGTTCATTATCTCGAGAATAAGGAAGGAATAAAAAACGGGACACTTAAACATAAAGCGGTATTTACACGATAGGCAGCAAAAGGTTCAGAGCATGTCCATCGAATCTATAGAAGATTTTCTATTTATAAAGATAACTGTAATGTTGTACAGTTACTCACGAGAGATCGATATTTCCATATAAATGTATTGATATACTACTCAATTGATTGGCTATTAGTCACCTTTTTATATTAAAAATAATTCCAATGGAATGAAGTTAGTATGAAATATTTTATGAGACACTGTTTGAAAAATAAATGTTAATGAAGTCTAAAACTAAATATTGTATCTATCCTTGTATAGAAACTACTAGGATAATAAAGTTGATATTCATGGCAATTATTTAAATGGTGTTTCGTCTCAAAAGACTCATACAAATGCACGTACCAGTAACTTTAAAACAGTGTTGCTCAAACACATACTACCATAGAGTACCATAGTTTTATTTGTGTTGGTAAAGCAGCAGAGAACATAATTCAATTCTAAATAAAAGTATACTAATAAAATGACTATAAACTATAAAGTATATGCTAACTGTCAAATGTTTATTATGGATTTTGACAGCCAGCGTATATCAAAGTCTATATATAAAAAACTATCAACTGTTCTCTCATGTTCTCCTACATTAATTCGGCTTTCTCAAAATTTTGTTGTTGTATTTCTGTGTGTATTTTAAAAACGTCGCGTACAGACCTTGCTTCGACAAGTGCTGATCAGCAACTGATTTGATTTTGTTTTTCAAGTTGAGAGCAAACCCACTGATATTGCTCATTATAAAAAGAAGAAGAATTAAACCTATAGTGTATGTGTATCAACTTAGCGTCAGCAGAATTTTCTTACCCTATCACGCGTGCTATGTAATGGCAATCTTGCGCTCCTCTGCTTTAAAACTACGAAAATAATAACAATAAAAAATATATTGAAAAAAATTAAAATGAAAGACAAAAAGATGACAAGATGATATCGTATCCTTTGAGTTGGCACTTCATCAACAAAACCTTTTGATATGGTTGTTAATTGAGTTTGGGCCTACAAGCAAAACTTAACAACAACAATAATAATGATAACAGGAATATAATCGTCATTATCATCAACATCTTCATCTTTTTCATATACAACAATGACAATAGGAGAGCATAAACAAAAAACACCAACAATAACAAACCATTTATTTGACTTGACAGGTGTGATGGCCTTTTGTTTGCAACGTCTACATAAATACATACATACATACATCCTGCGTGTGTTTGTGTGTGTTTTTGTTGTATTATGTACATAAATTATTATTTTTTCTGTTTCAATTTATCAAAATCATCATCATCATCAACAACAACATCATCATCATCTGATGTTGTTGCTACCATTGATGTTGCCATGCTGCATTCATTGCTTGTTTGTTGCTGTTGTTGTTTTTGCTTTCTTTATCTCCATAAAAAGCCATTTTGTTAAATAAGACTCAAAGGATTGATTGTATCATCTCAATTTCCTTAATTTATTTATTGAGTGCCTGGGGAGTAATAACGTAAGAAAATTATGTCCTTTGTGGAAAATCAAAATAAACATAAATAAAAAACAAAAACAACAAGTAAAGAAATAATTTAACGCGGTTCAATCAACAGAAATTTGCAATCATAAAACCAACGCCTGACCGCACACAAAAAAGGTCTACTCCACGCACAGACACGTTTTCAATTGTGACTGTGCTGCCATTGTCGCCCGTTGTCACGACAATATTTTATTTGAAAATTTGATAAGAACGTTTTTTATTTATTTCATTTTATTACTTTTTATTGATTACTCTTACTTGTAGGAGACGACAAACACTTTCGTACTTGAAAATTAAAAATTTTATTACTTATTTTTCCGCTATAAACAAAGACATATTTTATATTTTCATTTGCGGCAATGGAAATTAATAACGTTTTTTTTTTATTTTTTAACAAATTATAATTTTGTTTTAATATAGAAAAATCGTTATAAAGTTTTTTTCACTGATTTCAGGGACGCAATTGGCAATATTTTTTGGGATATGAAATTGTGAAACTTTTACTCCTTTCATAAGTTGGTAAAGTGTTATTAGGTAAGTCAGTCAAAATATTAAAATTCTATATTTGTAAAATGGGATTTGATAAAATCACGAACTTTTAAATGTTTTCTTTTTTTAAGATGTTTTTCCGTTTTAAAATTTTTCTTTTATGTACAAAAATCTGCTTTGAAATATCATACTTTTTGAAAATTTTTCAACAAATGTTCTTTTAAAGTATTAAAGGAAGACGCTTTTGTAAAATTTCTTCAATAGAAATATTTTAAAAAACTAAAGCAATTTAAATTTATCACATACATAAGTACATATTTATGCGAAATTAACTTCTGACTTGTTTGTTTTTAAAACTGTTCAAACATTTCTAGAAATGCAAGAAAAATATTAATTTATATAATTTGCAACAAGTATGAAATGTGAATACAAACAACTTTTGCTACTTGGATGTTGCCACATTAAAAAACATACATACAAACTCATATGTATGTATATATACTAGGGATGACAATCGGGACTGATATTTATTTTAGTAGAATAGAAACTAACTTTTGAGCAAAAGCTTCTTATATCTTTTAAATATAAAATATTACCCATGATATCCAAATTTACAGTGGTTTCCAAATTTACAATTTTATGAAACCTAATATTTAGATAGTATGCGTAATGAGGATCCACACGAGGCTAAATAGAGCACCTGTACTACACCTATGTAGTCATAAGACCATCCGTCTTGAGCTGAATATCGGATATATGGTTTTTAATGGTCAGTAGAGATATACTGCAGAATGGGTTTCTATCAATTATAGCCATAGTAATTCCACCTTTTGCCAAGGTACTAGCAATATTATTTTTAGTTATATCCCGTGTTCTCTAACCCAAATAAGGGAATTATCATCTTGCCATCTTATTGGCAAATTGACTTCCATTATAGATTCTAAAACACCCATTAGATATCCGATTATTGCCCCTTTTATACCCTACACCACCTTAGTGGGGATGGTATATTGGGTATCTTCGGAGAAGTGCTTTTGTTTTATACTGTCCTTAAATACCCTGATGAATTTTGAAATGATCGGGCTTCTTCTGATCGTAGCCCCCATACAAAGCACAGCTTTAAAAGAGAATTTATTGTCCACAATTCACTTAAAAAGAGAAGTGCCGCAATGAAACTCAATATAAATAAATTTTTTGTAACCGTAAATTCGGTCTCCAAATTTTATGAGGATCGACTTATATGAAGGCTTCCCCCAAGCATATTTCAGAAAAATATTTTTTTTAACAATAAATTGCAAAAATATATCGGAGGCGAGGTATAAATCAACTTAAATGATTTATTATGAAAACTAAATCACATTTTACTCTCATAACTGGTTTAGGGGGTTATATGGTCGTCCTCGCCCGCCTATAATTTCTTACTATGCCTATTTATTGCCCTTTTTATTTTTGATATTTCAGCTTGTAAGTTAGTAGAATCATCTTAAGTCCAATCTTAATCTTTTAAAATTCTCTTATTTAATACTTTATAATGTATAAAATAGCGGGAAAACACTTAAAAATTCAGGATTTTAAAATCCCGAAATTTCCCGGGATTTTATTTTTTAAAATCCCGGTTTTCGGTACTTTCAAATCCCGAAAATACCGGGATTTTCGGGAATCGGGAATTCCCGTTTGGCATCCCTAATATATACATACATATATACGAATTTAAAGGCATTCCTCTATTATATTGTTTATATTACCAGACTTTATAGATTTTCTGAGATCTTGGCCATTATTATCCACTATGGCTCACTTTTTATGCCAAATTAATTTTGAAAAATGGTACAATTTGAGTGTACTATTCGGAATGCATTTATTGCAGTGAAATTTCTGCAATGATGATGATGATGTTAGAGGGTGCTAAAGACAAAGAAAATTTAAGTCAAATATGTTTATGTCTATTCGCTTATTATCTTGTTTTTTAAAACTATTAAATGAAATATTCCAAAAATATTATAATTATAACATGCCTAAATAGTCATAGCATTATCCCAGACCATCAATTCGGTATACGGAACAGTTGAACAAGTTAACCGAATGACTGTAGAGATAAGAAAATCTTTTAAAAAAAAGGTACTGTTCGGCAATATTTCCATATATTGCCCAGTCATTTGACTAGGTTTGGCATAGAGGTCTAATACATAAGTTTAAATGCCTACAACCATCTAGTACACATGCCTAGTCCTATTCAATAAATTCTACAAGAAAAGCAGAAAAATTTCATAAGTCTCCAAAGGCACTATATCATTGAAACAAGTTAGAGTGCTATATTCGGCTGAGCCGAATCTTAAATACCCTCCACCAGCTACTTTTATTTGATCAAATATTTGTGGAAATAAGTTGTCTCATATTTTTGATGGAAAAACCTCACGATTTAAATAGCACAAATCAATTGTAACATTGCAAGATTTATTAAACATTTTCTTTTAAATTTTTATAGCGCCCTAAATGTTTTAGCGATATTTAATAATTTGCAGGCATGCATGTGTGTAAAAGATTTAAGGAAATTTAAGTATATTGTACACAAATTGTTTATACTAAACAAATTTTAATAAAGATGATGCAACTAGTTAAATACGGTTAAAGTGTTTTTCGGGAAGGGACCTAGTATGGGAGCTGTGACTAATTATAGACCGATCGTAAAAAGTTCTTACAGTAACAATTTTGTATATAAAAGCTATATTTAGTCAAATTCTGTATCTATATCGTTATTTGGTAATAAGTAATGTGTGTTTAAGTAATTTTCGGGGACCTTGTATGGGAGCTTTGACCAATTATGAACCGATCTTGAAACAAATCTTGAAATACAAAACAAATACAAATTGAATACAAATTTGTGAATTTTGTAAGGATATCATTATATGGTAATGAGTAATATACGTTTATGTGATTTTCGGAAGGGGACCCTGTATGGGAGCTAGGACTAATAAATAATCGATCGTAAAAAAATTACAGTATCATTTCGGTATATAAAAGTAATATTTGCGCCAAATTTTGTATCAATAGCATTATTTGGTAATGAGTAATGTGTGTTTAAGAGATTTTCTGAATAAGGCCTTGTATGCATGCTATGACCAATTATGGACCGATCGTAAACAAATTTCACAGTAACAAAGGCAAAATTTCTAATTTCTGTATCTATATCGTGATTTGGTAATGCGTAATGTACATTTAAGTGATATTCGTAAGGGTATCTTGTATAGTAGCTATGATTAAATATGGACCAATCGGAAAAAGAAATTCACAGTAACATTTCTCAGGATAAAAGCATGCCAAATTTTATATGGATATCATTACATTGTATAAAAGTAATATTTGTGCCAAATTTTGTATGGATATCAATGTTTGGTAATGAAGTATATGCATTTATGTGTTTTTCTGAAGGAACCTTGTATGGGAGCTATGTGGACCTGGACTGATCGGAATAAAATTTTACGTAAAATTTTTTATGGGAGATATGATCAAATATGGAATGGATATCATTATTTGATAATGAGTTATGTACGTTTAAATAATTTTATGAAGGGGACCTTGACCAATTTTGGACCGATCAAGAATTTTTTTCTCTAGATGAATTCTACTCATATAAAACTTTAACTTGTAAAATTTTGTGAAGATGTCGACATTCAAAAGGAAGTTATTAACAATAAACTCATTTTCCGGGAATCTGTACATTTGTATGGGAGGTATATGAAATTGTGGACCAATTCCACCAATTTTCAACAGAAATAAAGCTATTGTATAAAAACAAATATATGATGATTTTCATGGAGTTATATTGCACAGTTTTTGTGAAAATGACATTAGAATATGTAAAAAAAACTTAATTTTTTCGGAGTTTTTTTTTCAAATTTTGATTCATAACTTTTTCCGAGGTGAATCGATTTTGCTCATTTTCAATACCAAACTGGATATTAATAAATATTTTGGGTGAATTTCGTTAATTTCATTGCTTCGCGTTAACGTGAGAATGTTTTATACAGACAGACAGACGGACATAGCTAGATCGGCTCAGAATTTCATAAGGTCCAAGAATATATATACTTCGTTGGGTCTCAGATGAATATTTCTGGGTGTAACCCATGGAATGACAAAGTTATATATACCCTCTATCACCACTGATGGTGGTGGAGGGTATAAAAATGAGAAATCAGAGAAGAAAACAGCGTATAAAGATTTTAAAAATATTGAAAAGAAGTTATTACGTTTTGTAGCTTCCACTTTAAAATTTCTAAGCCTTGACTACAAAGTCATCCTGCATAAGATAGGTTTAACACCAATCTGGACATATGGAATTTAATTGTGGGAAATAGCTAGCAATACCAGTATATATCTTATACAGGTAGCCCAAATCAGAAATTTTAAAATCATGACGGGAGCTTTATGGTATATAAGAAATTATAACCTTCACAACTGGTCAAGGATGAATTTGAAAAATCACGTGAAGCGTAAGGGTCAAAATTACATTCTCATCCAAATTCTCTTTCAATGAACGCATAACTGATCAAGGATACGTAGAGCTGTTTTAGCACTTATTTGAGAATAATTTATTGAAATTAATTCCCCCTTAAAGATAAGTAATTGTTTTTAGTTTTAAGATTTATTTGGATTTGATGTACTATACATCCTCCTATCAATCTAATCTAACCTAACCTTTAAGATTTAACTACTTATTGTAAGGCCTAAAAAAGGATGCTGAAACAATAACTAGATTTTTGGTGTCATTATAAATATCGGTGTGTGTTATATGGGAAATTTTCTTTTTATTTTAGATTTTAAGAAATCAACCTTAGACATTAGAGTTTTCTTTGAAGTAATATCTTAAAAATCAAATGTAAATGAATTTTTATTCACAAGGCTTTTAAAGAATAAGTCCACCAAAAATTTATGGTCAACATTGGTTCCATGTTGTAGTAATAAACACTGAGGCTGGCTTACAACTGAGGGGGTCAGTTTTGATAATAAAGACAGCATACATTTGTTAAAGGACTATAGTCCATATTTAATTGTTGTGCCAAATATAACTAAAGAATTGCGATTGCCTCTCATGGACTTTTGGATTACTAATTCATTTGAATATTGAAATGAAAAAGAAATTAAACACCAATCGGTAGCTGACGATGAAGCTTATACCAAAATCGATAAGCCGTTCGGATAAGTGCAATTTTGCATTAAATGGAATAAAAATAGTTCGCTCGTGTGAATGAAATTTATTTAGTATGTTCATATACATACATAGATTTTCATTTTACCGATTCTTATATTACTTATTTATATAAATTTGGGAATGGAAGCAGCGGAATTGTTGAGTTATAGAGGGTTATAACTCTACAATTCCGAATTTGAAATTTTCTATAAATTCGAATAGCAGCACAAACATGTATAATAAAATGCGTAAAAAAGAAGTAATTTCAAGTTTGAAGAGGTTGAAAAAACTCTTAAAAATCAAATTTATCCAAGAATATTTAAAATAATTAAGGTAATTTAATTTTTATTTTTGGTCCTTTGTTGTAGGGTTATATCCACGCATATATTTTTGAGTTCCAGGTCAAAATGTCATTTTGGGAATATTTTTAAACTTTTAACTTTAAACTGCTATAACTTTGGCGGCTTTTGCTAAAATTTATTCATGTGAAGATAATTGTACTTCCAAGATGTCACACAATGTTCATACAAAGTATCGTTGATGTGCTATTAAAAACAGTATATACATATGTACATAAGTATATGAATAATCTGAATCCTTATAGATATCGGAATTACAAAAATGAAATCATCTGGCACCTCTGAATTGCTATCATGCCATTTATTGAGACTTTCTACCGCATTTGCCATAAAATACTGTAGCCGTGCTACATGCCACATAGTGTGAATGTGTGATAGTTGCAAACCATGTAGTATTGCAGGCTACACGAATAACAACCAGGCGTCTGTTTGTGGTGGCGCACGGTCGTTGTGGTGTTGCTGAAATACAAAAGCAAGTTAAGTGCAAAGTGTTTATGGCAAAAATAGCAAAGGTAAGTGAATTTTTTTCCATGGCAATCTTAGAATAAGAACAAAAAAGAAGCAACGGATAAAAAAACAGGAAATGAATATAAAAAGGAGAGAAGCGGAAGAAACACAACGGACCACAACCAAATAAAAGTGAGTCAGCTAGAATTTCAGAAATTGTTGCTGCATTGTTCTATTTCGTTAATTTTTTTTTTGTTTCAGTTTGCAATTTCGTTTTCATTTTTATTGTTATTGCTGCTTCTGTAGTTGATGTTGTTGCTGTTGTTGTATTCGAGTTAGTGATATTTGTTGTTTTACAAAACGTTCTGTGGTCGGTCATACAACAGATGTTTTGACTGCTAGAGCGAGGTGTAAGTCGTTGTTCGTAACAACAATTGTTGCTGCTCCTGCTGCAGCTGTTGTTCTTCGAATTGTAGTAATTGTAGCATCATGAATGTGTTGTACAGACCATTGCAAATATACTCGGTACACATTCATTTGTATGTTTGCATGTTTGCAACAGTGATACTTCTAACATTGCAATTGCTGTAAATACAAACGTTGTGTGGTAGTTGTAACGACCTGGTAAAAATGACTTAAACACAGGGTGAAAATACAAAAATTGCTGTACTTAAACGTTACTAGAATAGAAAATGTATTTCTGTATTCTTTTTGTTGGTTTTTATCGTTTAAAAAATACCAAAATGTACAATGCACAACAATATGTACTTAATTTCAGGTCGTAAGTTGATTTTGTTCTTTTTGTGATTTTTTTTCTGGTTTTTCTATTTTAGCTTTATTTCAACATACACACATACATACATACTAGTTTTAATTTTGCACAAACTTAAAAACATTTTCCAATACTACAGTTAAAAATACTGCTGACCATTTCATTTAAATTTAACATTTTAAAACGTCGAATGCCTAATTTTTAATTATGTCCAAAACTGAGATTTTACAGATTTAATTAAATGAAAAACAAGTGATCTCTATTAACAATAACATCTTAAGTGGTAGTTACCATTAAACATAGTAATTGGGTTAGATTGATAGGAGGAAAAAATACAAATCGTAATTGGGTTAGATTGATAGGAGGAAAAAATACAAATCGTAAATGTAAAAAACTGATATCGCTCCCAAGAAGCTCGAAGAAAGCCTGGTAAGGCTTTTTTCATATTTATCTGAAACCTTTCGTCTAATTTTGTATAGAAAGTTTTCAGAAGAGCAAAAAAAAAAAAAAAAATATTTATCTGTATTTTGTTCTACCGCGTTGTTTTACGAAAATATGTCTTCGTGTCTCTTTTAAAAAATTACTGATTTTTAGCGCGATTCAAAAAACTCCGCATATGACTTTTTGGAGAACAGTTTTTATATTGAAATATCTTTGATTTTCTATGCACATATTTGAAGATTTCTCTCGAAATTTGCGTTTAGGAACTTTAAGGGCTATATTTGATCTAGAGTGATACCATATAGGGAATGTTAGCAATATTTCCATTACTTCGGCAATATTTACTTTTTTAAACGTAATCTATTCAAATTAGTGGACAAATTAAGCAAAATGAAGAATTTAAGAAGGTAAAATAATAACTGGTTTAGAGCATCATCTCGACAATCTAAATAAAGAACGAATCTTATTAGATAGTGGAAGTCAAAGTATTAAATTTTTTCTAAGGAATACAATTTCCAATATTTTGGTGTGCTTTAAACAAGAAGTTCAAATAGAAATATTAATGAAAATATCAAAAAGTGAGAAAGCATTATTTAAAGTGTTATATTTAACTACCTTGAATAAAATAATATTACAGTGATGTTATGATTTAAAGGCCTTATTCAAATAAAAGGTTTATAAAATAAAATTTGTATGAACATATAAACCTTTTATAAAATATTTTTTTTTTTTAATAAGGGGGTAAATCAATATATGTAATTAAAACAAGTAAGAGTGCTATATTCGGCTATGCAATAAAATTTTAATGTATTTCGTTATAGCAATAGCAAAACATGATTAACAACAACAACGCTAAATGAAATAAACATACAACAAAAAAAAAAAAAAAAACAAGTAAGAAAGTATAGTCGGGCGTGGCCGACCATATGATACCCTACACCAGTTATGAATATTAAATGTGATTTATTTTTCATAATAAAGCATTTATCTTCAATATTCCCTTGTTCCGATACATTTAAGCAATTTATGGATGAAAAACTAATTTTCTGAAAGAGGCTTTATATGGGTGCTAGAGGCAAATATGGACCAAGCCCAATAAAATTTTGTGAATATATTTATATTTATATAATATTTTATTGTGCTGAATTTCATCGCGATATTTGTGTTTATAAATTAATTTGGGACATTCAAGTAATTTTCTGAAGGGGACTTTGTATGGGAGCTAGGGCCAAATGGGGCCCGATCTTTATGAAATTTGGCAGGGTCATCAAGACTTCTATAAAACTTAGTTGTGCCGTATTTTATCGATATATCTGTATATTTAACATAATTATGAGCTCAGAAGCCCTTTTCGGGGGGTTCTGTTCTATGGGGGATAGGTGAAATAATGGAGCGATTTTAACCATTTTCAATAGGCTTCGTCCTTGAGTCAAATAAAACGTGCGTGCCAAATTTCATCCAATTATCTTGAAAATTGCGACCTGTACCTTGCGCACAAGGTTTACATGGACAGCCAGCCAGCCAGACGGACGGACGGACATAGCTTAATCGACTCAGAACGATTCTAAGCCGATTGGAATATTTTAAGGTGGGTCTAGGACGAATACTTTTGTATGTTACAAACATCAGCACAAATCCAATATACCCTCCCCACTAAAGTGGTGTAGGGTATAAATACACCAGTAAGTAAAACCAACAGACATCCAAACATACGAAACGAAATACACAAAAAAACAAAAACAATATTCACAAGGCAATGAAACAACATACGAAACGAAATACTCACAAAAAGCAAAAACAAAATACACAACGCAAAGAAAACAACAGACATCCAAACATACGAAACTGAATGCACCAAGAAACAAAAACAGGGTTTAATATTTAGTTTTTTTTTAGTTTTATTTTTTTAAATGTCGACTGAACTGAAGAAAGTTCAAGTATTTATTTTTCCCTCACAAGCTAATTGAAGTCAGTCAACTGTGTCAACGCACTGCTGCAATAACTTGCAAGTGGTTTTGTTTTTCTTCAGCAGCCAAACTCACAAGCAGCGGCCATGTTAAATTTTTCAACTCAGCCGAACTGAACACAACGACTGAACAGTAAAAACAGTTTTGCGTGTGCTGCTTACGTATTGCTTAGTTCTTGGTTTCGTTTTCTTACTAAAGGCCCAACTATAATGTGCATAAGCTTGTTTAAGGTAATGTAACAATCGAACGAAAAGTCTCTCAAATGCTTAAGAAAATCCGAGGAAACTTTTAGGTGGCTATAATGTACTTACGTGCATTCAAAACAATTTAGCTCCATTTACACATTTATTTGACATACGTAATAAAAAAATACATATTTCAAAATATTTTATTGAAATAAATTAATTTTCTTTTAGCTTTCCATTTTTTTCTTTATTTTCTTTGTGTATAATAAACAAAGAATTGATTCTGTACTTAATGTGCTGTCAGTATCGCTCTTTGCTTAAGCAAATGAACTTTGACGAAACTTGACGAAACTCTCTTAAGTACATTATAGTTTGTCACATACATTTTATATGTGTTCGCACAGTTGCTTAAGCTGACTTCAGTTTGTTTAAGCATATTATAGTTAGGCCTTAAGGGACGTAAAAAAAACTGATAGTTTGACTGGTTAGTACAAATCAAGCTGACTGAACAATAAAACTTGATGGGTTGTTTGTTCATTAAGACTTTGTTATTGTATGCAATTTGTTTTAGTATATTGTATGTTTTTGTGTTTAAAGTTGACAAAAGTAAATAAAGTAATTGATAATTATTGCTAATAGAAATTGTTAATTAATTTAAAATTTATAAAATTATAAATTACTGTACTTATAAATTTAGATATTTTCTTTAAATAAAAATTGATTTAAATTCAAGCATTTTGATGATTTTTTAGTGAGATTTTGTTATTGTATGTATGTATGTATGTATGTATATTAGGGTGGGTCGAAAATAGGCTTTTCGCTCGGATCAACATCTAATAGTGAAGTTATGTTGTATTTTAACGTCAAATGGAAGAAGTAAAATATTATTCAAATTTTTTGAGGGTAAGAGCCCGCGCATCGCCGCCAAAGTTTGTAAATGCGTTTATATGGGAAAAATGGCACTTTTTAGTTTTTTCACAAAATGAGGCTTTAAGTATTAATTATTGCACCATTTTATAGCAAAATCGTAATGTCTACAAAATTGTCTTTCCAAAAAGATGAAAAAACTCAAAATTGGTTAAACGAATTTTGAGTTATTAAAATTTCCCCCGAGAATTTTGTGATTCTGAAGACATATAAAAGTAAATATAAGAAAATTTTTGTTAGTTTTGAAAAATTTTACAAAAAAATATTATGTTTATCTTTATAAGGTTCATAAATGTGCTAGTACGAATATTTGTTGAAATTGGATAACGCTTACTCGGTTTAGTCTGTGGTCAAAAAAGGGCCATTATTTTAACAGCATCTCCAAAACTCCATTTTCAAACTTTAAAAAAAATTGTTAAATGGATTATTAAAAATTAAAGTTTTCTATACTGGATATTATAAAGGATATATATAAGAATTAAACACAGAAAGAATGAGCTTAATACCTCTCATAGTTTTACCGTACCTGCGATGTGAATTTGAAGGATTTCGGGAAAAAGGCAATTTTTGCCAATAATTAAGTAAAAATTATATTATTACCAATTGTTGCTTAATTTCGATCAATTAAATTGCGATTATTATTTCCGAGTCCATGAAAAGTTATTTCTGATAAAATTTCCGAAATTAAAAATCATTTAAAAACCGGGGTCAAAATCAAGTTTTTGTATATTTAATATTCTTCATTAAAAATAGCAAAATATTGTGTATTTAATTATGAATTCATTTTGACAAACTACACGGAAATATATCCAGAAATATAGGAATCAAACTTCTTCAAAAATTAACCCTCTGTCATACTTGGGGTCAATTCAAGACCGATTTTTTAAACACTACAAAAAACACTTTTAAAAGGAATTTTCTAAAATTAATTTTCTTAAAGATTTAATGGATATATATACAGTATTTGGTTTATCGTATTATTTGAATGTAGTAAAAATAACTTCTAAGAAGTTTCATCAATATCCATCAACATATTAACAACATCATGCTCTTATTTCTTCAAGAACATAAAATTCAAAAATTTGATTTTGACCCCGGTGTTTAGAGGGTTAATGATTTTTAGTTTCGACAATTTGATCAGAACTCACTTTTCATGGACTCGGAAATAATAATCGCAATTTAATTGATCAAAATTAAGCAACAATTGGTAATAATATAATTTTTACTTAATTATTGGCAAAAATTGCCTTTTTCCCGAAATCCTTCAAATTCACATCGCAGGTACGGTAAAACTATGAGAGGTATTAAGCTCATTCTTTCTGTGTTTAATTCTTATATATATCCTTTATAATATCCAGTATAGAAAACTTTAATTTTTAATAATCCATTTAACAAATTTTTTTAAAGTTTGAAAATGGAGTTTTGGAGATGCTGTTAAAATAATGGCCCTTTTTTGACCACAGACTAAACCGAGTAAGCGTTATCCAATTTGAACAAAAATTCGTACTAGCACATTTATGAACCTTATAAAGATAAACATAATATTTTTTTGTAAAATTTTTCAAAACTAACAAAAATTTTCTATATTTACTTTTATATGTCTTCAGAATCACAAAATTCTCGGGGGAAATTTTAATAACTCAAAATTTGTTTAACGAATTTGAGTTTTTCCATCTTTTTGGAAAGACAATTTGGTAGACATTACGATTTTGCTATAAAATGGTGCAATAATTAATACTTAAGGCCTCATTTTGTGAAAAAACTCCAAAAAGTGCCATTTTTCCCATATAAACGCATTTACAAACTTTGGCAGCGATGCGCGGGTTCTTACCCTCAAAATAATTGAATAATATTTTACAGTCTTCCATTTGACGTTAAAATACAACATAATTTCACTATTAGATGTTGATCCGAGCGAAAAGCCTATTTTCGACCCACCCTAATATA
The DNA here is from genome assembly GCF_015586225.1 of Lucilia sericata. Taxonomy (NCBI): domain Eukaryota; kingdom Metazoa; phylum Arthropoda; class Insecta; order Diptera; family Calliphoridae; genus Lucilia; species Lucilia sericata. Next base: position 2,103,234 of record NW_023994044.1, read on the forward strand.
CATACATACATACATACATACAATAACAAAATCTCACTAAGAAATCATCAAAATGCTTAAATTTAAATCAATTTTTATTTAAAGAAATATCTAAATTTATAAGTTTAGTAATTTATAATTTTATAAATTTTAAATTAATTAACAATTTCTATTAGCAATAATTATCAATTACTTTGTTTACTTTTGTCAAATTTAAACACAAAAACATACAATATACTAAAACAAATTGCATACAATAACAAAGTCTTAATGAACAAACAACCCATCAAGTTTTATTGTTCAGTCGGCTTGATTTGTACTAACCAGTCAAACTATCAGTTTTTTTTACGTCCCTTAGTAAGAAAACGAAACCAAGAACTAAGCAATACGTAAGCAGCACACGCAAAACTGTTTTTACTGTTCAGTCGTTGTGTTCAGTTCGGCTGAGTTGAAAAACTTAACATGGCCGCTGCTTGTGTGTGTGGCTGCTGAAGAAAAACAAAACCACTTGCAAGTTATTGCAGCAATGAGTTGACACAGTTGACTGACTTCAGTTAGCTTGTAAGGGGAAATTTTAACGAGTTACTATTTTTTAAGCATGGTACTAAATTTAGTCAAATATTTAGTAATTTGCGACTGCAATTAGCAGTTTTTTGAAACCCTGGTCCCAATATCGATAACTTTGAGGCAACTAACACCAAGTTTTATGTCATACAAAGTTCACACGAGCAGTTGAATTATTTATAATTCGGCCTCTGAATGATAATAGTCAATTAACTCGTTTCTACTACACATTCGTTATTCGTTTTGGCAGTTCATCGCCATGTTGTTTTTTTTTTCATTCATTATTTTGTAATTTTTTGGAATATTTGTGTGTGTATGATAAAAAAATACGTTTGTTACATTATTTTAACAAATTAAGCTATATTTATTTCCATTTTTTTGTAATTTCATTTTTTATTTGTCTCCAACCAATGAAAGCAATCAGCTGATTATGATAAATACCCGATAAAAATTAGAGATGACACTCATTCATTTGTAATTCGTACGTAATTCAAACGGAATTACGTAAGTAAGTAAGTCTTTTTATTAAGTCTTCTTCTTTTTCATTAATATTGATTTTCAATTGTAATTCAGATCTGAGTTGGGGAACAACTCTCGCGTCATCTTTTTTATTTCGTAAGGACGGTCAGGCTTGTGCTTGTTGCCGAGCTTTCGACATATAACTATATAACTGTTTCTAAGTTATGCGTTGTCTTCATTAAACGAGTGCTTTCGTTTTACCTCAGAGTGAGGTTATGTTTATGTTAACTGATGGAGACCATAAAATACTCACCATATAACCTGGTGGAGACCATTTAAACTCAAATATATACTGGTGGAGACCATTAAAACTCTAAAACTTATTTCTGGTGGAGACCAATAATACTTTTGATAAAATTAAGTTCGGTGCTCCAACTTCCTATTTGAAGGTATTGGACCAAAAGCCTAATCTAGCGCGCAATAGTGTTTAACTCGACTTAGAATTTTGAAATTTGGAATGCGACTAGAAAATTAAATGAGCTACAATATCGATGAAATGGGAATAATATTTAATAGGCGTGGCACATATTATAAGTGTCAAAATACAATATACTGAAAGGAACCTTTTATTACACATCTTCTGTATATAAACATTGTTTGGAGATCCGATTTTCTTGAAATATTCGGAGGTTGTTGAAGTATTTCTCATCGGACACTTTTTTCTGAATCTTTAGGGGGGCGAGGTGCCATGCGTATATAAAAAATTGATATCAAAAGTATATATGAGAAACGACATCAGCTAGAGTTCTTAAATGTTATCAAAGCAACATTAACATCTACGCAAATGCTTAAGGGAAAATGTGCGGACTAGCAATAGTGGGCGTGGTACCTTCCATATGTTTTAAATATGTAAAATTATTAAATCTATGAAACTATAACTACTACACCATTTCCAATTGAATTTCAGAAATTTCTAATTATATTTCAGAAACTTCTAATTATGTTTCAGAAATTTCTTGTTATATTTCAGAAATTTCTAATTATGTTTCAGAAATATATTTTATATTTCAGAAAATTCTAATTATATTTCAGAAATAAATTGTTTATTTCAGAAATTTCTAATTATATTTCAAAACTTTCTAGTTATATTTCAGAAAGTTTTAATTATATTTCAGAAAATTCTATTTATATATCAGAAATTTCTAATTATATTTCAGAAATTTCCAATTGTATTTCAGAACTTTCCTTTAATTATATTTCAGAAAATTCTATTTATATATCAGAAATTTCTAATTATATTTCAGAAATTTCCAATTGTATTTCAGAACTTTCCATTTGTATTTCAGAATTTTCCATTATTATTTCAGGAAATTTAAATTTAATTTAAATATTAATTCCTATTGTATTTCAGAAATTTCCAATTCTATTTCAGAACTTTCCATTTGTGTTTCAGAATTTTCCATTTCTATTTCAGAAATTTTTAATAGAATTTTCATGTAAAATTTCTGAAATTCAAATAGAAAATTCTAAAATACAAATGGAAAGTTGTGAAATACAATTGGAAATTTCTGAAACACAACTGGAATAAATATTTAGTTAAATTTAAAATTTCTGAAATAATTATGGAAAATTTTGAAATACAAATGAAAAGTTCTGAAATAGAATTGGTAATTTCAGAAATATAATTAGACATATTTGGTATATAATAGGAAATTTCTGAAAAATAATTGGAAATTTCTGAAATATAACTAGAAAGTTTTAAAATATAACTAGAAATTTCTGAAATAAAAAATCTATTTCTGAAATATAATTAGAATATTCTGAAACACAAAATATATTTCTTAAACATTATTAGAAATTTCTGGAATATAACTAGAAATTTCTGAAACATAATTAGAAGTTTCTGAAATATAATTAGAAATTTCTGAAATTCAATTGGAAAGTTCTGATATACAATTGGAAATGGTGTAGAGTAAATCTGGGAAACCATAACAATTAGAGTTATTAAGTATTGTACTGTATTATACAGTATACAATAAGTATAAATCTTTAAAACAAATATAGGCGTACCGCCAATAGTGGGACTGGCAACTACCATATGCATTTAATACTAACAAGTAAGAGTGTATAATCGGGCGTGGCCGACCATATGATACCCTACACCAGTTATGAATATTAAATGTGATTTATTTTTCATAATAAAGCATTTATCTTCAATATTCCTTTGTTCCGATACATTTAAGCAATTTATGGATGAAAAACTAATTTTCTGAAAGAGGCTTTATATATGGGGGCTAGGGGCAAATATGGACCCAGCCCGATAAAATTTTTTGAATATATTTATATTTACATAATATTTTATTGTGCTGAATTTCATCGCGATATTTGTGTTTATAAGTTAATTTGGGACATTCTGAAGGGGACTTTGTATGGGAGCTAGGGTCAAATGGGGCCCGATCTTTATGAAATTTGGCAGGGTCATCAAGACTTCTATAAAAATTAGTTATGCCGTATTTTATCGATATATCTGTATATTTAACATAATTATGAGCTCAGAAGCCCTTTTCGGGGGGTTCTGTTCTATGGGGGCTAGGTGAAATAATGGACCGATTTTAACAATAGGCTTCGTCCTTGGGTCAAATAAAACGTGCGTACCAAATTTCATCCAATTATCTTGAAAATTGCGACCTGTACCTAGCGCACAAGGTTTACATGGACAGCCAGCCAGACGGACGGACGGACATAGCTTAATCGACTCAGAAAACAATCCTAAGCCGACTGGTATACTGGGTCTACGACGAATATTTTTATATGTTACAAAAATCAGCACAAATCCAATATACCCTCCCCACTAAAGTGGTGTAGGGTATAAAAATGGTATATCATAGACACTATAACAGCTAAAGTTTAAACTTAACACGAGAAACGGTACTTTTGGTACTATTCGTTAAAAAATTCGGCGCACTACCAGTTGTGGGCATCACCCAAATGAAGTCAATACTCAAATTCATATATCTGGGAAATAACCATTTGGCAACTTTTCATAATTAGCTTCGAATTTTTGCCGCGGCCTATTCACACTTGAAATTCTAGCAAAGATCATGAAGAAATGTTTGGACATTTTGCTTTAATTTATTGTTATTATCACTATGTCCCAGGAAAAACTTACATTGAAATGTAATGAGTTAAAAAGCTAATAAAACCTCTTTTTACTACTTCTTCACTAGCATTTTAACTCATTAATGCCCACGGCGATCTACGTAAGGTAGAAATGTGAAATTTGGATATGAGAGTTTACTTGTGTATATAAAACGATTTCAATTAAAAAAATGGTTCTATCTTGCCTTGTTTGGATTTTAGAAGACGTTACGTATACGTAACAGTGGGCATTACCCACGAATTTTTGTCCCTTAAGTATTTTAAGTAAAAGTTACATATTTTTACAAAAAAAAAAAAAAAATCGTAAAAACTGGTTAATTATTAAGTTCTAAGCTTGGATTAGGTAATTTGGTGTATCATACAAAATTTTTTTATATAAAATAAAAAATAATTTAAAAGTGTAAAATTTTAATTTGTGGAATTTTGTAATTTCTGTAATGTCAATTAATGAATTTAAAGAAATTTGATATTTTCTTGCAGCAACAGATATATTGACTAACGATAAGGTAGAATTACCCGAACGTTGCTGTCCACGTACTGTAACGTACCGTACTGTTAGCACGTTGGTGCAGTTATAGAACATTTAAAAACGTATTATATTTTTTTGACAAACTTCAAATTTTGAAGTTGTTTTTTTACAATAAAATTAATTGTTATAAAATGGATTTAGAAGATATTTTTATTAATTTCAACTTTTTAAAACTTATTCAAATGTACAAAAAAAGAAGATATAAAAAACGCCGCGTTAGAAGATGGGGTGTTCGCTCGTATAAAAAACATCGACGAAGAACAACTTTTAAACACACTCGAATGACTCGAGAACTTTTTGATTTGCTTCTTGCCTTGGTTCGCGATAAATTAACAAAGCTAAGGCAACGTATTGGACCAGAAGAGAGAGTAGCTATTACTCTTCTGTAAGTAAACAAATTACAAATTATTTATGTTTCTATTTGAAAATTAAACTCAATTTTATGTACAAACATATGTACTTATATAGCTATTTGGGTCACGGATGTTCTTTGCAGTCTATAGCATGGAGCCATAAGCTTGGAAAGTTGACCGTGCGCGGGATTGTTCTCCAAACTTGTGAAGTTTTGTGGCGCACACTTTCACCAATTTACCTCAGTGAACCCACTACTCAGCAATACAAAGACATCGAAAAAGATTTTAATTCTATGTGGAATGCTCCCAATTGTGTAGGTGCCATAGATGGCAAACATGTTGGAATAAAAAATCCACCCAATTCAGGGTCAATGTTTTATAATTATAAAAAACATTTTAGTTTAGTACTATTGGGAGTATGTGACGCTAAATACACTTTTACATCGGTCAGTGTCGGAAGCTTTGGCAGTCAAAGCGATTCAGGTATTGTTTTAAACTAGTACAGCAAAATTCAATATAACGAATCCCATTGTAACTAAATACTCAATATACATATATAGACTAATATAGACTAGACTATAGACTAGACTTTAGACTAGTTTATAAACTAGACTATAGTCTATATATGTATATTGAGTTATATATACATATATGTATATACATATATTTTGTTATAGGAATATTTCGGTTGTCACCTTTTGGAGAGTCTGTAATGACGGGAAACGTACCTGTGCCACCACATAAACCACTCAGTGCATCCACTGATGATCCATTTCCGCATTACTTCATAGGTGACGCTGATTTTCCTCTACGGAATAATTTAATGCGTCCAGGCTCAAATTTAGATACCAAAAAAGCTATATATAACTATAGACTCTCTCGGGCAAGACGTGTAATTGAAAACTCTTTTGGAATATTATGTGTTCGTTGGAGAATACTCTTGACAACAATCGAAATGGCACCGGAAAATGTAGATGTTGTTGTACTTGCATGCACGGCTCTTCACAATTTTATTATGTTAAATGATCAAAAACGATGGTACTGTCCAGAGGGATATGTAGATCGAGAGGCAAAAGATGGCACTGTGCAAGAAGGAGAGTGGAGGAAGCATCTTCGAAATAGTGCTGAAAGACCTATGCGATCCTTCGCAACAAATATTAGAAGATCCACTCAAACGGCAATGGATTTGAGAGATAGGTTGGCAGATTATTTTTGTAATGAAGGTGTATTGCCATTCCAATACAGAATGATATAATTACACAAGCCGAAAAAATTGTTACCCAGAGGCCAAGGCATACTTTCCTAAAGGATTAAACTCCCAATCCCAATTAGGTTGACATCTGAATTTATCTACTTCACTGATTATCTTATTTACATTGTTATTTTTGGAATTATAATACATATAATATTCCAGTTTTGTAGGAAATGAGATGTATATATACTAAAAAAACATTAACCAGCTCCCAGAAAAAAAACAGAAACAATTTATTAAACAAAACTGTTCTTTTGTTAATAAATAATAGTGGCCTCCGGTAGGTTAGTGGTTAGTGTTCTAGTCTGGTAGACCGGAGGTGGTGCGTTCGATTCCCACCGGAGGCACTGGTTAAGGAGCGCACAACAGGCCCGATAGAGGCCTAGGTGTATGTCTTCGGATTTGATGTACATATGTACATCCTCCTTTCAAACTACTAACTAACTAACTAACTAACTAACTAACTAACTAACTAACTAACTAACTAACTAACTAACTAACTAACTAACTAACTACTAACTAACTAACTAACTAACTACTAACTAACTAACTAACTAACTAACTAACTAACTAACTACTAACTAACTAACTAACTAACTAACTAACTAACTAACTAACTAACTAACTAACTAACTAACTAACTAACTAACTAACTAACTAACTAACTAACTAACTAACTAACTAACTAACTAACTAACTAACTAACTAACTAACTAACTAACTAACTAACTAACTAACTAACTAACTAACTAACTACTAACTAACTAACTAACTAACTAACTAACTAACTAACTAACTAACTAACTAACTAACTAACTAACTAACTAACTAACTAACTAACTACTACTAACTAACTAACTAACTAACTAACTAACTAACTAACTAACTAACTAACTAACTAACTAACTAACTAACTAACTAACTAACTAACTAACTAACTAACTAACTAACTAACTAACTAACTAACTAACTAACTAACTAACTAACTAACTAACTAACTAACTATCTAACTAACTAACTAACTAACTTACTAATAAATAAAATTAATTAAAAAAATTAAAAATAACTCTTTTTAATCACAAAATTCTAATACATCACGGTGATACAATTTTACAATATAAACACATGAGGCCATATATATGTATTAAAACTGCGTTTTCAGTTTTTCGTTTTCTGATATTTTTTCCTTTTTATATACTGTAAAGTTTTAAGGATATAAAAATTTATTAAAATATTTCTATCCATTAGTTCTGGTTTTGTCCAAGTCCAAAAACTAATGTCCATGTTAGTAAAATACTGGACATTACTTTTTGGACTTAGACAAAACCAGATCTAATGGATATAAATATTTTAATCAATATTTATATCCTTAAAACTTTATAGTATATAAAAAGGAGAAAAGATCAGAATATGAAAAACTAAAATCGCAGATTTACTGTATATGGCCTTTAGAATCAAGTGTATATGGTCTCGTTGAACTCTAATTGTTGTCGCACGGTGTATTATAGGATAACATATTTAGAAATAATTAAAATAAAAATAGTTAAGTATAAAATATTTTTCAGTCATCTGGTTCCAATTTCATTTCCATCACTATAGACGTCACCTTTTGCATGGCCTTAATTTGCTTCACAGGACCCATGCTCTGAATCGTTGCCACTATCATTTTCGCAAAGCCATCAATTGGATTTTTCTCCTCTTCTTTTTCCCCTAATTTTTTTACAGAGTTTTTTAAAAGACTCAATGGCTCCTGTAAAATTGATTTCATCGTCTGTTTCCGGATTATTCCGCTTCCGTTTCGGAACTGTTGAAGTAGTTGGTGATAGGGAAATTGGCGAGAACTCAGATGCAGACGATTGAGATGTTGATGATTGTGATGTTGAGGATAGTGTTGTTGATGATTGAGATTCATCAAGAAAAATAGATGATATTTTAACTGGGGACACTGTATACTGTTGGGAAGATATGTCTTCTGTAGTGAGAGACTCTATTTCATTAGCAATGTTTTTTGAACAACGCGTTCTGAAACAATAAAATTTTTAAATGAAAAAGCTTAGCAATTATTGTTTTTACTCACGCTCTAGGAATTATATGAGGTGCTATAAAATCCATCGTGTGCATGAGTGGCCAATATGATTCAGGCTTTGCACCACTGCCAGAAGGTAAATTTCCTTGTCTCTTTTCTCGGGCATATCGGTCTCGCAGATAAGCCCATCTTTTAATACACATTTCCTCTGCCAAAATATAATAATAAACATGTTTATAAAGATACATATGTATGCATAACATAATTATCAAACTTACCTGGAATCTGCATCTCCTTGGAAATTTGTTTCCACACATTTTTCTTTTTTTCTCAAAGTTTGTAGCCTGGGGAGTATTTATTGTAGAGACACTAATTTGCCTGCACTAATATTAATTTTTCATCGTCCATTTTCATTTAATTAGATTTTTTTAAATTAATTAGAATTATTAGAAAAATTGCCAATATTTTCAAATAAATTATAATTTATGAAAATCCGAAATCAACAAAAAATAAACATCATTGATGGTAACTGAAATGTTTAATTTTTTTATGTTTATCCAAAAATAGTACCAAAACGACAAAAATGTACTAAGATATAAATAAATTAACATTTTGATAATTTTATAAATTACAATTTATGTTATATTTTCTGTAAAAATTTTTGTGGACTTTTTAACAAAATGTGTTATAAAAATTTGAAAAATAAACAATTTTATTAAATGTATGTAAAATAAAATAAATATTCAAAATATTTACATATAAATAAAAAGTACGAAAAAGGCCATTTGTGCCACAATTCTATTTAACATACAATAGTGCCTAAAAATGTACTAGTACTAAAAATGTCACGTAAGAACGTAAAAAAAATATTTTATACAGGTTGGGACGTTACAGCTACGTTACATTTTATTTCGGTAACCATTTGTATTGGTTTTCAATAATCAAAAACGATCAGCTGACACGTTTTCTTACGGATACAGTACGTTACGGTTGGGTAATTCTACCTTTACACATTTTGCATACATTTACCAAAGGTCCTTGGCGCTAGTATCCTTGCAATTTCCCTAATAACCCAAGAAAATGGTCATAATTTTCAACCCATGTTTAGTTTTTGAAGGATAATTGCAATTATATTCCGATTTTCTAGTAGAAACATTTACATTAAAATATATTGCTTGTCATCAAGTATCAATATTTCAAGAAAATATATTGTTTTTTATTACGTTAAAAACCCATTCCTCTGATAAAAAAGTCGTTTTGAGGCAGATTTCATAAAAAAGTAAGCAAGTTGTTCATTATTTATATCGTATGTAGAGTGGGACAAAAAGTACTGAGAATTGCCCACTGTTACATATACGTAACACCTTTATTATCCTCTTTATAAGTCTCCGCAAAGACATGGTATATATTTATAAACAATTAGGTAATAAACATTAATTACTTCTTTATAAGTTTACGTCAGAAACTTTTTTTAAAAACTAACTACATAGAAGTAATTCTAAGAATTCATTCCTCGAAAAATACGACTTTTTGCAGGTTTACGAAATAGGCACTTTACAAAATAACCCATAAATACAATTCTATAGGCAAAAATTACTCAAATTCGATTTATAATCGTTAAGAACATGTTAAGTTAACCTATCCATCAGAAAAAAGTAACTTTGCATTTTCCATTTCTGTGCATTTCGAGTCCAAATTCGAATTAATTTGCGTTACGTATATGTGTACGTATCTGTGGGCATTAATGGGTTAAGTCATTATTTTAACACGGTGATGTCAGGCAAGTACTTCCACGCTCGCTTACAAATAGGGAGTTAAAGAAGTACTTGCAATTTCTCTCACAAAGAAGTTGTTTAATAAGTTGTTTTATTTTTCAAAAATATAAGAGCCAGCTAGAATACGAACTGTTCTACTTTTTTTGTAAAACACAATTCTTATAACACGCAATTAAATAAAATGTGCAAACAAAATGACAAAGCCGTAAGTACTTCTATATCAGATTATATGAAAGTCATTACTAGAGTACTTCTAAGTAATGCAGAGTAATTGGTTATAGAAGTACACAAGTAATTGGTTATAGAAGTACACAAAGGGCTACCCTTTCCAACGTATGTAAAATATGTACAGAAGTAAATGGGAGTAGTATTTAGTTTTAAGTTTTAATTTGCTGTTGCACAGTGGGGCAGAATGGAAATTTTTTGGAAATAAATCTGGCATTTCTAAACGGCTGATCCGATTGGCGTGAGCGTAGCCAAGGAGTATTCGAGTTTAAGTTTTGAAGATGAACCCTGCAGATGCCCCAGGGACGGCGCTGTGGCGGCTCAAAATAGGGTACCTACGACATGTAAAATTTTTAAACTCGTGCCATTTTTTGTTTTTCACCCAAATACAAAGATTTTTATATTTTCTGAAAACGCTCGATGAGATCTTGAAAAAACATGCTTGGACATACTACTTATCTCTTATAATATCAGAGTTATAGGAATTTAAAAATTTAGTGATACAAAATTTACCATACCTTGGTCCGCCTTTTTTTGAATACCGGGCGTAATTTTGCACCAAATGGACTCAATTTTTTCTTGTTAGTTAGACAACAAAATTTCCAATAATATACAAGAAATTTCAGATCAATATCATTTACAGATCCAAAAATATACGTTTTTTAATTTAAAAATTCAAAAAATTTTAGATTTTTGCCGTTTTTTTTACCAAAAATGTGTCTTAACTCTTTTATTAATAAAATAAAATTTTCTTTAAGAACATATAACAATTTTATAGTTTTCTAAAAGGTATCTTTACGCAGAACGCTTTAGCGGAAAAAACTTGTCCTATTTTTTGAAAATGTTGCCACTGCGTCCTTCCGAATATGACCTATTTTTTATCAAAACTTCAACTTTGGGCGACATGTTCTAAAATCCCAAAGCTGGGATCAGAAAACTGAAAGCAGTTTTGGAAACCTCAATATGTTTTCTATTTACTCCAAAAGTATTTTCCCAGCCCTGAAGGAAATATGGACCCTATGGGCAAAGAACTAAAAATCCCATTTTTGGGATTTTCATTCCTATTTTTGGGAATTGCGGGATGCCCTTTGACCTTTTCAATTTTTTTTTTTGCATTTTCTTATTTGAAATGACAAATTTAACAGGCGTTGAAAATTTCATTGAGTTTTGTTCATAAATAAAGATTTTGTCTTATATTACATATTTGTTAAATTTCTAAAACTATGATTTATATCAAAATTTTAATAGGGTCGCAGATAGCTACAACAATTTAGTCCATATTTATCTCTTAATATCATTTTTTAGTCAGATATGGAAATTCTCGACCCTTTACAAAAAATTTCAAGCCAATATCTCAATTACATTCAAAAATATGTTCATTTAAACCTGTGTCCTTTAATTTCATCTTTTTCATATTTTAGTATTAAGTATGACAGAACATACATTTGGTGTTGAATAAAATATTTGGACAATTTTTAAAAATTATTTAGTTAATTATTTTATTAAAGACTATAACATTGTATATACAATAAAAAAATTATAATTTCATTATGAGCCACGCACAACAACACCTTTCCCGCCCACCGAAATATAAAACACAATTTAATACAATATCATCAGTTAGTATAATAGCTTTTTTTATTTGAACTGTTTATCTTAAACATAATACAATTAATTCTTACAACCTACTTATATAGTTAATTCCTAACACTACTTATTTTCTATAAAATAATCTGTCATATCGGTATACATATCCAGAAGGTAATATAAGTCCTTTAAATCTTGCTTGTTTTGAGATGATAGAGTTTCATAACAAATCCATCTTTTTCGCATAGTTGAAAGAACAGGATCAGAAGATAGAAGTAAACTATTAAAAATATCTTCATTCTGTGATTGCCTGGAGCATTTTCTTGAGCTGAATAGTTGAACATGCTTAAAATCTCGTTTCCTCGCTTCCTGGGCTTCTTCTGTTAACTCTCCAAGTGGAAGAATATTCGATTCAATTATTATTTGACCATGACACAATACTTTGTGGACTGTTGGTGTTAGTTCCCTCCATGGATACAGAGATACAAGTAATTTAGAAATTTCAGATGTATATTCCCCAAATCGATTTCCATTAATTTTATGTTTACTATTCAGTGCCATTAAAATAGTGTTAACTCTTCGAAGCAACTCCTTGTCGATTCCAGTTATTTTTGAAGTAATTTCAAAATCACGAAAAAACCATCTCTCCGTATTACCGTCATTTGTACTACCGCAACTTGGAAGTGGTTTGTCGATGTTTAATCCCATCTGAACTTTAAATTCTTCTTGGATTCTGCTTTTTTCCGCAGCTCTCAGTTCTTTCAATTCTTCATTATTTTTTGTTGATTTAGTAAGATTATCTGGCACACTTCTATATTTGAGGTCGTATGCTATGTGTAAAAAGTAATCCAAAAATCGTATTCTGGCATGAAGTGGTGAAATTCCGAAAGCCATGTCCGTCCTTCTGTCCGTCCGTCCGTCCGTCTGTCTGTTGAAATCACGATAGGGACCACACGAGAGGAGCTAGACAGTTGAAATTTTGCATAAATATTCTCTATTATTAAGGTTTGTTTGGTATTGAAAATGGGCAATATCGGTCCACTTTTTCGGATAGCCCCCATACAAGTGGACCTCCAAAATACAGCTTTAACGGGCATAACTGTTTTATAAGTAGAAGTATAGCGATGAAATTCGACATAAAGAAGTTTAATGTGAGCCAAAATCTTTCTACCAAATTTTTTGAGGATCGGCCTATAAATGACCCTACCCCCCATATAAGGTCCCCTTATGAAAATTACTTTAACACTCATTACTGGTCCCAAAATGCAAGTATAGCAATGAAATTCGGTATAAGTATGTTTCTTACGAACCAAAATCTCTCTACCAATTTGTTTTAGGATCGACCCATAAATGACCCTACCCCCTATATAAGGTCCCCTTTAGAAAATGACTTTAACACTCATTACTGGCCTAAAAATTCGAGTATAGCGATGAAATTCAGTATAAGTAAGTTTCTTACGAACCAAAATCTCTCTACCAATTTGTTTTAGGATCGGCCCATAAATGACCATACCCCCCATATAAGGTCCCCTCCTGAAAATGACTTAAACACTCATTACTGGCCCTAAAATGCAAGTATAGCGATGAAATTCGACATAAATAAGTTTCATGTGAGCCAAAATTTTTCTACCAAATTTTTTGAGGATCGGTCCATAATTGACCCTACCCCCCATATAAGGTCCCCTTTAGAAAATTACTTTAACGCTCATTACTGGTCCAAAAATGCGAGTATAGCGATGAAATTCGGTATAAGTAAGTTTCTTACGAACCAAAATCGCTCTACGAATTTTAAAATTTTACACAATTAAGTTCCTCGCGAGCCAAAATCTTTTTAATAACTTTTATGTGGATAGGTCCATAATTGGCCCTACTCTCCCTATTGGGTCCACTTCAGGAAATAGCTTAAACGCTCATTACTGTCTTAAAAATACGAGTAAAGCGATGAAATGCTACACACGTAAGTTTCTTACGAGCCAAAACCTCTGTACCAATTTTTCTGGATCGGCCCATAAATGACCCTTCCCCCATATAAGGTCCCCCTCTGCAAATAACTACAATGCTCATTACTGGCTTAAAAATATGAATGTGACGAAAATTGACGCACATAAGTTTAATGCGTGCCAAAATCTCTCCACCAAATTTAGGGAGGATCGGTCCATAATTTAATTTTCAGAAAATTACTTAAACGATCATTACTGGCTTAAAAATATGAGTTATGAAATACGGTTATGAAATTCGCTCCGAATTTCATGCGGAATGTGTTGGTAATACACAAAAGGTTCCCTTCAGGAAAGAGTTTTGGTTAATAACTACGAGTGTTCCTTATTTAAAATACGAGTATAGCGCTGAAAATTTGCATAAACAAGTCCTATACATAATCTATGTACAACATTTTATGAGTATCGGTTCATAATTGACACTCACGGTTTAAGAATTGAAATAAAATATTTGTTTTTTTTTTTTTAATTAATATTTTGGTAGTTCAAAATAGTTCTGGCCATAATTGACTTAAGCCATATTCCAAATATCACGCTAATGTTTCTAGGGAAGCATTCCTTTTACGGCATACGGTTTGATGGTGGGTATATGAGATTCGGCACAGCCGAATATAACACTCTTACTTGTTCTCATTACATATTGAGCATCTCCAGAAGGAAGAAGTTTCTGTTATGGCATTGCTGACCTTTCCATCAATCATTGTTAAGCTTAGCTGATATGATACGTTAATAGAGAATTCCTTTATTTTTATGCAAATGGGCTCCAGTGCATTTATTTCATCTTTTAAATATTCCACTAAACCTTTTGTTGTTTTCTTTGACTCCTTTATATATTCAAATCCAATGGGTTTACAAAAATTTTTTTGAACCCGGAGTTGTATTGATCCATATATCTTCAAATGAATTTCCGATGCTTGACGATGATGGATTAAGGGAATATGAACGAATTCGTAATGCACTAATGATGACATAAATACACTTTTGTAGTCTGCTAATGTCCGACTTCCACAAGCTTGTTTGTATTCTGGAAGTGCTGATAAACCGTCACATCCCCACTTACACATTAAGACAACATCACAGTTATGAATTTTCCTTAGTTGGTCTTCTGAAAAGTCTGACACAATTCTTGATGCTGTGTTTTCGAGCAAAGATGATATATCAATACAAGCTTCCACATCATTAACAGCAATAGGTGATGGTAGGATAGTTTGTTTTTTTTTCCTGGATCGCCTTGTATGATGGTAATATATTGTGTCCTTTTTCATGCAGAGCTTTCCTTAATATTTGGTACTTATTTCTACTGAGACCCAGTTCCAACATAAGCGCTATTGCTTCCTCTTCAGTAAAATTTGATTGTGATGTTAGAGTTGGTATACTTTCCACAATTCCCTTAAGTCGTTTTGGTGATGCATTAGGAAGAATAGTTGCAATATGTACGGCATCCATAGGTTGGTTTTCCTTTTTCAGCATTTCGTTAAATGTATCAGCAATTTCCTCATTTGAGATTGAAAAAAGTTTTTGTGTGACCCTCTTTTTTTTGACCTTGAACATAAGTCTTCGTATGACTTGCAAGGCGCTCCTGTTGATGTGTTGTAAGTTGAGATTTCCGTAGTAGTTTCCATCCAACTACAAAATTTTAATCGAAATTTCTTTTGATTTCCATCCACAGACTTTTTTTACATCAAAAAGTTTTCAATTTTTGATATGCCTGTTTTGTCTACTTTTCTACTATATGTAGTTTTTATATAATTTGAAATGTCTTCAATTCTTTCTGGCCCTTTTGAAGATACACTCCATAAAACGGAACACAACTCTTCGCACTTTAATGTAATCTTCATTGTAGATTTATTAAATATGGTACTTAAAATCTGAGAAGTTTACTTATATACCAATTCTTGTCATTTCCGATACAGGTATTCCAAAATAAAAAATTACGAAATGATCTGTCGAAAAAATTTAGGTAAAAAATAGTTATAAATTTCTGAAAATTTAAGCATAATAGGACCTTTCAATTATAAGGATAAGCAAACTAATAGAAAATAGGTAAATATAAGATTTAAATATGTTCTGTCATACTTAATACTAAAATATGAAAAATATGAAATTAAAGGATACAGGTTTAAATGAACATATTTTTGAATCTAATTGAGATATTGGTTTGAAATTTTTTGTAAAGGGTCGAGAATTTCCATATCTAACTAAAAAATGATATTAAGAGATAAATATGGACTAAATTGTTGTAGCTATCTGCGACCCTATTAAAATTTTGATATAAATCATAGTTTTAGAAATTAAACAAATATGTAATATAAGACAAAATCTTTATTTATGAACAAAACTCAATGAAATTTTCAACGCTTGTTAAATTTGTCATTTCAAATAAGAAAATGCAAAAAAAAAAACTGAAAAGGTCAAAGGGCATCCCGCAATTCCCAAAAATAGGAATGAAAATCCCAAAAATGGGATTTTTACTTTTTTGCCCATAGGGTCCACATTTCTTTCAGGGCTGGGAAAATACTTTGGAGTGAATAGAAAACATATTGAGGTTTCCAAAACTGCTTTCAGTTTTCTGATCCCAGCTTTGGGATTTTAGAACATGTCGCCCAAAGTTGAAGTTTTGATAAAAAATAGGTCATATTCGGAAGGACGCAGTGGCAACATTTTCAAAAAATAGGACAAGTTTTTTACGCCAAAGCGTTCTGCGTAAAGATACCTTTTAGAAAACTATAAAATTGTTATATGTTCTTAAAGAAAATTTTATTTTATTAATAAAAGAGTTAAGACACATTTTTGGTAAAAAAACGGCAAAAATCTAAAATTTTTTGAATTTTTAAATTAAAAAACGTATATTTTTGGATCTGTAAATGATATTGATCTGAAATTTCTTGTATATTATTGGAAATTTTGTTGTCTAACTAACAAGAAAAAATTGAGTCCATTTGGTGCAAAATTACGCCCGGTATTCAAAAAAAGGCGGACCAAGGTATGGTAAATTTTGTATCACTAAATTTTTAAATGCCTATAACTCTGATATTATAAGAGATAAGTAGTATGTCCAAGCATGTTTTTTCAAGATCTCATCGAGCGTTTTCAGAAAATATAAAAATCTTTGTATTTGGGTGAAAAACAAAAAATGGCACGAGTTTAAAAATTTTACATGTCGTAGGTACCCTATTTTGAGCCGCCACAGCGCCGTCCCTGGGGCATCTGCAGGGTTCATCTTCAAAACTTAAACTCGAATACTCCTTGGCTACACTCACGCCAAATTTTATCCCGATCGGATCAGCCGTTTAGAAATGCCAGATTTATTTCCAAAAAATTTCCATTCTGCCCCACTGTGTAACGTTACACATTTTGCATACATTTACCAAAGGTCCTTGGAGCTAGTATCCTTGCAATTTCCCTAGTAACCCAAGAAAATGGTCATAATTTTCAACCCATGTTTAATTTTTGAAGGATAATTGCAATTATATTCCGATTTTCTAGTAAAAATATATATTTAAGATTCGCCAACTGTACCTTGAACAAGTTCTAATGCGGTCAAATGGCATATCCTTTACAGAAATTCTTAAAAAATTTGAAATATCCACGAAAGAATGATTTAATAGAAGCATTTACATTAAAAATATATTGCTTGTCATCAAGTATCAATATTTCAAGAAAATATATTGTTTTTTATTACGTTAAAAATCCATTCCTCTGATAAAAAAGTATTTTTGAGGCAGATTTCATAAAAAAGTAAGCAAGATGTTCATTATTTATATCGTATGTAGAGTGGGACAAAAAGTACTGAGAATTGCCCACTGTTACAAATACGTAACACATATACGTAACATATACGTAATAAGGACATGGGATATATTTATAAACAATTAGGTAATAAACATTAATTACTTCTTTATAAGTTTACGTCAGAAACTTTTTTTAAGAACTAACTACATAGAAGTTATTCTAAGAATTCATTCCTCGAAAAATATGACTTTTTGCAGGTTTACGAAATAGGCACTTTACAAAATAACCCAAAAATACAAAAATTACTCAAATTCGATTTATAATCGTTAAGAACATGTTAAGTTAACCTATCCATCAGAAAAAAGTATCTTTGCCTTTTCCTTTTCTGTGCATTTCGAGTCCAAATTCGAATTAATTTGCGTTACGTATATGTGTATGTACAGATAAAAGCGAATTTATAATACATTTCTTTATATCTCTTTTTTCTTACATTATGAATAATTTAAAAATTGTTTTATACTCACTAATCTCTCACTTAAGTTTATTACATACTAGCTATTAGGGTGATCGATTATTCGACATTTTCCAAAAACCGGTTTTCGAATAGTTCGAATAGATGACATTTAAAAAAAACCGGTTGATATTTTTCAAATTCAGAAAAAACCGGTTAACCGGTTTTTCATTATAAATAAAAAAAATATATTTTAATTTGAAAAACTTAATGTGATTAATGTGAAATGATTTTTAACAGTTTAAAAGATTATCCCCCTTATTCACAAACAAAATTTTTATTTTATAAACAGTTTAAAAATAAGATTTTATATGGAAATTTTGTTTTATAAACCTTTTATAAAATAAAAATGTTGTTTGTGAATAAGGGGGTATATCTTTAGATCTAGTCGTCTGATTTACATTATTTCATTAATATAAAAAAATTAGGAAAAAAGTGGGACACTTCTGTTTAACATAAGGTACTATGTAATCCTAGCTTATTTTAAAAGCCCTGTTTAGGAAATTTGCATAGGCATTCCAACACTTCCATAAAATTTTAGCCGTAAATTAATTATTGTAATTGGAATATAATCTTAAGATTGATAAAATTTTATCAAACAGTTGTCAATTACAAAACAAATGAAAGTATTCGAAACCGGTTTTTAAAAAGTGAAAAAACCGGGTTATTCGATATTCGAAAAATCAACATTAAGAAAAAACCGACACTGGTAAAGCAGAAAAAATCGGTTTTAAAACCGGTTGAAAAATCGAGTCGATCACCCTACTAGCTATACCCAGTGTGCCTTGCTACCCTAAAAGGAATATGTATAAATAAATACCAGATTTATTATATGTTACATATGAAAGATGTCAAGCTAATTATTGCAAGTTCGTCAGTTTCTATCTATCACCAATTTCTATCTATCTATAAAAAATTTGAATAATATAAGAGTTTCCAAGATGCACGAAATTTTGTATTAATTCATATATGTTGTGCCAAGCCACCCATTGAAAGTCCGCCCGTTATGCTCTAAATGTTCACATGAATTTCAAAGTTCTCCATGTAAAATTTGAAGATTCTAGCTCTAATAGTTTCTCAGATATACGAATTTTTCTATTTGATTCATGTGGGGGCTTCAAGACCCCCAGATGAAAGTTCGCTTTTTTTTTCCTCCAAAATGTTCAGATTAATATTTAAGTTCTTCGTGCGAAATTTGAAGAATTTAGTTCCATTAGTTTTCCAGATAAACGAATTTTTGTCTTTAATTAATATAGGAGGTGCCGCTCCCCTCATGGGTAGTCCACCAATTTATTATCAAAATGTTTAGATGGAAGTTAAAGTTTTTCGTGCAAAATTTGAAGATTCTAACTGTAATAGTTTCCAAGATAAACGTATTTTTGTATTTAATTTATATGGGAGGTGCCACGCCCCCTAATGATAGTCCGCCTACTTTTTGTCCTAAATAATTATATTGACTCCGGCAAAATTTGAGGACTCTAACGTTCAAACAAACACACATTCATTATTATATATATAGATAAGAATATACAATTTTTTGTAATTACTTTACGTGAAAGGCACCAAAATTGGGGACTCTAGCTGTTATAGTTTTCTAGATATACATATTTTAATAATTAGATTTTAGTATTTACTTCATATGGGAGGTGCCACGCCCGCTTTTGCTGAACTCCCTATTTTTGTCCAAAATATTTGTATTTAAACAAAAGTTACTTGTACAAAATTTGGGGACTCTATACGTGGGACCTCGCTCATTTGAAATTTCAACATAAAAAGCAGTTATAACTCCTTCCAGACATACAGGAAGATATTGGTAAAATTTCAAGAAAATCAGTTTAGCCGTTTAAACTGATTAAATAAAATACCCACTTAACGATTTTGAAAATTCTAACTACAATAGTTTTCCAGATTAACAATAACAATATGTTACATATGAGAGATGCCAAGCAAATTATTGCAAGTTCCCCAATTTCTATCTATCTATGAAAAATTTGTACTTAATTCATATATGTGGTGCCAAGCGCCCCATTGAAAGTCCGCCCGTTATTCTCCAAATGTCAAAGTTCTTCATGTAAAATTTGAAGATTCTAGCTCTAATAGTTTCTCAGATATACGAATTTAATTCATGTGGGGGCTTCAAGCTCCCCGGATGAAAGTCCCCCCTTTTTCCTCCAAAATATTCAGATGAATATTAAAATAATTTGTGCAAAATTTGAAGAATCTAGTTCTATTAGTTTCCCAGTTAAACGAAATTTTGTATTTAATTCATATGGGAGGTACCAAGTACCCCATTGGAAGTCCGCCCGTTATACTCTAAATGTTCAGATGAATGTCAAAGTTCTTCAAGTAAAATTTAAAGATTTTAGCTCTAATAGTTTCTCAGATATACGAATTTTATTCATATGGGGGCTCTAAGCCCCCCATATGAAGGTCCGCTCTTTTTTCCTTAAAAATGTTCAGATGAATATTAAAGTTCTTCGTGCAAAATTTTAAGAATTTAGTTCTATTAGTTTCCCAGATAAACGAATTTTTGTTTTTAATTAATATGGAAGGTGCCGCTCCCCTCATGGGTAGTCCGCCAATTTATTACCCAAAATGTTTACATGGATGTTAAAGTTCTTCGTGCGTGGTTCTTCGCCCACTTGTAATTTTGAAATAAAAAGTAGCCTATTACCTATTCCAGACATGCTATGAATACGCTATGAAAATTTCAAGAAAATCGGTTCAGCCGTTTAGTAGTCTATAACGTTCAAACATACAAACAAACAAACACACATTCATTTTTATATATATGGATTAAACTTATGTTTTTAATATATTAAATTTGAAATTAACACAATTTATTACAAAACCAAAATTTCACTATATATCACACAACTGATCACAATAAAATAAATATATTTACTGAAATGTGCAAACAAGTTTTCTTCTGAATTTTTAATGATTCTGCGTTAAATGATCTTGTTAGAGTATTAAAAAGTGTTCGTTTTTGAAATTTTTATTCTATCTAATTATTATCATTTAAGTTTCTTCTTGGTATATTTAAACGCACTAAAATTTAACGAAATTATGATCAAAATTAGAAAGTAAGTATTTTGTTCTTGTAAATTTTTTAACTTAGTGCTGAAAAACATAAACTTGGGCCTTTATAGTAACTATTTAGTTCATGTATCCAAAATTAAACTCAAATTTGCTGGCAGGGAGTGAACAAATAAAGCAACATTGCTAAAATGAGATAGTGTATGTATGTATACAAACTACAATTGTACAGAGAACTAAAGTTTGAGAAGGCTTAGTTCCGGTCTTTTTTAACGCAAACAGAGCAAATGTCTGTAGATAACATTCTTAAAACTAAATAACAGATAAACAATAAATAACAAAAGGTCTGTTAAATGAGGGCAAGTCATAAGGGTCAGGATCGTCGTCAAAGTTTTCGTTTATGATCCCTAGGACAACTTTCTCCTGCAATGAAAAGGCATATCTGCAGAAAGGTACAACATTTGCGTCCCAGTACACGTAGCTATTTGAAAAATGTTTCACAAAGTTCTCATAGTTTTTTTCCGATGCACCTTCTAAGGATCTTCCTTTCAAACGTTCCCAATTCCCTAGCCACTATAGGAAATATAGTAAACCAGATGGGAAATCCATGGGTGAGTACGGATCTAATGGCGACCTTATAGAGCAGGAGTTTAGTGGTTTTGGGTAAATATGCGTTGTTCATCAAACCTGCAAATATGCCAGATATCCTTTTCGTCTTATGTAACAGGTTCCTAGCGTGTGTATTGAATTTAAGCAGTTTGTCAAAATGGATCCCGAGATATTTTATTGAGTTTTAAATGGTATATTTACACCATCTAAGTAGAGACTTAGTAATTTCCTTTTGGAAACTACGGATCTTGCACCCTTCCCCGAAGGATTCCTGATGCAGATTGGTTCTGATTTAGCAGCATTTATCTTAATGCCCCATTTCTTGTAGAAGACACTTATTTTTCCTAAATGAAATGCTGCCTCATTTAACGCCGCTGTTGATGAGATAATAGATAATAGCCTTGGGAGATCCGGATTGATGGGGAATCATGGAGAAAAAGGTTGAAGAGTAGTGGAGCCAGAACACTGCCCTGAGGAACTCCATTTTTAACTGGACCAAGGTCAGAAACTACATTGTATATTTTAACTCCAAATTTACGGTCAGAAAAAAAACTATATTAAAGTTTTATAAGAAACGGATCAACATCAAGGTTTATCAGTTTATAAAGTATGCCATTGTGTTAGACTGAGTCAAACGTCTTTTCTATGTCTATGGCTATCGCAACAGTACTCGTTTTGTTTCTTATGTTTTAGATGACATCATTATGGGATTTCAACATCGCGTGATTTGTAGATTGGAATCGTTTAAATCCAAATTGTAGGTCTGATATTGGTTCTACAATAAATTCATTTTCAAGTTTTTCTTTCAGCTTAAATTCAAATAATTTGTCAATGTTGGATAAAAGAGATATTGGACGAAAATCTTCCGGTTTGTTGCCGTCCTGCCTCTTTTTAATGGGTAAGATTTTTGCCACTTTCCATTCCGTTGTGAAATAGCCGTTATTAATACAGATATTAATTATTATAGCCAGCAATTTTAATGTAGTGTCAGGAAATTTTTTAGTAATAAAATTAGGGTTTTTAATAATCAAAACCAAATAATTTTTTACTATTGATGTTGTTAATGTGTTTTTTAATATTCTTTTCATTTGTAAAGTGAAAGGAGTCAGTATTTTCCTCAGATTGAAAGTTATCGTCAAACGTGTATATATATGTGGAGGGCAGACTTCCTTGAAGGCAGTAGGTCCTGGGATTACTTTCGTGAGTCTATTCCTGAAATTCCTGGCGTCTTCCATATTGACGAGGCCGTTAATAATTATTCTCAAAAGTTGTATTTGTTTAGATAATATTTTGTACTCACTACTTCATTTATTGCCAGTTCTGTGGAATATTTTTTCAGGTCTTTTAGCCAAATGTGCTTAATTTTTAAAAATTTCTTTATGCTTTCGGGGTAGGTCGTTTTTGATCAATAAACTCAAATTTCCTCGAGTGATTATTATGTACAGAGGTATGTGTATTGTTAAAACAGTTAATCAGTACATCTAGATCATTATTGCTTATATTGCAGTTTTTTGGTGGAAAAACTGTAAAAGCTCTGATACACGGTTGTCAGATCTTACAACGTTGTCAGCAAAATGTGCAGAAAATGTCCAACAATACCCTCCACCACCATCAGTGGTGATAGAGGGTATATATAACTTTGTCATTCCGTGTGTAACTCCCAGAAATATTCATCTGATACCAAACAATGTATATATATTATTGGATCTTATGAAATTCTGAGTCGATCTAGCTATGTCCGTCTGTCTGTATAAAACATTTTCACGCTAACACGAAGCAAAAAAATTAACGAAATTCACCCAAAATATCTATTATTGTCCTAGGCCTAGCCTTGAAAATGAACAAAATCGCTTCACTTCCGAAAAAGTTATGAATCAAAATTTGAAAAAAACTGCGAAAAAATTAAGCTTTTTTTTACATATTCTAATGTAATTTTTACAAAAACTGTGCAATAGAACTACATAAAAATCATCACACATTTGTTTCTCTACAAGTGCTTTATTCTTGTTGAAAATTGGCGGAATCGGTCCACAATTTCATATACCTCCCATACAAATGTACATATTCCCGGAAAATTAGTTTTTTGTTAATAACTTCCGTTTGAATATCTATATCTTCAAAAAATTTTACAAATTAAAGTTTTACGTCAGTAGAATTCATCCAAAAAATGTCAGGATCGGTGAATAATCGGTCATAGCTCCCATACAAGGTCCCCTTCAAAAAATCATTTAAACGTACATAACTCATTATCAAATAATGATATTCATTCAAAATTTGGCACACATATTACCTTTGTATACAGAAATGTTATTTTAAAATTTTTTTACGATGGGTCCATATTTGGTCATAGTTCCCATACAAGGTCCCTTCCCGAAAATCACTTAAACGCACATAACTCATTTCTAAATTAAAACATCGATACAAAATTTGGTGGAAGCAGGGTTTCAAAAAACTGCTAATTGCAGTCGCAAATTACTAAATATTTGACTAAACTTAGTACCATGCTTAAAAAATAGTAACTCGTTAAAATTTCCCCTTACAAGCTAACTGAAGTCAGTCAACTGTGTCAACACATTGCTGCAATAACTTGCAAGTGGTTTTGTTTTTCTTCAGCAGCCACACACACAAGCAGCGGCCATGTTAAGTTTTTCAACTCAGCCGAACTGAACACAACGACTGAACAGTAAAAACAGTTCTGCGTGTGCTGCTTACGTATTGCTTAGTTCTTGGTTTCGTTTTCTTACTAAGGGACGTAAAAAAAAGTGATAGTTTGACTGGTTAGTACAAATCAAGCCGACTGAACAATAGAACTTGATGGGTTGTTTGTTCATTAAGACTTTGTTATTGTATGCAATTTGTTTTAGTCTATTGTATGTTTTTGTGTTTAAATTTGACAAAAGTAAACAAAGTAATTGATAATTATTGCTAATAGAAATTGTTAATTAATTTAAAATTTATAAAATTATAAATTACTATACTTATTAATTTAGATATTTTCTTTAAATAAAAATTGATTTAAATTTAAACATTTTGATGATTTTTTAGTGAGATTTTGTTATTGTATGTATGTATGTATATAAGGGTGGGTCGAAAATAGGCTTTTCGCTCGGATCAACATCTAATAGTGAAATTGTGTTGTATTTTAACGTCAAATGGAAGACTGTAAAATATTATTCAATTATTTTGAGGGTAAGAGCCCGCGCATCGCTGCCAAAGTTTGTAAATGCGTTTATATGGGAAAAATGGCACTTTTTGGAGTTTTTTCACAAAATTATGCTTTAAGTATTAATTATTGCACCATTTTATAGCAAAATCATAATGTCTACAAAATTGTCTTTCCAAAAGGATGGAAAAACTCAAAATTGGTTAAAAAAGTTTTGAGTTATTAAAATATAAAAGTAAATATAAGAAAATTTATGTTAGTTTTGAAAAATTTTACAAAAAAATATTATGTTTATCTTTATAAGGTTCATAAATGTGCTAGTACGAATTTTTGTTCAAATTGGATAACGCTTACTCGGTTTAGTCTGTGGTCAAAAAAAGGCCATTATTTTAACAGCATCTCCAAAACTCCATTTTCAAACATTAAAAAATTTTGTTAAATGGATTATTAAAAATTAAAGTTTTCTATGCTGGATATTATAAAGGATATATATAAGAATTAAACACAGAAAGAATGAGCTTAATACCTATAAAAGTACATATATGTCTTCAGAATTACAAAATTCTCGGGGGAAATTTTAATAACTTAAAATTTGTTTAACGAATTTTGAGTTTTTGAAAAGACAATTTTGGAGACATTACGATTTTGCTATAAAATGGTGCAATAATTAATACTTAAAGCCTCATTTTGTGAAAAAACTCCAAAAAGTGCCATTTTTCCCATATAAACGCATTTACAAACTTTGGCGGCGATGCGCGGGCTCTTACCCTCAAAATAATTGAATAATATTTTACAGTCTTCCATTTGACGTTAAAATACAACACAATTTCACTATTAGATGTTGATCCGAGCTAAAAGCCTATTTTCGACACACCCTAATATACATACATACATACATACAATAACAAAATTTCACTAAAAAATCATCAAAATGCTTAAATTTAAATAAATTTTTATTTAAAGAAAATATCTAAATTTATAAGTATAGTAATTTATAATTTTATAAATTTTAAATTAATTAACAATTTCTATTAGCAATAATTATCAATTACTTTATTTACTTTTGTCAACTTTAAACAAAACAAGTAAGAGTGTTATATTCGGCTATGCCGAATCTTATATACCCACCATCAAACCTCGTTTGACTCGAATGAAACTTACTTATGTCGAATTTCATCTATATACTCGTATATTTAGGCCAGTTATAAGCGTTAAAGTAATTTTCTGAAGGGGACCATGTATAGGGGGGTAGGGTCAATTATGGGTCGATCCTCATAAAATTTGGTAGATAGAATTTGGTTCGTATTAAATTTATTTGTGTCGAATTTCATCGCTACACTCGTATTTTTAAACCATTAATGAGCGTTGCAGTCATTTTCTGAAGGGGACCTTATATGCGGGGTAGGGTCAATCATGGACCGATCCTCATAAAATTTTTTAGATAGATTTTGACTCGTATGAAACTTACTTATGTCGAATTTCATCTATATACTAGTATTTTTAAGCCAGTAATGAGCGTTAAAGTCATTTTCTGAGGGGGACCTTATATGGGGAGTAGGGTCAATTATGGACCGATCCTCATAAAATTTCGCATATTGATTTTGGATCATAAGAAACTTACTTATATCGAATTTCATCGCTATATTCGTATTTTTAAACAAGTTATGGCTGCTAAAGCTGCTTTTCGAGGGGCCACTTGTATGGGGGCTATCCGAAAACGTGGACCGATATTGCCCATTTTCAATACCAAACAAACCTTACCTATAAGAAATATTTGTGTGAAATTTCAACCCTCTAGCACTTTCCATTCGGACTCTATCGTGCTTTCAACAGACAGACAGACAGACAGACAGACAGACGGACGGACGGACAGACGGACAGACATGGCTAGATCGTCTTAGAATTTAATGAGGACCCAGAATATATATACTTTTGTGGGTCTATGACCAATATTTCTATGTGTTACAAACGGAATGACAAAATCAATATACCCCCCATCTTTTTTGATGGTGGGTATAAAAACATACAATATACTAAAACAAATTGCATACAATAACAAAGTCTTAATGAACAAACAACCCATCAAGTTTTATTGTTCAGTCGGCTTGATTAGTACTAACCAGTCAAACTATCAGTTTTTTTTACGTCCCTTAGTAAGAAAACGAAACCAAGAACTAAGCAATACGTAAGCAGCACACGCAAATCTGTTTTTACTGTTCAGTCGTTGTGTTCAGTTCGGCTGAGTTGAAAAACTTAACATGGCCGCTGCTTGTGTGTTTGGCTGCTGAAGAAAAACAAAACCACTTAAAAGTTATTGCAGCAGTGCGTTGACACAGTTGACTGACTTCAGTTAGCTTGTGAGGGAAAAATAAATACTTGAACTTTCTTCAGTTCAGTCGACATTTAAAAAAATAAAACTAAAAACTAAATATTAGTTTTACTTTTTTTTATATAAACAATTTTATTTGTCTTCCTCAAAACACTTTAAAAATGGTTTTCATGTCACAAAATTATTGAAAATTCCGTTGAAATAATTTTAAATCTCGATGAATAGATGTCAGGTTTATAACTCATACTTCCAAGATTTTTTCGAAAAAATATATATGAGAATGTATGAAATGAATTGAGAGATATATTCAAATCCGTAAGTTTGTAATTCTGGAATAAATTGTCAATAATATTTTCGAAATTTGTGTATTTTTTTTTTAATTTAAAAAAAAAAAAAAACGTGACAACAAAATTACTAAAAATTTGGTTAAAATAAAAAGAACAGAAAGTAGGATGAGAAAGTCTTAATTATATATTATTTATTTTTTTCAATACTTATTTTCAATAAATTAACAAGAACTCCTGAATGATGATAAAAATTAAAACCTCTTTATTTCGTATAGGAAAAAATGTTAATTAACCGTCATACATAGCCTTTTCCAAAATTATATGTTTCATACCATGAGCAAACAAAAAGTATTAGTTTGTAAAATAGCGTACTGAACGTATTTGTAAAAATATATGAAATCTCTTGAATTATTTCTATCACCTCGAATTTAAACAAGTAAGAAATTATAGTTGGGCGAGGCCGACCATATAATACCCTACACCTGTTACAAAAATAAAATGTGATTTAGTTTTCATAATAAAGCATTTAGGTTGACTTGTGTCAGATACATATACTTAAGCCATTTATTGTTGAATAAAATTGTTGACATTTAAGTCAAATTTTGAAGGGGGATTTGTATAGGGGCTATGGTCAAATGAGACCCTATAATTATAAAATTCATGCGAGTCATCAAGGCTAGTATAGAACTTGGTTTTGCAGCTTTTTGTCGAGATACGAGTATATTAAACATAATTATAAACTTAAAATCCCTATTCGTCGTTTTCAGTTGTATGGGGTCTAGGTGAAATAATGGACCGATGTTAACCATTTTCAATAAGCTTCGTCTCCGGTACCATAGAAGATCATGTGCCAAATTTCATTGAATTATCTTCAAAATTGCGACCTGTAGTTTGATTACAAGATTTACAAGCCCTATTCGGGGGTTCAGTTGTATGGGGGCTAGATGAGAAAATGGACCGATGTTAACCATTTTCAATAGGCATCGTCCCTGAGCCAATAGAAGATCATGTGCCAAATTTCATTGAATTATCTTCAAAATTGCGACCTGTAGTTTGATTACAAGGTTTACATGGACGGACAGACGGACGGACATAGCTAAATCGACTCAGAAAATGATTCTAAGCCGATTGGTATACTTTAAGGTGGGTATAGGACCAATATTATTGTGCGTTACAAACATCAGCACAAATCCAATATACCCTCCCCACTAAAGTGGTGTAGGGTATAAAAAGCTTTGGGTTCCAGAAAAATATTTTAGAATACAACATTTTAAAGTATTCACTTGTATTGGCGTAATTTTAAGTTATTTATCTTCATGAATCTTTTTGCATTATTTTGAATTACAGTGTAAATTATTACATTTCTCATATTTCTTGTAGCTTGTGTTTGGGTAGACATTTAATTCTGATTTTTTCCGGTTAAACCTATTTCCAATATAAATCTTTTTTGCAAAAATTTGTCTTTTTTTGTTTATATAATAAAATTGCAAAAAAAGCTAAAAATGCTAAAAATATTTTATAAAAATGCTAAATAAAATGCTAAATCTAGCTGCAAAAATGCGAAAATGGTCACACTGTGTGTGAGTTATTTGCAACATCCTTTCTCCCTTCAATAAAGCTTTCTACAGAAGCTGCAAGTTCGCTCCCACATCTCGGCCATCCTGCGGGTCATCAAAATCATCATCATCATAGCACTCATTAGGCCAAGACTTCATGTACTCAGCGCAAGTGGTTGTTCGTTTAGGGCCTTCACAATCGTGTCATTAGGCTTAATCTTGACAACTATATAGGGACCTAGATATTTGGCTTTCAGTTTCATTCCTCCAACAAGCTGGGTTCTCTTAATGGCTACAAGGTCGTTAACTTTGTACTTCAAGGCAGGTTTCCTCTTTCGATTAAAAGTTTTGCAATTCTCGGACTGGACCCTCAAAATCTGTTGCTTGGCTGCGTCCCGTAACTCATTACGTTGGTCATCAAAATTAGCTATCAACTCTTTTTCAAGTAAATCTTTCAAGTGGATGTCATCTTTACTTCGCATCTTCGAGCCGACCAATAGCTGAAATGGCGTCGTATTGATACTTCTGTGATACGTCGAATTAATCATCTGTTGAATCTATTACCGCAAAAATGTGTTTATAAACTTTACTTGTTGATTCAAGTGGACCTAGGTAGTCTTCCTTCGGTATAGGGTGAAGTTCTCCTTCTTGCTTACCCCTCTTACGATTGGCTATAACACAAGGAATACAATTTGTAATGCACCTGTTGATTCTCTCATCTAATTTGGGTATAAAATATTCGCTGCAAATAAACTCTTTTGTTTTCTTCGTAGAAAAGTGACCTTTCTCGTGGGCTTTTCGAATTATCTCGTTCTGCATACCCTTAGGTACGACCAACAATTCACAGTCATCAACAATCTTATACAAAACATCGGACTTCAATAAGTAATCTTTGTATATGGACTTTTCCTTCAATATTTCTCGGATGGTGTTTAATTCTTCGTCCTGTTCTTGCAATCTTACGATTTTGGTAGGCAAGTCGTCCTGCGTTATCATCATTATTGGGTTTCGGCTTAGAGCGTCGACGTGCCGCATGCGTGTTCCGGGACGATGTTCAACAATATAATCGTACTCCTGCAGGAACAATATCCATCTTGCTAATTCGGGTTGTAGATTCTCAAAACTGGATTTTCACTCATGGTAGTCTTCAAAGCATCGAACGAAATCATCTGCTCATCTCCGAATTTAAACTTAGCGTTCTTCTTCTTCAAATCGGTAAGTGGCTTTGCAATTATGGAAAAGTACGGGATAAATTTCCTGAAGTATCCGGCCAAACCAAGAAAACTTTCCAATTGCTTCATATTTCGCGGTACTGTGTATTTTATCATAGCGGTCGTCTTATCCGGTGATGGCGATATCTTCTAGTCTTCGATTACGTGGCCTAAGAATTGAATTCTCCTCTTCAAAAAATTACACTTCTTCACATTGATGACAAGACCATAGTCTCTACATAGCTCCAAAACCTTTTGTAAATTTTTCAACACGTCGTTCTCGTTCTCAGCTGGTATTATGATGTCGTCAACATAGGGTAAATCTATACCCTGTCGTGTCAGGTCACGAAAAATAGTATTCACGTGTCGTTGAAATACGCCTGGCGAATTTGAAAGACCGAAAGGTACTTTCTTAAACTGGTACTGTCCATTGTGGGTTACGAAGGATGTATATTTCCTACTATCCTCGTGCACGGAAACATGGAAAAATCCATTACGTAGATCTATCGTACTAAAAATCTTCGCCTTCTGCAAACGATCTAACTGGTCCTCAATTAATGGAAGCGGGTAACGATCCTTCACGATGACCTTATTCATTCGTCTAAATCTAGATGTTGAATCTCGTTTCTTCGCCAAAACAATCGGACTGCAGAATTCGGATTCTGACGATTCAATAGTCCTCACTTAACCATTGCTCGATCTGATCTTCAACAATTGTCCTCTCTTTTAGCGGTAGACGTCGTGGATTGCAATAGATCGGTGTTTCATCCTTAAGGACTATGCGCCTTTCCACATTCGTTATTTTATTCTCATAATCATGTGAACGTCGTCATTCCTGTTGAATTTCGAAATATTGAGACCTTCGGGTGTAATTCGTACGTTGGCCAATAGACAAAGTGGTTTGCCTAACACTACGCTAATATCCATACAATAATCGGGTACGACATGAAATGTTAGGTTGAAGTTTTCCTCACCAATTGTCACCAAAAAATCAGTATTGCCGATAGTTTTAATCAAATTATCCCCTCTGTTGTGACCAAATCCGCTCAAATAAAAATTTGATTCCGTCAAGGTACAGTCCGGTGATAATCTCTCTAATTCTCTGAATATTGATTTTCGCATAACGTTAAATTTACAGCCGGTGTCGAAAAGAGCGTTCGTCGTTACGTTACCAATTTTAATTATCTTCTTCATGATGTCATCGTCGTAATCATTTAATAATCGAATGTTATTGGACTCACCTTTTTTCTGAGCACAATCCTTGGAGATATGGCCAAATTTTTCACAATTAAAACATTTGGTACCCTTGGATTTACTATCACAATTATTAGACTTATGGCCTTTTCCGCCGCAGTTAAAACATTTTATTTCGGAATTCTTGTCCTTGCCTAAATCTTTCTCGTTCTTTTTAGTATAAATCTGGCGCTTGCTTGATTTGTTCATGGTTTCGTAACACCTCAACTTATCCTTAAAATTCTTGGAATTATTTGCACCATATAAAATCATTTTGTTCACGTCGCTGTCGTTTATGCCGTCGATTACGTACTGCATCAGTGAATTATAGTCAATGTCGAAGATCGATCTGTCGCCATCGCCCGCATTGTAGACGGCTTGATCGACTTCGACTAAAATTGACACTTCCGTGTAAGAACGCCCTGTTCAAGGCGCCAACATAAAGAAGAACAAGAGAAGTCACTTGTCATCGACACAGAGAACGAACAACATCAGAAAAACAAACAAATAAAACAAAATTAAAATTCACTTTGTATAAAATATAAATAAAAACATTAAAAAAAAACTCACTAACAGTGAACGAATACGAAACAATTTTCAATTGTTTACAAAAAACAAAGTGCAGAAACACAAACAAAACAAATAGTGCAACTTACAAACAAAACCAACACAAAGTGCACCAACAACAACCAACATACACCACACTAAAATCAATTTTAATATTGATACATTAAAAACGTTTACCAAACAAAACGAACACAAAGTGTAACAAATAAAGCAGTTTTAAATTTCTTTAAAATTGCAACAATAAAATCTATAAACATTTATTCAAAAGAAGTTCTTGTCTTTAATTTAACAACAACAAAGGTTCAAATCAAGTAAGTATAGTCAAGCTCTTTGAATTTACATATCGATCAATACTCGCTGATATACTCGACTGCAATTGTACCCTACATTGTTACAACTCATGTAACAAGCCTTTAAATATTCTGCTTTAGTTCCATCAAACAGAATCAACAAATACAACTTTCGGTTGGAATTTGTTCATGGTCCTTCGTTAATCAAAAAAGAATCAGTAATTTAAATTATTTTAATTTCATTAAAATAAATACAAAGTTTCCATTTGTATAATATAATTACGACTTTTGCAAACGTTTGTTCACAACATAATATACCTTGTAAATATCAGCTAGTATTGATCACACATATTTCATTTCTTCAAAAATATTGTGTTGTTTTTAAACACTTTTAAAATAAAAAAAATAAAAAATTTGGCCCAAATATTAATTTTGTATACAAAAATTATATTTCAAGATTTTTTCACGATCGGTTCATAACATAGGTGCGGTCGGTCCCATACAAGGTTCGCTTCAGAAAATCACTTAAACACACATTACTTATTACTAAATTACGATATAGATACAAAATTTGACTGAAATATAGCTTTTATGAACAGAAATTTTGCTTAAAAAAATTTTTACGATCGGTCTATAATTGGTCATATCTCCCATACTATGTCCTGCCCCTAAAAGCGCTGGTGGAGGGTACTTAAGATTCGGCTCAGCCGAATATAGCACTCTGACTTGTTTTTACTTACTTTTTTTCTTTTTGTTTCCAACTTCACACATATATTTCCCTTTTTTACTTTGGTTTCCCTTTGACTTTCTAGGTTTCCCTTAGCTGGCAAAGATTATCTAATAATTGTTTTTTAATACGATGGATACTCCTCCAAAGATGTATATTGGTTTTTGTTCCAGGTCTGCTTTTAATGATACCTTTCAAATAGTTTTTTTGTCTTTGGTGTGTGTATTTTTACTTTTTTGTAACACTTTAAACAATGATTTAAATTTTCCTTAGATTCTTGTCACTTTCAATAAAATTTCCTTTTGTTTTTTTTTATACCCACCATCAAAAAAGATGGGGGGTATATTGATTTTGTCATTCCGTTTGTAACACATCGAAATATTGCTCATAGACCCATAAAAGTATATATATTCCGGGTCCTTATTAAATTCTAAGACGATCTAGCCATGTCCGTCCGTCTGTCCGTCTGTCTGTCCGTCTGTCTGTTGAAATCACGATAGGGACCACACGAGAAGAGCTAGACAGTTGAAATTTTGCATAAATATTCTCTATTGTTAAGGTTTGTTTGGTATTGAAAATGGGCAATATCGGTCCACTTTTTCGGATAGCCCCCATACAAGTGGACCTCCAAAAAACAGCTTCAACGGGCATAACTGCTTCAGAAGTACAAGTATAGCGATGAAATTCGACATAAATAAGTCCCATATGAGCCAAAATCTTTCTACTAAATTTTTTCAGGATCGGCCCATAAATGACCCTAGCCCCCATATAAGGTCCCTTTCAGAAAATGACATTAACACTCATTACTGGCCTAAAAATTCGGGTATAGCGATAAAATTCAGTATAAGTCAGTTTCTTGCGAACCAAAGCCTTTTAACCAATTTTTTTTAGGATCGGCCCATAAATGACCCTACCCCCCATATAAGGTCCCCTTCTGAAAATGACTTTAACACTCATTACTGGCCCCAAAATGCAAGTATAGCGATGAAATTCGACATAAATAAGTTTCATGTGAGCCAAAATCTTTTTACCATAATTGACCCTACCCCTCATATAAGGTCCCCTTTAGAAAATTACTTTAACACTCATTACTGGTCCAAAAATGCGAGTATAGCGATGAAATTCGGTATAAGTAAGTTTCTTACGAACCGAAATCGCTCTACGAATGTTTTTTAAGATCGGCCCATAAATGACCCTACCCCCCATATAAGGTCCCCTTCTGAAAATGACTTTAACGCTCATTACTGGCTAAAAAATACGAATATAGCAATAAAAATTTACACAATTAAGTTCCTCGCGAGCCAAAATCTTTTTAATAACTTTTATTATGGATAGGTCCATAATTGGCCCTTCTCCCCCTATTGGGTCCACTTCAGGAAATAGCTTTAACGCTCATTACTGTCTTAAAAATAAGGGTAAAGCGATGAAATGCTACACACGTAAGTTTCTTACGAGCCAAAATCTCTGTACCAATTTTTTTTTGGATCGGCCCATAAATAACCCTTCCCCCATATAAGGCCCCCCTCTGCAAATAACTATGCTGCTCATTACTGGCTTAAAAATATGAATGTAGTGACGAAAATTGACGCACATAAGTTTAATGCGTGCCAAAATCTCTCCACTAAATTTAGGGAGGATCGGTCCATAATTTACCCTACCGCCCTACCGGTCCATAATTTACCCTACAAGGTCCCCTTTAGAAAATTTCTTAAACGAACATTACTGGCTTAAAAATATGAGTTATGAAATACGGTTATGAAATTCGCTCCGAACCCCCCCATATAAGCCCCTTTATAAAATTACATGAACGCTAATTGCTGGCATAAAAATGCGGGAACAGCGAATGTAAACAAGTTTTATATGAACCAAAATCAGTCTACAAAAAGTTATGAGGATAGGTCAACAATTGACCATAAACCACATATGAGATCCTCTTTAGAAAATTTGATGAAGAAAACTCTGATAATTACAAGTACAGTACAAAATATTAAAAATTAATATTTTGTTAGTTCAAAAGAGCTCCGTCCATAATTGTCTTAAGCCAAACATCACCCTGATGTTTATGTGGGAGCATTCCTTTTACGGCATACGGTTTGATGGTGGGTATATGAGATTCGGCACAGCCGAATATAACACTCCTACTTGTTTTAATATGAAGAGCAAAATTAAATATTTTTATTTTTAACAAAACTTCAAAAAAATTAAAAATATTTTAACAATTAAATCATAGTTAACAAAGTAAAAATTCATTATAAAATTAAACAAGTCAATGTTAATGTGGTTCACCGTAATAACCCCCTCCTAAGTTCAAACATCAGTTTGAAAACGAACTCTTTTAATATTAATATTTTCATTTGACAAAAAGGCGGGTTTAATTTCTATTTTTTCAATGACTACAAATGGACCAGAATAAGGGACTTGAAGAGGAGCTTTAACGTAAGCAACTTTTATAAACACATGTGTACAAGTTTCCAAGTCTTTATATAAGCGTTTTATCAACTGATGTGTTAGGGACATCACATTTGACAAGGTTAAGTACCGTTGGGTTTTGGGCTAGATCAGTTAATTCATTATCGTTATATTGATGTTCTTTGATTTGTTCTGCTATTATCGGAAATAGCAATTCTATTGTTGAAATTCTCGATAAGGCATCGGCCGCTAAATTTTCTTTACCTGAAACATGTACTATATCCGTTGAAAATTGACTTATAAAGTCAAAATATCTGAACTGCCTTGGATTACATGAACTAAATTTTTTACTACATGAGTAAATGAGAGGCTTGTGATCAGTGTAGATTTTGAAGTTGCGTTCTTCAACTAAGCAACGAAAATGTTTTATGCTTTCATAGATCGCAAGAAGCTCCCTGTCATATGCGCTATATTTCATTTGCGCCTTAGAGAGCTTTTTTAGAAAAGAACGCAAGAGGTAATTGACATTTGATATTATTATCAAATTGTTGCAAAACGGTACCAATGCATGTATTAGCATCCACGTACAATGAGAGAGATGCTGATACTGATGGATGAGCAAGAAGTGTACATTTAGCTAGAGCATTTTTCAACTTCTCAAATGAATCAGATTGGGCGTCTGACCATACCAGTTTTGTGGAGCTTGTAACTCTGCAGCATGTTTAATAGATGATCTGTGCCTCGTTTCTGTAACTCTCGCATCGAGAAGTTTCTCGCATGAAACAGTGAAATTGAAGAAAAAACAATGTGAATTGAAACAAAATATCATTTCTCACATGCAAGTGTTTCTGTAAGAAAATTTTGTGAGAACTATCTGTCATTTATGTTTTTTGAAGTAAGTTATTGGAAATTTGTGAGTAAAAGTGTTTCTGTAAGAAAATTTTGTGAGAAGTTTCTCACACGAACTGTCAAAAAAACTCACATTTTAAAACGGTGCGGAAAGTAAAATTTTAATTAAAAAAAAAAATAATTTAAACATGAATTCTATCAAATAATGAAAAAGTAATGTTATATTTATAATAAATTAAGATTAAAATAAATATTGTTCACTAATTTTTAGAAAATACGAGGAATTTCGTATGTACAGAAGCAAATGCTAAAAAAGTACGTGGGCGTAAACTTAGAATTTGGCAAGGGCGAATTTAGTGGGATAATTTTTCGAACAATTTTCATTTAATTTCTATATTTTTTGTTTATTTATTCTTCGTTTATAAATTTGTTCGTTTTCTTCTTTTAATTTTTATATTTTTGACAGCTGTTTTATTGGAAATTTCCAATAAAAACGTAATTCGTGTAGCCTCTTCTCACTTTAAGTTACAGAAACACTTTTTACTCACAAATCCAGAAACGATGCAATTTTTTGTTGCACACTTCTCGATGTGAGAACTTCTCACTAAAAGTTACAGAAACGGGGTACTGTAGTAATTTATCATACCAAGAAACCTGCGTAATGATGTTATATTATCTGGCTTTAGATACTGGAGAATTGCATCCCTTTTTCAGGCGAGGGTTTAATACTATCTGTATTAATGAAGTACCCTAAGAATGTGATTTCTGTCTTTCCGAACTCGCATTTCTTTGGACTTAAAGCTATACCGAAATTACTGAGTCGTTGAAATATTACTCTTAGGTGCTTAAAATGTTTTCGTCTATGTATGGAAGAACGAAATCTAAACCGTCAACTACTTGGCGAATAAATCGCTGGCAGGTTTTTTAACCCAAAAGGCAGTCGTAAGTCTTCAAATAAACCAAATGGGGTTATTACTGCCGTTTTTTTCATATCATTTTCTGCATTAGGAATTTGGAGGAAAGCTTTAACTAGATCTATTTTCGAAAACACTTTCTTACCATGCAAAATATTTTGAAAATCCTTAATATTTGGGATTGGATCTTTGTCCGAAATAGTGACTTTATTTAAACGCCTATAATCACCACAGGATCGCCATGTTCCATCTGTTTTCTTTACCATATGTAAGACACTTGCCCAAGGACTTTTTGAACGGCGTATATTGATAAGTTGAAGTACACGATCAAATTCTTCTTTAGCATGCTGTAATTTTACTGGATCTAAGCGACGAACTTTGCAAGAGAGTGGATGCCAGTTTGTAATGATTTGATGTTTAACTGTTGTTTGTTCAACAAGTTTTGTGTTGAAATCTCTTGTTATCATTGGAAATTCATTTAATATTTTGCTGTAATTGTTTTCATTATTAAATATTCTATCTGTTTAACATGCGAGTTCTTCACAAAACCACTTATGGAATGATTATTATGAAGATTTATTATTTTTTATAAAATCGTTTCCCAATAATAAATATCCAATTAAATATTCTATTTAAGTTTAAAGTGAATTGTAACACTTTTTCACCCAATATATTAATTTTTGAACCATTTGCAGCATATAAAACTCGATCGGATGGAATAGCTGTTTTATAGTTATTAGGTATGACAGACACATCAGCCCCAGAATCTTTTAAAAAGTTGAATTTTGAATTGGGATCTTTAATAAATAATCGACGACATATTTCAATAGCACCTATATCACTCGTCGTCTTTAGTGATCGGCTGTCGAGTTTCCGGAGTTATTCTGAGAAAGAAAATTACATGGAGAAATACAACGAGTTGCTTTTTCTTTAAATCGACGGTGGTAGAAACAAATTCGGTTGGTCTTTCTATCTGTGATTCTAGATCGACTTTGAATGTTGAAGGTGTTAACAATTGAATAAGTATATTCAATTTATTTTCTATATTGGTAAAAGTGTTGACATCACTATCTGCATTGCAGACCTTACAAATATTGTTTCTTTGACAATTTATAATATTATCCGATTATCTAACGATGTTATTTTACTTAGGCCTCTTAGAGATTGTTCTACATCGTTTGGAAGCTTCTTTAACCAAAGTGAAAAAAGTACCATATCTGTAATTTGATTACAAGCCAATTTTTTCATCTCACGGAAAAGACAACTGGGCTTCTTATTTCCTAGATAATGTTCCTCGAATAACCGGTTTATTTTTGATTCTTGAGACTCACCAAATCACCATTAAATCTAGGGAATCTAGAACTTTTGAATATTTAATAATGTCGGAAATTATTGAAAGATTTTTGAATTTTTCTTCAGCAGTTATAAACCACACAGTGATGCCAGGAGATTTTTTTCAGAAATCCCTACGCTTATGAAAAAAATCCCTTTTTTCCCTACACCCACTTTTTATTTTCCCTACATTTTTCCCTACACTACTTTTTTCCATTTTTTTCAAAGTTTATCTTAAAAAAATACAAAAATAACATCAAAAACTAAAATATTAGCTCCGTTTTATAATATACATATATGTATGTATTTTTTTTTAATTTTTAGGAATGAAATTTCTAGAATTTAAATTTAAATTTTTTTTTCTTTCAATTTTACATCATACAAATCTTCCAACCCTGACTCTTCAGTTAAGATTAAAAAAAAAAAAACAATTGAAAGATTTATGGCAGTATATCGAATCGTGATAAAAATTTATTTTATGTGCCTCAAACAAAAAAATTTTCATAAAATAATTATTTTAAATAAGGTTTACTTTTGCGTTTACTTTTTGCGGTTTACTTTTATAAATTTTCAGAACATTAAATTCATTTTTTCAATCCTGAGTTACTGCATTAAGCCCCGACTACTCTATCTATAAGAAATCAGAATATATCGCCCTACAGGATTGGCATAATCCAAAAAGTCGTTTCAAGAAAAATGGATATGAATATTTAATGACATTTAACTATTTTTTTAATAACTTTTAAACAAATCAAGGGGTTTTAAAAATCCAGATTCAGATAGTTGAGGTTAATATGTTTCTCATCTAAATTGAAATTAAATTTTTAGTTGTCTAATATTCACAAAAACGTGGGTTTTAGTTTTTACGTTTACAAAAAATCGATTTCACATCGAAAATAATAGACATATTTGAAATTTCATAAATCTATATAAAAGATTTTAGTATGTCGCATGTTTTGAAGACCTTAGTTCAAGAAAGCCGAATTTTGGATTATGCCAGTCTTGTAGCGATATGTAGGTACATATATTGTAGAAATTACAAGCGGAATTTTTACTAACGATACACTTAAAACTGATTTCATTTTTAATTTAAAAGTTTAATACATGAAAGAGAATATTTTTAGTTGTTAAAAACTATGAAATTGAAAAATCCCTACAATTTGACAATAGTAAGAAATCTTTCCCTTTTTCCCTACACGTGAAATTTTTGAAAAAAATCCCTACAAAAAGGGAAAAATCCCTACACTTGGCATCACTGAAACCACAGGTCTGGATTTTGAGTCCAAAATTCAGGGAGAACCAAATTGTTAGCTCTTTTGTACTCACTATCTGATGTTTGTGATGAATCTTCATATTGTTGGAACTTGTTATTGGTAAATTTGGGGACGATACATTCGTCTGCAGAAATTGATTAAAAGGCGTTCCCATAGATAGCATAACCTGCTCCACTGATTCTATCTATAGAAATATTTTTTCTTTTCCCTTTATATTAATCTTAAAAAATTTTGTATTTTTATACCCTCCACCACCATCATTCCGTGTGTAACTAGTTACTAAATTAAGATATCCATATAAAATTTGGTACAAATATTGCTCACATATACAGAAATATTACTATGAAATTTTTTTCCGATCGGTCCATAATTGGTCATAGCTCCCATACAAGGTTCCCTCCCGAAAATCACTTAAACGCACATAACTCATTATTAAATTAAAATATCCACATAAAGTTTGGTACAAGTATTGCTCTCACATACAGAAATATTACTGTGAAATTTTTTTCCGATCGGTCCATCCGTGGTCATAGCTCCCATGCAAGGTGCCCTCCCGAAAGTCACTTAAACGCACATAACTCATTACAGAATATTGATATCCATACATTTAGCACAAATATTGCTCTTATATACATAAATTACACTATAAAATTGTCTTACGATCGGTCCATATTTGGTCATAGCTCTCATACTAGGTCTCCTCCAGAAAATCACTTAAATGCGCACCAAATAATGATATTGATACAGAATTTTGAAATTTTGTCTTTATATACATAATTGGTCATAGCTCCCATACAAGGTCCTTTTACGAAAAGCTCTTAAACGCATTACCAAATAAAGCTATTGATACAAAATTTGGCACAAATATTAGTTTGGTATACAAAAATTCTATTTCAAGATTTTTTCACGATCATTCCATAACATGGGTGCGGTCGGTCCTATGCAAGGTTGCCTTCAGAAAATCACTTGAACACACATTACTTGTTACTAAATTACGATATATGTAGATACAAAATTTGACTGAAATATAGCTTTTATGTACAGAAATTTTGCTTAAAGAATTTTTTTCGATCGGTCTATAATTGGTCATATCTCCCATACTAGGTCCTGCCCCTAAAAGCACTTTAACCGTATTTAACTAGTTGCATTATCAATTTGTGTAGAACAAAATTATATATATATATATATGTATTTTGAAAATCCTTAAATCTTTCACACACATGCATACATGCACATTATTAAATATCGTTAAAGCATATCTTAGGGCGCTATAAAAATATAAAAGAAAATGTAATGTTCAATAAATTTTGGAATTGTAACAGATTTAAGCTGTAACAGATTTAAGCTGTTTAAAACATTTTGGAAGTTTTTCATTAAAAACTTAATTAAGCCAAATACGACTAGTTTTTCGTTGGTGTAATTTTTATATAATATAATTTTTTTAATAATTTTTTAATTTTCATTGTTAATTCATATAATTTTTATTTACCTACTGCCAGAAATTTATGTTATCTTTTTCGATTTCTTTTTCAAATCTATTCCTTTTTCTATTCCTCATTCCTTTGCTTAAATAATGAATTCTAATTTAGGCACTATTATCTATGATAACTCTTTTTTTGAATCTCAATTGCGTAATTACTCCAATAATTTAAAAATTGGTCACCTTAATATTCAAAGTTTCGCACTAGGTGGTACATCGAACAAACTCGATGAATTGAGAAATGTTCTAAATAACAATTTATTTGATGTGGTTGAAATAACTGAAACGTGGTTAACTGAGTATATTTCATCGAACTCCGTTTGTCTTCGAGGTTATGTAATTTGTAGAAATGATCGCCCGGGTATAACAGGTGGTGGCGTTGCCTTATATGTATCTAGGAGTTTAAAATTTAATATTATCTGCAGAGAAACTAAATACAAAACTAATAGGAGAGGTGATAGGTCTCATGTGTCTGGCGAATGTTTGTTTATTGAAGTAACTGTATCTGGTCGTAAAATACTTGTTGGTGTTGTTTATCTTCCTCACGGTGATTTAACATCAATAGAGGATAGTATTACATGTCTTGACTAAATACAATGATATTGTCATTATTGGTGATTTTAATAACAATATGTTTGATATTTTTAGAGCAGTTTCTGTAAGGGAAATGTGCAGTAGATTAAACATGATCTGTCATCATAACTCTCTACCTACTCATATGAGCATAAGATTTGGTTCAACATCTTTAATTGATTATTTTCATCAGGACAAGTTCAAATTCCAGGAACTTCACGTCATTCCTTTATATATGCAGTTTTTGATGTAAAAATACCGATGGTTAAGGAATTCATTGAATATTTCGATTTTAATGATGTTGATTATTCTCTTTTAGAATTTATTTTTAATTCTTGTGATTTTGATAGAATTTTCTACACCGCTGATGTTTATGAGCAAGCCAATTTATTATTCTTATATTTATGTCAAATGCACAGCGCTGTGTCATTTAAAAAACGTAAAGTTTGTAGATTTAGTGATGACTCGTAGTTTAATTCCCCTGAGATAAAATATAGCTCAACGATTAGAAATGCTTCTTATCGTTTATACTTGCGGAAAAGATCGAAGGAGAATTGGAATAACTTCTGCCGCTTAAGAAATCGGTCAAAAACCATTATACGTAATGCTAAACGCAAAGCACATGGTACATTATTTCATGATAAGAACTCTGAACAAATTTGGAACACACTTCGAGCAAATGGAATTGGAGATACTGTTACTAACATTGATAAAATTGATGTTGAAAATTTAAATTCTTTCTTTTCTTCTAATCAAGGTGATAACTCATTTATTAATTTTGATAGAATAGATTTTTCTTATAATAATAGATTTTCTTTTCGAACTGTTAACCTGGATGAACTAGTTAATGCATTACAATCAATTAAATCTAATGCTGTTGGTTGCGATGGATTTTCAGTTAAATTTCTTAAATTAGTCTTTGCCTTTATTGGAACTAACATATTGCATCTTGTTAATAATATAATAACTACTTCTACATTTCCTATGGATTGGAAAATAGGTAGAGTTGTGCCCATAAGGAAAATCGGAGAATCTAATGATATTTCTAATTTGCGTCCAATTTCAATATTACCTGTAATATCTAAAGTTGTGGAAGTTTTGCTTAAAAATCAGTTATTGGACTATATTGATGAAACATCGTTTTTTAGTGATGCTCAATATGGTTTTAGGCATGGTAGAAATACGA
The DNA here is from genome assembly GCF_015586225.1 of Lucilia sericata. Lineage (NCBI taxonomy): Eukaryota > Metazoa > Arthropoda > Insecta > Diptera > Calliphoridae > Lucilia > Lucilia sericata. Next base: position 2,146,410 of record NW_023994044.1, read on the forward strand.
CCTCTCTTTTACTGGGATTGACAGTTACTATAAGACAGTCTTTAAATAAAGGAAATTTCAATGTCCTTCTTTCAATGGACCTCACTAAGGCATTTGATAAAGTCGATTATTGCATTTTAATTTCAAAATTGCATCAAAATCTTGGTCTTACATTATCATCTTGCAAACTTTTAGTTTCATATCTTGTTGATCGATTCCAGTATTTTACCGGTTAGAAGTGGTGTACCTCAGGGCTCGGTACTTGGGCCTATCCTATTTAATATTTATTTCAATGACATTTTCAGGGAATTTGATAAGAACTCATCTTGTATTCCATTTGCTTACGCGGATGATTTATAGTATATTTTTTGTGGTGAAAAACAATTTGCTGATGTAATGCAAGTGCAGCCTGCTTATGCTGTTTCCAATATTAACAATTGGATGTGTAGTAAATTGATTATAAACACTTCGAAGACGAAGGCTGTAGTTTTTGGTTTACCTAATGCTCAATTTTCTTTAAATCTTAACGGTAATGAAATTATATTTGTTGACCACATCAAATGTCTCGGATTGTGGATAGATAACAAGCTTTGCTTTGATAGACATATACATTTTGTTATATCCAGGGTCAATTATGCTTTACGTAACATTTACAATACCAATTTGATTTTACCTATGAATGTTGTTAAAATAATAATAATTCATTCATTAATTATGCCTATATTTTTATATGGGATTGAGATTTACAGTGTTACCTTAGGGTATAACATTAAAATACTCACCAAATTATTTAATACAGTTATTCGATACCTTTTCTGTTTACGACGTCGTAATCATGTATCAATTTATGTTTGCAGATTTTTAAAATGTTCTTTTCTTAATTATATAAAGTCGTGACTTTTACTTTGTTTTTACAATATTTACAAAAATGGTAACATTTTACGCATTATGTCATTTTTCTCCTTTAGTCGCTCAAGTCGTAATCGTCAAATTCAGATTCCTAGACTAACATCAGTACTGGAGCGCTCTTTCCACGTGCGAGTGGCTAGAATATTCAATAATTTGCCCAGCTCTCTTAGAACATTTCGATTTTCTTATAACACCTTCAAAAATAAAATATTTGTTCATCTTCTAAATAATGATTTATAATCGATTTTTATCACCATCTTGCAATTGAGATTTTCCCCATTTTCTCTTCTATATCTATATCCTTTTCTTTCTCTTTCTTTATTATACCCTCCACCACCATCAGTAGTGATAGAGCGTATATATAAGTTTGTCATTCCGTGTGTAACACCAAAAAATATTCATCTGAGACCCAACAAAGTATACATATTCTGGGTCCTTATGAAATTCTAAGTCGATTTAGCTATGTCCGTCTGTCTGTCTGGTTAAAACACGCTCACGTTAAAACTAAGCAAATGGCATCAACCAAATTCACAGAGAATATTCATTGTTTTCCTAAGCAGTTTCGGTTCAGCATAATCGGTTCACAAATTAAAAAGTTATGAGTTAAAATTTCAGACTACCTAAAAAAAATTAAGTTTTTTTCCCTAATTCTGGAGTAGTTTTCTCAGAAACTACCAAAGATAATTCGACAAATTTTGTCACAGATTATTTTTTCCATCTATAGATTAATTATGTTTAAAATTGTAACAATCGATCCAAAATTTCCCATAGCCCCCATACAATATACATATTCCCGGATATTATTTTATCGTTACTAACTTCCTCAAATATATCGGTATCAACACAAAATTTTGTACATATTGACACTATATGAACAGGAATCAAAACTACGGACTTAGATCTGTATCGGTCCACAATTGGTCATAGTTCCCATATAAGGTCCACTTTCGAAAATCACTTAAATGAATATATTTTATTGATAAATAAAGCTATAGGGATAAAATTCGACATGAATATGTTTTGTATATACATAAATCATTCTACGGAAAATGCGTTAACACGAAGCAACAAAAACTAACGAAATTCACCCAAAATATTTACTATTGTCCTAGGCAGTTTGGTATTGAAAATGAGCAAAATCGGTTAATATCGGGAAAAGTTATGAATCAAAATTTAAAACAACTCCGAAAAAATAAGAATTGTTACACATTCTGATGTAATTTTCACGAAAACCATACAATATAATTGCATGAAAATCATCATACATTCGTTTCTACACAAGAGCTTGACTACTGCTGAAAATTGGCGGAATCGGTCCACAATTTCATATACCTCCCATACAAAAGTACATATTCCCGGAAAATGAGTTTATTGTTAATAACTTCCGTCAGAATGTTGATAGCTTCACAAAATTTTACAAGTAAAATCTTATGTGAATAGAATTCATTCAGAGAAAAAATTTTCAGGATCGGTCCATAGTTGGTCATAGCTCCCATACAAGGTCCCCTTCCGAAAAACACATAATGATACATAACTCCTTACCAAGTTAAGATATCCATATAAAATTTAGTACAAGTATTGCTCTTATATACAGAAATATTACTATGAATTTTTTTTCCGATCGGACCATAATTGGTCATAGCTCCCATACAAGGTCCCCTCCCGAAAAACACATAAAGATACATAACTCCTTACTAAGTTAAGATATCCATATAAAATTTAGTACAAGTATTGCTCTTATATACAGAAATATTACTGTAAATTTTTTTGCGATCGGTCCATAATTGGTCATAGCTCCCATACAAGGTCTCCTCCCGAAAATCACTTAAGCGCACATAACACATTACTAAATTAAGATATCCTTATAAAATTTCGCACAAGTATTGCTCTTATATACAGAAATATTACTGAAAAATTTGTTTCCAATAGGTCCTTAAGTGGTCATACAAAGTTCCCTCCCGAAAACCATTTAAACGCTCATTACTAAATTAAGATATTCATATAAAATTTGGTACAAGTATTGCTCTTATATACAGAAATATTACTGTAAATTTTTTTGCGGTCCATAATTGGTCATAGCTCCCATACGAGGTCCCCTCCCGAAAATCATTTAAATACTCATTACTAAATCAAGATATTCATATAAAATTTGGTACAAGTATTGCTCTTATATACCGAACTGTTACTTATTTCTAAAATCCTAAATCCATAAAAAATTTGGTACAAGTATCGCTCTTATATACAGAAATGTTACTGTGGAATTTTTTTCCGATCGGTCTATAACTGGTCATATCTCCCATACTAGGTTCTGCCCCGCAAATCACTTTAACCGTATTAACCAGTTGCATTAGTGTGGGAAACTTTTGATTTGTGTGTATGAGGGAAAAAGAAATATCAATCATCTCTTTCTCTCACATACAAAATCAAAAGTTTCCCAAAAAAAGTTTCCCTGTGTGAACCGGCACTTATCAAATTGTGAATTTCCTTAAATCTTTGTGAATTTTCTTAAATCTTTTACACACATGCATTCATGCAAATTATTAAATATCGCTAAAGCATATCTTAGGGCGCTATAAAAAAATAAAAGAAAAGGCGTTTGTAATGTTCAATAAATCTTGCAATTGTAACAGATTTAAGCTGTCTAACTCTTGGTGTTTTTCTATTTAAGACATGAGAAAACTTATTTCTACAAATATTTGATCAATTAAAACAGTATTAATATAAAAGTAGCTGGTGGAGGGTATTTAAGATTCGGCTCTGCCGAATATAACACTTTAACTTGTTTTTTTTCGGATCGGTCCATAATTGGTCATAGCTTCCATATAAGGTCCACATCCGAAAATCACTTTAATGCGCATAATTCATTGATAATTAAAGGTAACAGGGTAAAACTCGACGTCTATTTATATAAACCATTCGTGAAAATTTTCCACATCGGTCCATAATTGGTTACATTCCATATAAGTAATTTTTTCAGCATCGGTCCATAACTAGCTCCCATATACGGTTCTCTTCTGAAAACCATTTAAAGCCACATAATTTATTATTAAACTCGACATGAGTATGTTCTGTGTATAAATAAATAATTTTGATTATTTTTTTTTTTCGAATTGGTCTATTATTGGTCATAGTTCCAATATAAATTATCGGCAGGATCGGCACATAATAGGTCGAAGAATAATCGGTCGGTATCTGAAAATCATTTAATACAAATTTTTCTGGACCTAATCAAAATTAGTTACATACATACATGCATACTAGGTTCTGCCCCGAAAATCACTTTAACCGTATTAGGCAGTTGCATTAGTGTGGGAAACTTTTGATTTGTGTGTATGAGGGAAAAAGAAATATCAATCATCTCTTTCTCTCACACACAAAATCAAAAGTTTCCCAAAAAAAAGTTTGCCTGTGTGAAACAGCACTTATCAAATTGTGAATTTCCTTAAATCTTTGTGAATTTCCTTATATCTTTTACACACATGCATACATGCAAATTATTAAATATCGCTAAAGCATATCTTAGGGCGCTATAAAAATATAAAAGAAAAGGCGTTTGTAATGTTCAATAAATCTTGCAATTGTAACAGATTTAAGCTGTCTAACTCTTGGTGTTTTTCTATTTAAGACATGAGAAAACTTATTTCTACAAATATTTGATCAATTAAAAAAGTATTAATATAAAAGTGGCTGGTGGAGGGTTTTTTTAGAGTATTTCGTTTCCTATGTTTCATTGTCTTGTGTATATTGTTTTTGTTTCTTGGTGTATTCAGTTTCGTATGTTTGGATGGTGTTGGGTTTACTGGCTTGTGTATTTTGTTTTTTGTGTGGTTATTTCGTTTAGCGTTGTTGTTGTTCATTGTGTTTCGCTATTGCTATAATAATGATATAGTCGGGAAAATGAAATAAATATAAATTTTATGAAATTGATATTTATTAAATACACTATGGTGAAGGGTATACAAGATTCGGCACAGCCGAATATAGCACTCTTACTTGTTTTTTTAGAATTTTCTTATGAAAGAAGAAATATTGAGAGCATGACTTGGTATAAACCAAGAAGAAATAAATCTTATGAAAAAGAGAGTCTGCCTTATATTAGTGCTTCGCGCGTTCATTAAAGTAAGGTAGACAATGGTTTTTCTTATTAAGTTGAATTAAAATAATAGAAAAAAAACACAGCCGATTGTATAAATTTTTACATATTTTTGCTTCCGCGAAGCACTAACGTAAGACAGTAGAACCTGTTTTAGCGATCATTTGTGAAGAGATTACAATTATATACATATGGGTGTTTTTATGATGCTATAGAAAATAAAAATATACATACATATGTATATACAATTCAGTTATTGATTTGATCTTAAAGCGAGTAGTGCTGACGTAAAAAATGTAAGTGTTGTGAAGAGTAAAAAAAGTGTACACCAAACTAACTGTAAAACAAGAGGTACGTATTGTATTTTGTAATAAATTTTGAAAATATATTAGGGTGAGGGGTATACAATATTCCGCATAGCCGAATTTCACACAGCTATTTGATATACATATTTACCCACTTACTATATTTATATGGTCACAAAATCACAAAACATTTTCTTATTTTTCAGCAATATGGGTCGAATTTAAATTAAATTAAAAAATGAGATATAGCTGAGTGATATGGAGGAAGAAATCAAAGAGGGAACGCGGGATGCTACATATTATCTTAATTTAAGGTTCTGTGTTTTATTTATTTAATTATATTCATTTCATTATATTTATTTATTTATTTAATTATATTCTTTAAATTTGGTTTTGATATTTTATATTAAAATAAAAAACAAAATTATTAAAGAATATAAAAAACATTCGTTTTATTACATTAAAAAAGCATTATTAAAAGGGTTTTAGTAACGTATAAGAGCCAATCTTTAGGTGAAAGATTAGCGATTAAATTAAAATTAATCCTCGAAAGATGTTTTTGAGTACTCAATTAGTTAATTTTGTTTGCAAGTTTAAGCGCCCAATGGAGGTGGTTTAAACTTAAGCACGAAATGCAAAAGTGTAAACAGCTGATGCAAAAAAATTAGTACAATTTTTATAAATATAAACATTAAAATGATATATTTATTGATTAGTATAAATTATAGACACTTAATTTAAGTTTTCAGTAATTTTCATATTAAAATTACAATTGTCTTCTTCTCTTTTATAAAATATGCATTGTTTTGATAACAAACTGTGACGTTTTCTGTTGTTTTGTATGGCAACACTGCGAAGTTTAATCTTGTACTCAAAAACATCAAAGGGGATTAATATAAGATTATATTTATTTTTAGATACATAAAGCACAGATCTAATCTATATACAGTAGTTTTCCGATTTAACGACCATTCAATTCTACGAACATCGCATTTAACGAACAAGCTAATTTTTCCTTTTGACTACCTTAAATAACGAATAAAACTTGTTTTTTGTACTCTGTTTAACGAACTAATAAAAATATTATTATTTAAATGAAGATAAAATGACATTTATCAAAAATAACAAATAACCTAAGTTGTAGCGGTGCTTTTATACCCAAAACTGTAACACATTCTGGGTTCTTATTAAATTTTAGTTCGATGTAGCTATGTCCGTCCGTCCTTCAGATAATGACTTTAACGCTCATTACTCGCTTAACAATACGATTAAATTCGATTCAAACATGTTCTATACTAACCGAAATCTCTAACAAATTTTATGGGAATCGGTCCATAATTGACCTTACCCTCCATATCAGGCCCCTTAAGAAAATTACTTCAACGCTCATTACTCGCTTAAAAATACGAGTATAGCGATGAACTTCGAGAAATAGCTTTAACGCTCATGACTGAATTAAAAATACAGCGATGAAATTCGACACAAATATGGTTTGAAGGTGGGTATAAAAGATCCGGAACTTTGTGTTTTGTGCTATTTTTATAAAAAAAAAGAATTAATTTTTATAAAATACCTATTTTTAATTATTTTCCTACCAAAAACCCATGTTTTAGTTAGTACTGCATATAACGAAGCTTTTCAATTTTACGAAACAGGCCTGACAACATATAGGGTTCGTTAAATCGGCAGGAAAGAAAACTACTGTAATATAAAAATGAAAGTGTGGTTTGTATGTTTGTATGTATGGATGTATGTATGTATTTATGTATGTATGTATGTTGATGTATGTATGTATGTATGTAGTATTGTTATGTATGTATGTATGTATGTAGTATTTATGTATGTATGTATGTAGTATGTATGTATGTATGTATGTATGTTATGGTATTGTATGTATGTATGTATGTATGTTGTATGTATGTATGTAATGTATTATGTATGTATGGTATTATGTAGTAAGTATGTATGTATGATGGATGTATGTATGTATGTATGTATTGATGATGATAGTTTATGTATGTATGTAATGTATGTATGTAGGTATGTATGATGTATGTATGTATGTATGTATGTATGTATGTATGTATGTATGTATGTATGTATGTATGTATGTATGGTATGTATGTATGTATGTATGTATGTATGTATGTATGTATGTATGTATGTATGTATAGGTATGTATGTATGTATGTATGTATGTATGTATGAGTATGTATGTATGTACGATGTATGTATGTCTGTATGTATGTATGTATGTAGGTATGTATGTATGTACTGTATGTACTGTATGTACTGTATGTACTGTATGTACTGTATGTATGTATGTATCGTATGTATGTATATGTATGTATGTATGTATGTATGTATGTATGTATGTATGTATGTATGTATGTACGTATGTATGTATGTATGTATGTATGTATGTATGTATGTATGTATGTATGTATGTATGTATGTATGTATGATGTATGTATGTATGTATGTATGTATGTATGTAGTATGTATGTATGTATGTATGTAGTATGTATGTATGTATGTAGTATGTATGTATGTATGTATGTATGTATGTATGTATGTATGTATGTATGTATTATGTATGTATGTATGTATGTATGTATGTATGTATGTATGTATGTATGTCTGTATGTATGTATGTATGTATGTATGTATGTATGTTATGTATGTATGTATGTATGTATGTATGTATGTATGTATGTATGTAGGTATGTATGTATGTATGTATGTATGTATGATGTATGTATGTATGTATGTGTATGTATGTATGTATGTATGTATGTATGTATGTATGTATGTATGTATGTATGTATGTATGTATGTATGTATGTATGTATGTATGTATGTATGTATGTATGTAGTATGTATGTATGTGTATGTAATGTGTGTATGTATGTATGTATGTATGTATGTATGTATGTATGTATGTATGTATGTATGTATGTATGTATGTATGTATGTATGTATGTTGTATGTATGTATGTATGTATGTATGTATGTATGTTGTATGTATGTTTGTGCTTTATAGACTGCTAAACGGCTGGACCGATTTTCCTGAAATTTCACAGTTTCTTCCTGTATTTCTGGAAGGAACTATAGGCTACTTTTTATGTTGAAACTAGCTAAAACCCGGCGTGCTTTGCTACTCCTGTCGATATAAAATAAAAAATTTTCAAAATATATTGATATGCATTTTTTGTTTATAAAAATTTTATTAATATTTGTTTGTCACTATCCAAAACCATAAAGTAATAAGACAAAGAAAGTTTGATATTTAAAGTATTTTATTAATTAATGATATTTATGTACATATATTATTTCTTAATAATTATTTCTTACAAGGAGGATTTTATTTCATTGATGCGCCAGGATGAACCGGAGAAACCTTTCTCATCTCATTAATTTTAGCTAAAGTTCGATCACAAAAGAATATTGCCTTAGCCATTGCGTCATCAGGTATTGCAGCAACACTTTTAGATTATGCACTCAAATTACCGTTGAAAACACAATTTTCTGAATATTATACATGTAATGTTAAGAAAAATTCTTCAATGGGTAAAATCCTGCAAACATATAAAATAATAGTGTGGAATAAATGCACCATGGCCCACAAAAAATCCTTAGAAGCGCTTGATCGCACTTTAAAGGACATGAGAAGTAATTCTAATTTATTTGGAGGTGCATTAATTCTTTTAGCGGGTGATATTCGCCAGACACTTCCTGTGATACCTGGTTCAACACCGGCTGATGAACTCAATGCTTGCCTAAAATCATCATATCTCTGGCAACATGTTCACACGTTAAAATTAACAACAAAACAATTGCTGGATTTAGGAAATGGAAAAATGACAATTGAGCCAACTACAAATTGTGTAAAGTTTCCCTCTAACTTTTGTAGGATCACACAATCAAAGAAAGAGTTAATATATTGTGTTTTTCCAAATCTTCAACGTAATTTCAAAAATAGGCAGTGGTTATGTGAGCGTGCTTTACTGGCACCCAAATACATTATTTTGAATAGAATCGATGGTAATTTAAAAACATATAAATCCATCGATACTGTTACAAATAATGATGATGTCGTCAATGTATCCCCACGAATTGAAGTTGAAAATTGACGTTCCAATTATTTTATTGCGAAATATTGATCCACCACGTCTTTGTAATGGTACTCGATTAACAGTTAAAAAATTAATGAACAACTTAATCGAAGCAACGATTACAACTGGCCAATATAAAGGAACGGATGTCTTACTACCTCGGATCTCAATGACAACATCGGAAATGCCATTCGACTTTAAACGGTTGCAATTTCCTACACGTTTGGCATTCGCGATGACAATAAACAAATTTCAGGGTCAATCCCTGCAAGTGTGTGGAATAAATCTCGAAAATCCATGTTGCATGCTCGCGAGTTGAGAGTTGCATGCTCGCGAGTTGAGAAACCTTCAGATTTGTATATCTACGCGCCTGAGGGGAAAACGAAAAATATTGTATATCCCAAGGCTTTAGAATAGGAAATAATTATTAAGAAAAAATTTAATTGTAAATATTAAGTCAATTAAATTTTAGTAATTTTGTAATATTTTGTAAATTTATGCTAATGAATAGGAATAAGAAATAATTATTAAGAAATAATATATGTACATAAATATCATTAATTAATAAAATACTTTAAATATCAAACTTTCTTTGTCTTATTACTTTATGGGTTTGGATAGTGACAAACAAATATTAATAAAATTTTTATAAACAAAAAATGTATATGAATATATTTTGAAAATTTTTTATTTTATATCGACAGGAGTAGCAAAGCACGCCGGGTTTTAGCTAGTAAAATATAAAAAACATGATATAAGTGCAACTAGTTGCTACTAAATAAACGCTTTTTGGATTCAAAACCTATTGCTTCTAAGTGGCTCATCTCAAACAAAAATCATGTACTTTTAATGCGCACCAGTAAGTGATTTCGGATTTAGTTTCCCTTACAAAATTGCTTCCAGGCAAGCAGTATTTTTTGCTGGGAAAATCTCCCTACCAAATATAAGGTCCCTCTCAGAAAACGACTATAACGCTCATATCTTGCTTCAAAATGATTAGGTTAGGTTTGTGCCATAGCCTCCACTGTCGTAATGATACGCTACCATGCTATTTGCTCCAATTACTGCCTTTTGTATTGTTTTGTAAGTTTTATGTACTTTATTATCCTCATTGTGCTGATTCCTCTAAGTTCCTTAAGACTCTGAAAGAAATAAGACTCAAAGCATTTAAATCGATAATGTGATAATGCAACGCATTGGCAGAGAAAGTGTAATGTATCTTCCTCCTTCTCATTGCAGCAACGGCAAGTGTCATCATTGCATACTTTTATTTTCTTAAGAAAATATTTAAGTTCATTGTGTGCCGTGATAATAACTACATACATTCTCAGTTTTTCTCTTATATTTCTATATACGAAGTCATGGCCGGGGAAGACTTCCCGACGTGCTGCGTGCTCCTGTCCATGTCTGCTCCTGCTCTTGCCAGTTCATCCGCTATTTCATTTCCATGTACATATCTTATTGTGACCCAGTACCCAGCACAGATTCAATGTGTGTTGTTCGTTGAGAACCTGTAGGTCTTTGCGGCAACGGCTGACTACTTTAGATCTAACATTTCTGTTTGCCAGTGCCTTTATGGCAGCTTGGCTATCTATGATAGATATTAGCCCTGCTGCTTCAGCCACTGCGAATATTTCAGCTTGAAATATACTGCATGCATCCTCTAGCCTAAAGCTGTGTCTAATGCCAAGTTTTTCAGAGAAGATACCACCGCCTGTCCCATTTTCCTTCTTTGAGCCATCCGTGTATATCTCAATACCTTCTTGATTTCTAACTTTCCAGTTTTCTCTAGATAGGATGATTGTAGTAATATTCTTATCCCAATGTATCTGAGATGCCTGATAATCCGTACTTATATTAGTATACTGAAAACTTCTGATAAGCGAAGAGTGTCCAGTTTCATTAACTTTCTATAAGCCTAATTTGCGTTCTCAAAGCGTATTCTTTAATGTTTAAATGCAGAGGATCTATTCCTAAGATTCTACACATTGCCTCAGTGGGCTTCTATGTGCTCCTGATATACTCAGTGCCACTAGTCTATTTACTCTCTCAATTATTGTTGCGTGGCTACGTGTGTTCATTATTGGCCACCAGACAATAGAACCACGTGCCAGATTTGGTCTAACTATAGCTTTGTATATCCAGTATATCAGTCGTGGTTTGAGTGCCCATGGTTTTCCTATGAGTTGTTGGCATGAGTACATAGCAGCATACTCTTTCTTAACCCTTTCATTTAGGTTTGGTATCCATTTTAGTTTATAATCAAATATAACTCCAAGGAATTTGGCCTGCTTTGAAAAATTCAGAGTTATACCACACATTCTTGGGCAGATAAAGTAAGTATTCTTGTCCTTGTACGCTCAATCCGCCCAATTATTCAGTGTCTTTAGAGCACCTTCCATCACCTCAGCTAAAGTGTTTGAAAATTTCCCTCTAGTTACTAACACTAGATCATCAGCATAAGCCACCTTACCGATCCCCATTTTCATGAGTTCTAACAGAATTTCATTTAGAACAAGAATACATAGCGTTGGTGATAGAACACCACCCTGTGGAGTGCCTCTGGTAGCTATGGCAGTCATAACATCACCGCCTAATTCCGCCTGAATATGTCTTTGTGTTAGCACGTTCATAATCCAATCTGTTACTACTTTATTACATCCGGTATCACTAAGAGCTTTTTTAATTGCCTCTGACTTTACATTGTTGAATGCGCCACTAATGATTAGTAATGCAACGAAATTCGATATAAAAAAGTTTTAAGGGAACTTATATCTCTCTGCCAAATTTTATGGAGATCGGCCCATAATTGACCCTATGCCCCATAAAAGGTTCCCCTCAGAAAATTACTTTAAAGATCGCAACTTTCTTCAAAATACCAGTAAATCAACGAAGTCAACATAAATAAGTTTTAGAGGAACTTAAAATTCTCTGCCAAATTTTATCAGGATCGGTTCATAATTGACCCTACCCCCGATAATAAGGTCCCATCATAAATTGACTATAAAGCTCACAATTTGTAGACAACTTATTTCAATAGCACCTATTTCTCTCGTCATCTTTAGTGATCGGCTGTCGAGTTTCCGGAGTTATTCTGAGAAAGAAAATTGCATGGAGAAATACAACGAGTTGCTTTTTCTTTAAATCGACGGTGGTAGAAAAAAATTTGGTTGGTCTTTCTATCTTTGCTTCTAGATTGACTTCGAACTCTTGTTGTATTTGGTGATGTTGAAGGTGTTAACAATTGAATAAGTTTATCCAATTTATTTTCTATATTGGTGAAAGTGTTGACATCACTATCTGCATTGCTGACCATGCAAATATTGTTTTTTGACAACTTATTATATTATCCGATATATCTAATAATTTATCTAATGATGTTATTTTACTTAGGCCTCTTAGAGATAGATTGTTCTACATCGTTTGGAAGCTTCTTTAACCAAAGTGAAAGAAGTAAGAGTGCTATATTCGGCTATGCCGAATCTCATATACCCTTCACAACGGTGTATTTTAAAAATATCAATTCTATAAAATTTTAATTTATTTCATGTTCCCGTTTATATCATTATTATAGCAATAGCAAAACGAACAACAACAACGCTAAATGAAATAAACACACAAAAAAACAAAATACACAAGATAGTAAAACCAACAGACATCCAAACATACGAAACGAAATACACAAAAAAACAAAATACACAACGCAATGAAACCAACAGACATCCAAACATACGAAACTGAATACACAAAAAAACAAAAACAATATACACAAGGCAATGAAACATACGAAACGAAATACTTACAAAAAAGCAAAAACAAAATAAACAACGCAAAGAAGACAACAGACATCCAAACATACGAAACTGAATGCACCAAGAAACAAAAACAATATACAAATTAAACTAACATTTTATTATTAGTTTTTTTTAAAATAGCTTCAGATTAATGTCTGAAGCGTTCTTTATTTTTTTAATGTTAATTAAAGAAAACTTACAATTGAACTAATACTAAATTATATTTTTACTTAAAATAACAAATAATGCAATATTCAATAAATTTCACCCAGACTCAAAGTCAGCAATTATGTTTAAAAGTATTGCAACATAAGTTATTACCTTTGTTGCTAATTTGCTTAGGTAAGCTTTAACGTGCAATGACCTGAAGTATTTAAATTTAATTGTAAATATTTTGGTTCTTAACTCCTCCGCCCTTAAATTCGATCGTCCTCGATTGACTCAAAAGTAAGGTATTTCATTTATTCTCGTAACAGGTGTTTCAACTTAATTTTTCCAGTGCAATGCTGACAGTGCATAAAGATTATTTATCAAGTGTAATATTTGTTATACAATTATTTTTACTTAAATCTAATACATTTGTTTCTTATAAATTTAATAATAGAATAAAACATAATAAATTTTACTATTTTCTTTTTTTGTATAAGTTTAATTTTCATAAGAAAAACATTTGTTATTATTTATTTGTTACAGTATTATTATTTATATGTAATTGATTTTACAACTTTTTTTTATAGTTTTGACTAGTATTATAAATTTTAGTGATAAAATATTTGTATTATTTATATTTGATCATTCTAATTGTTTTTCAATTTTACTAAAATACATGTTATTTTTATTTAATTTCTTTTTTTTTTATTTAACAAACATTTATAATTCGTAGCTTTGTTAATCTTATTTTATTTATTTCAATATTTTCATTTCAAAATTGAATTCTATTTTCATATAGATTTGGAAATTTATTATTATTATATTATTTCTTGTTAGCTCATCCAATGTTTTGAAACAAAATAGTATGTAAATTTATTTGAAATGTTAATTTTTTATATGGTCTTTATGAACCGTTCTGTTAGATTCTGTTAATACGGTACTCCTGTTATTTTCTTTCACTATTTCTTCTTTATATCTTGATGACAATTTAGATCCTAATATTTTATTAATTTTTACATAAATTTTCTGACCTGGGGTATAGTCCTTAAAAGGTTTTCGTTTTTTGTTATGATTTTCAATATCATTTGCTTGTTTCTTGACTATATGGCTTCTATATTTTCATTTTTTGCGTTTTCATATTGTTCTGGATTAGTACTAACTCTTCTTCCAAAGAATAATTCTATGGGTTTTTTGCCTGTTGTTGAGTGTATAGTGTAATTATATTCATAAACCGCTCTGTCTAGTAATTCTTCAAAGGTCCTATGTGTCTTCTCTGTTTTAAGACAACGCATAATTTCTGACAATGTGGAATGAAATCGTTCCACTTGGCCATTAACGGTACTTTTGTAGGGAGGAGTCTTGAAAACTTTTATGTTAAGCTGATCTTCAAGCATAAATAAAATTGAATCTGAATTTAAAGATTTTTCGTTATCTACAACTACCATTCTGGGGACACCAAAATTAAATAATATTTTCCTTAATGGTTCTCTAATATCTGCTATTGACCTAGAATTTATAACTGTTGCCTGTGCGTATTTTGTATGCTTGTCTATTGCAGTTAGTGTTAAATGTTTTTCAGTGGACCAAATGTCTACGTGTAGTATTTCTCCTGCATATTGTGGGATTGGAGTAGGTGATATATTTGATTTATTAGGGTGTCTATCGTATTTTCCTTCTTTACAAACTTTACATTGTTTTATTATTTTATTAAGTTTGTCACTCATCTTTGGAAAGTAATATTTTCCTAATAGTTGCAACTTATTTTCTTTAGCGTTTCTGTGGGATAAAAATCTGATTTTTAAAGACGTTTATAGGACATTCAACTGAAGGAATCAGATTCTCTCCAGAACTATCATCGCTGTGTACTGTAGCCGTTAAAGAGTTAACATGAGTATCGCTTTGTGGTGGTCTAGAAAGAGCATCTGCAACCACATTACTTTTACCGGGCTTATAATGGAGTTCATAGTTATATTCCTCCAATATTGCCTTCCAACGCTTCATTTTTGCGTTATTGTTTTTGTTACTTAAAGCGTATGTAAGAGGTTGGTGGTCAGTAAATATTATGACCTTGGCGTGGCCATACAGATAATTTCGCAAGGAATCAAGTGCCCAAATTATGGCTAACATTTCTCTCTCGTTTGCTGCATAGTTCTCTTCTGTTTTATTCAGAAATCGAGAGATAAACATAATTGGTCTGTTTTCCTGACTAAGGACAGCGCCAATAGCGTGGTTTGAAGCATCTGTTGTTAATTCAAAACATTTAGTACAGTCTGGGTAAGTTAATATTACATCTCTTGAGGATAAGATCTTTTTTAATTTGTCAAATGCTACTTTTGCGGATTCATTTAATTCTATTTTTTTCCTACTTGAATGATTTCGGGATATTCGTCCCTTTTCCCCTCTTAAGAGGTTTGTCAAGGGTTTTGCTATTTTAGCGTAATCCTTTACAAACCGACGATAATATCCGGATAATCTCAAAAAAGGTCGAAGATCTTTTAATGTGTTTTGATAAGGGAAATTCACAATTGCTTCGACTTTCTTAGAGTTAGTTTGAATACCCTTGTGAGTCACTAGGAAACCTAGAAATTCAACTTCGTCCTTAAAAAACTCACATTTATCGAGTTGAACTTTCATATTTGCATGGTGTAAAGTGCTGAATACTTCAGCAATATCTTTTAAATGTTGATATTCGTTTGGACTAAAGATTATTATGTCATCTATGTAGACATAACATCTCTCTCCAATGTGAGGACGCAAAATGTCATCCAGCGCGCGTTGAAAAATAGCTGGCGCGTTCTTTAGCCCAAATCGTGTAAATTCGAATTTACCATTATTAATGGAGAATGCTGTTTTCTCAATATCTGTTGGTTTTAAAGGTATTTGGTGAAACCCGCTCTTAAAGTCTAATACAGTAAAATAACGACTTTTTCCTAATTGTGCAAGTACTTCATTAATTTCAGGCAATGGATATTTATCTGAAATAGTGATAGAATTTAACTTTCTGTAGTCTATAACCATCCTGAACTTTCGTTCCCCGCTTGCGTCAAGTTTTTTTTGGAACAATCCATACGGGTGAATTGTATGGGGATTTGATGGTCTGATTATGCCGTATTTAAGTAATGTTCTAACTTGGTCTTCAATTTCCTTCTTAAGGCTCATGGGGTACGGATAGGTCTTTGAGGAAACTGGGTCATTTGTCCTTGTACGTATTTCGCCTGTTATACGTGTAGTGTAAGTCAGTTATTCGTCTGGAGCTGAAAAAAGGTTGTGATATTTCGACACAATTTGCCTTAATTTGTCCTGTTGTTTATGAGTCATGTGGCTAGTTCTGAGAGCAGTCATGTGAATATCGTCTGCTGGGAGCTGTTTAAGTGCAATTCTTTTCCCATTTCCAAGTACCATGTAATTGTCTTTCGTATAAATGATAGCATCAAGGTCTTCCAATGATTCCTTGAAATGTTTTCAGTTGTGGTAATAAATAGAATTTAACCGGAACGTCCGTTTGTCCGAATAAAAAGGTATTTGTGTGAAATTTAATTTGAGTCTGTCCATTTACGGAATTTGCATAGAAATTTTTCTTATTTGGAATAGGGTTTCTTACTATATTCGGTGTAATATAATTTTTGTTTGAGCCAGTGTCGATTAAGATTTTTATAATCATTCCATCATCATTAATCATCCATCTTTCACTCAAAATATGGCAAGGTGGATGAATTTAATCTAAAAAATTAATTTCGTTGATAGAGTCATATTTCTGATCGTGGTCTCTTGTATAGTGCGCTTGTTCGTCGATGTATTCATTTAATGTTTGTCCGTCAATGTCGTCCTCTAAGTCTATTTTATCAATATAATTGTCAATTTCGCATGTCTCCTGTATATTTGAATCATTGTTCGATCCCAGTTTTAAATGGAAATTCCTACTTTGTTTACGAGCTTCTGGATGTGGTGGAGGTGGTCGTTTGCCATAAAGTCCGTTGTTCGCTGGTCTGTTCATATAATTTATGTTCCTAGTTCTCATACTCTGGTCAACGTCCATTGGTTCTGGTCTTGGTTGTGGTTTTGGTATAAAAGGTCTTGGTGGAGTGTAATTTGTATGGTGATTTTGGTTGTATTGATTGTATTTGGGAATGGCTCCCTGATTTTGATAGTAGTGCAATCCGTGAGGAGGTTGTTGTCTTTGGAATTGTTTGGTTGTTTGCTTTGGTCGAGGTGGTGGAGGAATGTGTGATAATTCTGGATAGAATGTTGGTTGATTCCGGGTTGGAATAGTCGTAAATTTCCTATTATGAGCATAGCTAGTTCTGAAGTTCTGGTTCTCTAACTTTAAACATAAGTGTAAAGCTTTCGGCAAGTCCGATGGTTCTTTCATAGCTAAAAGTCTGGGAAGATCTCCTTTCAACCCTCTTATGAAGGTGTCCAAAGCCTTATCTCTAAAAGTTTGTGTCAATAGGTGCAAAGATTCCTGTCCTATGTCCATAGCGCTAATCTTGTTAAGTACAAGGGATAAATGGTTATAGACCTTCTCATATTAAAATGGTGCCTGATTTTCCTGTACGTTCACTACAGGTGGCCTGATTAAATTATTTGGGTTTGACATTTTAACAAGGAATATGAGATGGCTAACTTTTTTTTAATTATGTAGTGTTATTGTTATTATTATTTTTTTTATTATTATGAAACTGGAGGGTCCCGTAGGAATCGCAGCCTAGAAATTTATTTTTTTATTGAATCCCGTGGGATTTTAATTAGATCATTGTATATTATTTTCTTTCACGCAATAATAATTTATATTTTATCTTATATTTTATTTTTTTATTTACTTTTTAAATTTTTCCACACAATATTTAAATTTATATTTTTTTTATCAATTTAAAATTTATTTAAATATATTTTTTTTTTTAATAACAAATAATTTGATTCTAGGATTTAGCTAGGATATAATTTTAACTCTTAAATCTTGTTATTGTGTTCTATTAAACTTTATTAAACTAACGCCAATTAAACTAACGTTTTATTATTAGTTTTTTTTTTTTTAAATAGCTTCAGACTAATGTCTGAAGCGTTCTTTATTTTTTTAATGTTAATTAAAGAAAAGTTACAATTGAACTGATACTAAATTATATTTTTACTTAAAATAACAAATAATGCAATATTCAATAAATTTCACCCAGACGCAAAGTCAGCAATTATGTTTAAAAGTATTGCAACATAAGATTATTACCTTTCTTGCTAATTTGCTTAGGTAAGCTTTAACGTGCAATGACCTGAAGTATTTAAATTTAATTGTAAATATTTTGGTTCTTAACTTACACAAGGCAATGAAACACACAGCCATCCAAACATATGAAACGAAATACTCAATGAATAAGCAGTGTTGTTGTTGTTGCTTATATCAAAGCATGAAAAAAATTGTGTTTTTTATGAAATTTTCAGAGGTTGTCTCGGATTTTTGCTCATATCTCCGGTATTTATGGACCGATTTTGCTGACTTTAAATAGCGATCTTCTCGAAAGCATGTCTAACAGAATTATTGAAGATTTGAATCTCGCCGTTATCTGGGGTCCTCTAAAAACTGATTTCAACAAACACACAGACGGACGGACAGACAGACGGACATAGCTTAATCAACTTTATGGGGTCGGAAAATTATATTATAGAAATTACAAACTTATATATGTATACCCTTCTCACGAAGGTGAAGGGTATAAAAAGTACCATATCTGTAATTTGATTACAAGCCAATTCTTTCATCTCACTGAAAAGACAACTGGGATTCTTATTTCCTAGATAAAGTTCCTCGAATAACCGGTTTATTTTTGATTCTTGAGACTTACCAAATAAATTAATAAGTTTCAGTTTGAAACTATTTTATTATGCTAGACATTTTTTCTATTACCAATAAATCTAGGAAATCTACAACTTTTGAATATTTAATATTGTCGGAAATTATTGAAAGGTTTTTTAATTTTTCTTCAGCAGTTATAAACCACAGGTCTGGATTTTGAGTCCAAAAGTGAGGGAGAACCAAATTGTTACCTCTTTTGTACTCACTATTTGATGTTTGTGAATCTTGCATATTGTTGGAACTTGTTGTTGGTAAATTTGGGGACGATACATTCGTCTGCAGAAATTGATTAAAAGGCGTTTCTATAGATAGCATAACATGTTCCATTGATTCTATCTATAGAAATACTTTTTTCTTTTCCATTTATAATAATCTTGAAGCATTTTGTATTTTTTTCAATGACTTCAAATGGAGCAGAATAAGGGGCTTGAGGAGGAGCTTTACCGCCATCAACTTTTATAAACACATGTGTACAAGTTTCCAAGTCTTTATATATAAACGTTTTATCAGTGCTGTGATTTGTCCCAGGAACAGTCTTTATATTTAACAAAAAAAATTTGAAGTTTTTTAAAAAATCTGAATGACTTGTAATGTTCTGCTAAATATTTCAGTCGGTAAACGAATTGGAGTTCCATATACTAACACTGCACAACAAATTGATGATGATCTTAATCCTAGCAGAATCGTTGGAATTACATCAGTCCAATTTTTATACCCACCATCAAAAAAGATGGGGGGTATATTGTTTTTGTCATTCCGTTTGTAACACATCGAAATATTGGTGATAAACCCACAAAAGTATATATATTCTGGGTCCTTATTAAATTCTATGACGATCTAGACATGTTCGCCCGTCTATCTGTTGAAAACACGATAGAGTCCGAACAAAGCATCTAGGGGGTTAAAATTTCACACAAATAGGTAAGGTTTTGGTATTGAAAATGGCCAATATCGGTCCACGTTTTCGGATAACGCCCATACAAGTGCACAGTGGACCAAATCCGCAATCTAGCGCGAAATTGGTCGAAAAAAATTGTTATTTCAAAACAAAATTTGTGCTGCTATTATACTTACGATGTTCCCACTGTGCTTAAATGTAAAAATATTTTTATACCCTCCACCACCATCCAAAATTTCCCATAGCCCCCATACAATGGTACATATTCCCGGAAATTAATTTATCGTTAATAACTTCCTCAAATATATCGGTATCAATACAAAATTTTGTACATATTGACATTATATGAACAGGAATCAAAACTACGGACTTAGATTATTAATTTTGTGTATAAATATTAATTACTTTACGATTTTTTTTCCGGATCGGTCCATAATTGGTCATAGCTTCCATATAAGGTCCACATCCGAAAAATATTTGGTCCAAATATTTGTAATAAATATTTTTGAAGTTGCGTCAAACAAACGCAATATTTATTTCATGTTCAGACTTGAACAAATATTTGGTGGTATTGTTTTAT
Organism: Lucilia sericata; assembly: GCF_015586225.1. Taxonomy (NCBI): domain Eukaryota; kingdom Metazoa; phylum Arthropoda; class Insecta; order Diptera; family Calliphoridae; genus Lucilia; species Lucilia sericata. The sequence continues at coordinate 2,167,078 of NW_023994044.1, forward strand.
CAAACAGTGCAAAAATAATTTGGTTCAAATACAAACATGTTTTACAGCCACAGTATATCGCATATTTTCATGCATGAAAAAAACAATTTACCAATTTGCTTTAATTTTAACTATTTTTATTATACCCACCATCAAAAAAGATGGGGGGTATATTCATTTTGTCATTCCGTTTGTAACACATCGAAATATTGGCCATACACCCATAAAAGTTTCATATGAGCCAAAATCTTTCTATCAAATTTTTTGAGGATCGGCCCATAAATGACCCTACCCCCCATATAAGGTCCCTTTCTGAAAATTACTTTAACACTCATTACTGGTCCCAAAAGTATAGCGATGAAATTCGGTATAAGTATGTTTCTTACGAACCAAAATCTCTCTACAAATTTTTTTTAGGATCGGCCCAGAAATGACCCTACCCCCCATGTAAGGTCCCCTTTAGAAAATGAGAGAATGAGAATGAGTGTTCTTACTAGCCCAAAAATTCGAGTATAGCGATGAAATTCAGTATAAGTAAGTTTCCTACGAACCAAAACCTTTTAACCAATTTTTTTAGGATCGGCCCATAAATGACCCTACCCCCCATATAAGGTCCACTCCTGAAAATGACTTTAACACTCATTACTGGCCCCAAAATGCAAGTAAAGCGATACAATTCGACATAAATAAGTTTCATGTAAGCCAAAATCTTTCTACCAAATTTTTTGAGGATCGGTCCGTAATTGACCCTACCACTCCATATCAGGTCCCCTTTAGAAAATTACTTTAACACTCATTACTGGTCCAAAAATACGAGTATAGCGATGAAATTCGGTATAAGTAACTTTCTTACGAACCAAATCGCTCTACGAATCTTTTTTAAGATCGGCCCATAAATGACCCTATCCCCCATATAAGGTCCCCTTCTGAAAATGACTTTAACGCTCATTACTGGCTAAAAAATACGAATATAGCAATAAAATTTAACACAATTAAGTTCCTCGCGAGCCAAAATCTTTTTAATAACTTTTATGTGAATAGATCCATAATTGGCCCTACTCCCCCTATTGGGTCCACTTCAGGAAATAGCTTAAACGCTTACTACTGTCTTAAAAATACGAGTAAAGCGATGAAATGCTACACACGTAAGTTTCTTACGAGCCAAAACCTCTGTACCAATTTCTTTGGATCGGCCCATAAATGACCCTTCCCCCATATAAGGTCCCCTCTGCAAATAACTACAATGTTCATTACTGGCTTAAAAATATAAATGTGACGAAAATTGACGCACATAAGTTTAATTTCTCCAATAAATTTAGGGAGGATCGGTATATAATTTACCCTACCGCCCATATAAGGTCCCCTTCAGAAAATTACTTAAACGATCATTACTGGCTTAAAAATATGAGTTATGAAATACGGTTATGAAATACGCTCCGAATTTCATGCGGAATGTGTCGGTAACACACAAAAGGTTCCCTTCAAAGAGTTTTGGCTAATAAACTACGAGTGTTCCTTATTTAAAATACGAGTATAGCCCAGAATGTACAAAATTTTATGAGTATCGGTTTATAATTGAGGCTCACGGTTTAAGAATTGAAATAAAATATTTTTTTTTGATACCCACCATCAAAAAAGATGGGGGGGTATATTAATTTTGTCATTCCGTTTGTAACACATCGAAATATTGGTCATAGTCCTACAAAAGTATATATATTCTGGGTCTTCATTAAATTCTAAGACGATCTAGCCATGTCTGTCCGTCCGTCTGTCTGTCTGTTGAAAGTATTTCTTATAGGTAAGGTTTGTTTGGTATTGAAAATGAGCAATATCGGTCCACTTTTTCGGATAGCCCCCATACAAGTGGCCTCTCGAAAAGCAGCTTTAACAGCCATAACTTGTTTAAAAATACGAATATAGCGATGAAATTCGACATAAGTAAGTTTCTTATGATCAAAAATCACTCATAAAATCACTATTTTATGAGGATCGGTCCATGATTGACCCTACCCCCCATATAAGGTCCCCTTCAGAAAGTGACTGCAACGCTCATTAATAGCTTAAAAATACGAGTGTAGCGATGAAATTCGACACAAATATATTTAATACGAACCAAATTCTGTCTACCAAATTTTATGAGGATCGACCCATAATTAACCCTACCCCACTATATAAGGTCCCCTTCAGAAAATTACTTTAACGCTTATAACTGGCCTAAAAAATACGAGTATATAGATGAAATTCGATAAAGTAAGTTTCATTCGAGTCAAACGAGGTGTGATGGTGGGTATATGAGATTCGGCATAGCCGAATATAACACTCTTACTTGTTAGGTTTAAAATTAAATGTATATAATAAAAGTGTATAATATTAATATATAACACGATTGAAAAAACTTTGTTTGTCGAATCTGAACATAAAATATTTCATGTTAACAAACAGCAATGTGGATGAAATTTGTATGGAAATGATATGGATTATTTTACTAAAAGTTGATTTACTTCAGATCCCCTCATCGTCCAATTCTGAATTTTTATACCCTCCACCACCATCAGTGGTGATAGGGTGTAACATCAAGAAATATTCATCTGAGACCCAACAAAGTATATATATTCTTGGACCTTATGAAATTCTGAGTTGATCTAGCTATGTCCGTCTGTCCGCCCGTCCGTTCGTCTGTCTGTCTGTCTGTCTGTATAAAACATTCTCACGTTAACATGAAGCTACAAAAACTAACGAAATTCACCCAAAATATTTACTATTGTCCTAGGCAGTTTGGTATTGAAAATGAGCAAAATCGGTTCCCATCGAGAAAAGTTATGAATCAAAATTTAAAAAAACTCCGAAAAAATAAGCATTTTATTACACATTCTGATGTAATTTTCCCGAAAACCATACAATATAATTGCATGAAAATCATCATACATTCGTTTCTACACAAGAGCTTGACTACTGCTGAAAATTGGCGGAATCGGTCCACAATTTCATATACCTCCCATACAAAAGTACATATTCCCGGAAAATGAGTTTATTGTTAATAACTTCCGTCAGAATGTTGATAGCTTCACAAAATTTTACAAGTAAAATCTTATGTGAATAGAATTCATTCAGAGAAAAAATTTTCAGGATCGGTCCATAGTTGTCATAGCTCCCATACAAGGTCCCCTCCCGAAAATCATTTAAATGCTCATGTTCATTTCAATGAACAAAACATACCCATCCCTGATGTCAAACAGCACCCACATCTTAACTACAGCCAACTTCAGCTTACATGCTTTAATATAAACTAGAGTTCGCCCCGCGGCCGAAATTCGACCGGAACCATTGAAGGAAAGATTGCATACTTATGCTGCAAAATGTCTCTTTTATTTGATATCAAATTCATTACTCCTGAAGTCATTCTCAAGAATAAATTTTTATAATATATTTTTATAGTTATTTGGAAGTGAAATTGTAATTTTTTAAGTGGAATCAGAAAAGTACAAACCGCTAAAAATATTTTCAATAAGGCTGTAACAATTGAATTCGAAAAATCATTATTTGTTTATGAAACTATCCAAATTTGTTTTTTGGTTTTTATAGCTGACAGATAACAAAAACAAAAATAGATTAATATTCTCAAGAGCACACAGAATCCAAAACTATAAGCTTTTATTCAATAACCAAAATTCAACATATCTTCTGTGTTTTCATCTTTTGTAACTATGTTTTTCCGCAGAAGGTAGACTTGAAGTAGTCCTTCAAAAGTACATTGCAAATTACGATCTAACAAAATTTCATTTAAAATTCAATTTTTCAATTATTGCTTTCAGGACTGTAAAATGATTTCATTCCGATTAAAAGTGGAATTATTTCCGGGTTTTTGTTTTTTGAATAAAGTAAAAAGAACTTTTTTGGAATGAAACCACTTTCAATTTTTAAAGTGGGATGTTTTAAATTATTGTTTTTATACCCACCATCAAAAAAGATGGGGGGTATATTGATTTTGTCATTCCGTTTGTAACACATCGAAATATTGGTCATAGACCCATAAAAGTATATATATTTCGGCTCCTTATTAAATTCTAAGACGATCTAGCCATGTCCGTCCGTCGTCGTCTGTCTGTTGAAATCACGATAGAGACCACACGAGAGGAGCTAGACGGTTGAAATTTTGCATAAATATTATTTATTGGTAAGATTGTTTGGTATTGAAAGTGGGCAATATCGGTCCACTTTTTCGGATTGCCCCCAAACAAGTGGACCTCCAAAAAACAGCTTTAACGGGCATAACTGCTTTAGAAGTACAAGTATAGCGATGAAATTCGACATAAATAAGTTTCATATGAGCCAAAATCTTTCTATCAAATTTTTTGAGGATCGGCCCATAAATGACCCTACCCCCCATATAAGGTCCCTTTCGGAAAATTACTTTAACATTCATTACTGGTCCCAAAATGCAAGTATAGCGATGAATTTCGGTATAAGTATGTTTCTTACGAACCAAAATCTCTCTACAAATTTTTTTTAGGATCGGCCCATAAATGACCCTACCCCCCATGTAAGGTCCCCTTTAGAAAATGACTTTAACACTCATTACTAGCCCAAAAATTCGAGTATAGCGATGAAATTCAGTATAAGTAAGTTTCTTACGAACCAAAACCTTTTAACCAATTTTTTTAGGATCGGCCCATAAATGACCCTACCGCATATAAGGTCCACTCCTGAAAATGACTTTAACACTCATTACTGGCCCCAAAATGCAAGTATAGCGATGAAATTCGACATAAATAAGTTTCATGTAAGCCAAAATCTTTCTACAAAATTTTTTGAGGATCGGTCCATAATTGACCCTACCCCCCATATAAGGTCCCCTTTAGAAAATTACTTTAACACTCATTACTGGTCCAAAAATGCGAGTATAGCGATGAAATTCGGTATAAGTAAGTTTCTTACGAACCAAAATCGCTCTACGATTTTTTTTAAGATCAGCCCATAAATGACCCTATCCCCCATATAAGGTCCCCTTCTGAAAATGACTTTAACGCTCATTACTGGCTAAAAAATACGAATATACCAATACAATTTTAAGTTCCTCGCGAGCCAAAATCTTTTTAATAACTTTTATGTGAATAGGTCCATAATTGGCCCTACTCCCCCTATTGGGTCCACTTCAGGAAATAGCTTAAACGCTTACTTCTGTCTTAAAAATACGAGTAAAGCGATGAAATGCTATACACGTAAGTTTCTTACGAGCCAAAACCTCTGTACCAATTTTTTGGATCGGCCCATAAATGACCCTTCCCCCATATAAGGTCCCCCTCTGCAAATAACTACAATGCTCATTACTGGCTTAAAAATATGAATGTGACGAAAATTGACGCACATAAGTTTAATCTCTCCACCAAATTCCCCTTCAGAAAATTACTTAAACGATCATTACTGGCTTAAAAATATGAGTTATGAAATACACTCCGAATTTCATGCGGAATGTGTCGGTAATACACAAAAGGTTCCCTTCAGGAAAGAGTTTTGGCTAATAAACTACGAGTGTTCCTTATATAAAATACGAGTATAGCCCTGAAAGTACAAAATTTTATGAGTATCGGTTCATAATTGAGGCTCACGGTTTAAGAATTGAAATAAAATATTTTTTTTTGATACCCACCATCAAAATTTTGTCATTCCGTTTGTAACACATCGAAATATTGGTCATAGTCCCACAAAAGTATATATATTCTGGGTCTTCATTAAATTCTAAGACGATCTAGCCATGTCTGTCCGTCTCTCTGTCTGTTGAAAGCACGATAAATATTTCTTATAGGTAAGGTTTGTTTGGTATTGAAAATGGGCAATATCGGTCCACTTTTTCGGATAGCCCCCATACAAGTGGCCCCTCGAAAAGCAGCTTTAACAGCCATAACTTGTTTAAAATTACGAATATAGCGATGAAATTCGACATAAGTAAGTTTCTTATGATCAAAAATCACTATGGAAAATTTTATGAGGATCGGTCCATGATTGACCCTACCCCCCATATAAGGTCCCCTTCAGAAAGTGACTGCAACGCTCATTAATAGCTTAAAAATACGAGTGTAGCGATGAAATTCGACACAAATAAATTTAATACGAACCAAATTCTGTCTACCAAATTTTATGAGGATCGACCCATAATTAACCCTACCCCACTATATAAGGTCCCCTTCAGAAAATTACTTTAACGCTTATAACTGGCCTAAAAAATACGAGTATCTATATAATTAATAGGCAAGACGATTTTTTGTGACCCCTTTTACTCTTAAGGTATACATCTGATCTTGGCAAAAAATATATCATTTTAAAGGTATTTGTTCACAGATGTGCACAATATATATATATATTAATGAGATCGGTTCAGAATTTTAGGAGCTATAAGCGTTTAAAGTTGTTACTAATACATAGAAACAATAGTCACACGTACGTATTCTTGAAATTAAAAACAAACAAAGCATGAAACAAAACAAAAAAGTAAACAAAACGGCCTTTTGAAAAAAAAGAGAGGAGAGTGCAGAAACGTTTAACTTCTCTGTTGCTGTTTCTTTTTGTATTTTGCATGATATTTGTTTTTGTTGTTTTTAATAAGATTTTTGTAAACAAATTAGTATGTAAACAGGCTCAGGCAATGCGAAAATAGGATTTTATTGTTTTATATTTTTGTGTAAAGTGCTAAATTGTGAATGAGATAATGATCTATTTTGTTATAACATCGTTACGATTGCTACCAAATCGTATATTTTTATAAGAAGTAGGACTTCAGTTTTATATTTAGAGTTTTCGATTGAAGGTTTTTCGTTATTTAAACTTTTCAAAATAATTAAATTGAAGGACTTTCCTGAGGAAACAACGAACTGGGAATATAAAAACATGTGGGGACACCTCAAGATATGCCAAAAAATGTACTGATATTGGTGTTTGACCTGGAAAAATATTGGTAGGGCATCAGTACCGGAATTCAGTAATTCTTTTAATTTTAAGTATTGATATCGTAAAGTAATGACAAATATCGGTTACATTAACGAATTTTCAATTCCCTAACTTTTTAACGACCGTAGAATATTTTAAAGACAAAGATCGGAAAACTATAAGAATGTCAAAAGTTATGTATTGATACATAATTATTAGTTTTGATTGATTTGGAAGATTTAAAGGATGGATTAACGAATTGATTCAGTGTCAGTAAGTAATAAAAAAAGCCTGTATAAAATATATGTAAGTAAAGTTTAGTTCGTCATGCCGGTACATGATACACCACAATAAATGGATAGGTATATCGCTTATATGCAGGTTTAGCACAGCGAAGATTTGATGATATTCTTCTTTTTTGGGTTATTCTAACCAATTAGGAAATAGTAGTGTAAAGTGAAAACTGTAAGTTAAATAGGTGGTGGTTATATCTATCTATCTATATATATAAAAATTAATGTGTGTTTGTTTGTATGTTTGTATGTTTGAACGTTATAGACTACTAAACGGCTGAACCGATTTTCTTGAAATTTTCACAGCATATTCCTGCATGTCTGGAATAGGTAATAGGCTACTTTTTATTTCGAAATTTCAAGTGGGCGATGAGCCACGCCCACATTAAGAAAATATAAAATCCGTATATTTTAGATAATATAACAGTTAGAGTCCTCAAATTTTGTCGGAGCCACTTTAGTGTCAATATGATCATTTAGGACAAAAAGTAGGCGGACTAGCATTAGGGGGCGTGGTACCTCCCATATAAATTAAATACAAAAATTCGTTTATCTGGGAAACTAATAGAACTAAATTCTTGAAATTTAGCACGAAGAACTTTAACATCCATATAAACATTTTGGGTAATAAATTGGCGGACTACCCATGAGGGGAGCGGCACCTCCCATATTAATTAAATACAAAAATTCGTTTATCTGGGAAACTAATAGAACTAAATTCTTAAAATTTTGCACAAAGAACTTTAACATCCATATAAACATTTTGGGTAAAAAATTGGCGGACTACCCATGAGGGGAGCGGCACCTCCCATATTAATTAAAAACAAAAATTCGTTTATCTGGGAAACTAATAGAACTAAATTCTTAAAATTTTGCACGAAGAACTTTAATATTCATCTGAACATTTTTAAGGAAAAAAGAGCGGACTTTCATCTGGGGGGCTTGGAGCCCCCATATGAATAAAATAGAAAAATTCGAATATCTGAGAAACAATTAGAGCTAGAATCATTAAATTTTACTTGAAGAACTTTGACATTCACCTGAACATTTAGAATATAACGGGCTGACTTCCAATGGGTTACTTGGTACCTCCCATATGAATTAAATACAAAATTTCGTTTAACTGGAAAACTAATAGAACTAGATTCTTCAAATTTTGAACAAATTATTTTAATAATCATCTGAATATTTTGGAGGAAAAAGGGCGGACTTTCATCCGCGGGGCTTGAAGCCCCCACATGAATTAAATTCGTATATCTGAGAAACTATTAGAGCTAGAATCTTAAAATTTTACATGAAGAACTTTGACATTCATGTGAACATTTAGAGAATAGCGGGCGGACTTTCAATGGGGGGCTTGGCACCACATATATGAATTAAATACAAAATTTCGTGCATCTTGGAAACTCTTATATTATTCAAATTTTTTGTAGATAGATAGAAATTGGCGATAGATAGAAACTGGCGAACTTGCAATAATTTGCTTGACATCTTTTATATGTAACATATAATAAATCTGGTATTTATTTATACATATTCCTTTTAGGGTAGCAAAGCACACTGGGTATAGCTAGTGCTATATAAAAATAGATAAAACTGCTAAATATAAATCATGTCTTTTGGGATGAAGAGTGTTTAACCGTAGGTCTGCTGAAGTCTTTGTCGAGTGTTATAAGGGAGAATTTATACAGCATATACTTGATGGAAGGACTACTAATGACATCCAAATAAAATTTATTTATAATAAGATAAGACATTATTTATTTTATATATTTTTATTGTTTTGACAAATTATTTAGAACATTTCCACTCTGTATTTTGGACAGCTAACATATCTTGGTGTGTACAGTAGAGTACTCCATCATTGTGAACGTAGCGTAAATATGTAGGGGCTAATAAGTCGATAGAAAAAATGTTCGTTATTTATTATTTTTAAAATAGTTGAAATACTTTTGTAAAACAAGTTGTATAACTAATTTTGACAATTGAGGTTTTGAACTTCTGATGGGACTTTTACCAAAAACCCATCACATTTTCTAAAAGAAAACATTAATCAAAGCAAATTATACACTTTGATAATATCAATAAAGTCAATTTTTTACCGCAGATTTGAACTACAAAAAAGTGTTTTATTTTAGCATATTTATGCATTTTTTCCAGCATAGGTTCTGGTCGAATTTCGACCGCTGGGCGAACTCTAGTATAGATGATTCGACATAAGTAAGTTTCATTCGAGCCAAACGAGGATTGATGGTGGGTATATAAGATTCGGCATAGCCGAATCTAACACTTTTACTTGTTTTTTTTTAAGTTTTAATAAATATCTTTACTAAAATAACTCCATTTTAGATCGGAATGGGCATTTGGAACAGGGATATATGTATATAGTATATATTATCTCTATAAGAAATAAATTTTGCTGTCTTTAGTATAAAAAGTCCATCCTTCAGGTTTATGTTGTATAAATTCTCCCTTATAACACTCGATAAAGACTTCTTTCAGCTGACTTACTACTTATTTGGCTTAAATTTAAATGTTTTTTAATAGAATTTAATAGTAGATATTCTATGAGGCTGTACTCTACTCATAGGCCTTTAAGCGAAGACCTTTTAATAGGCATTATATTAACTTTCGCATAGAAGTGCATAGGCAAGAGAGATTTTGCAACAGGGATAAATTCTTATATCTGGAGAATAAGATTTCAACGCCTCTTTACTAAAAGAGTTTGTCCATGATTTAGGTATTATTTAATTTTTCATAATTATTTAAGTACTTCATAAGAAATGTTTGAAAGAAAACGTTAATAAACTATAAATTCCAGCCTTATATTAATATATGTATGTAAGTTTAATAGCGATAAATTACTAAAGGAGGTGTTAGACGACATGTATTTTACTCTAATACCACTTTAAGTAAGGGCAGCTATCAACCCAGAAGACATGATTGGTATTTGACCCCTTTCAATATTTTTCTATTTTTATAAAACATATAAGTAACCATCGCCTACAAAAAGTACAGTTTTCACTTTACACTTCTATTTCTATAACCGCCTTTTTCCTAATTGGTTAGAATAACCCGAAAAAGAAGAATATCATCAAATCCTCACTGTGCTAAACCTACGTATTAGAGATATACTGATTCATTTATTACGGTGTATCATGTACCGACATGACCAACTAAACTATCCTACTTTCATATACAACAGGCCTTGTTTTTGTTCATCATCAAAATCTTTAAAATCAATAAAAACTAACATTTATGTAGAATTGTTGTCCCACCAATATTTTCCCAGGTCAAACATCATCATCCTCTTGTATGTTACATCATTAATATAATAACATTATTAATAATCATTATTACATTCACAATTTATCACTTTACACTTTTAAAAAATAAAAAACAATAAAATCATATTTTTGCTTTGCCTAAGTCCGTCTGTATACATATTAGTTTACAAAAATCTTATTAAAAACAACAACAAAAAATATCATTGCAATTTGCAAAATACAAAAATAAACCATCAACAGAGATGTAACATGTTTTTACACTCTCCTCTCTTTTATGAAAAAACTGTGTTGTTGTTTTTCTTACTTCCCAGCGGTAAATGAAACAAAGCACTTAGATAATATTCGATGACATCAGTATGACGTTCTAAGCGAGCAATCTAAGTACTTAGAGTGCAATGTATGCGTAATCCAACATATCATGCACTTTAATTATAACGATTTAAGCAGAGAGTTAGCTGCCTTTTTCATGTTGTTTTTTGTTTTTATATCTTTACAAAAAAAAAAAAACAGAACTAAAGTACCGTTTTATTTTTCTTTTGTATGTATAGGTACTACATGAAAAGAATAATATTTTTGTTTCAGTTTAAAGTTGATCTTTTGTAAGTGAAGTTGTGTTTTCTTAAAAAAGTTATTTTATTTTAAAAATTTTAAATAATTGTGGTGATCCAAATGGCACAAAGGGATTTAAAAATTGGGGTAAACTTACTTCATACATTCTAGTTTTAATACTGACAATTTCCTCTTGTTTGTTTACAGAATCTGTAAAGGAAGATGGCCGAAAGTTTCAAAAGAAAATTAAGATTCATTTCATTTATCTTCGTCCAAATTGTTTAATTATATTTTTATTGAATTAATTATAATACATGTTTATTATTTGATGATAATTTTTAAATAAACTTACATAATTTGAAATAAACGTAAAAAAATATATATTTTTTCTATAACAAAATCGGAAGACATGGAATTTTAACTTACAAATGCAAATAGGATTGTAATCTACATACATTACATTCTTATTTGCAAGCGTTTATAGGCGTCTTATTAACTTCGCTTAGAACTCCACACATTATGTAAGTGAAATTTTTATTTGTCTTAATGAAACTGTGGCTTACATTCTAAGCGAGAGCACATCGATGAGGCAGCCTAGGACACTTTTATGTTAAATCTAAGTGGAATAATAAGTGAAAGCATCACCACTGACTGCCACGAAATATCACTTAGATAAGCGAGTACATAATGTGTATTTTTACCGCTGGGTTATTTTGTTTTCTATTTTTTAATTCAAGCACATGTTTGTGTGATTGTGTATTGGTAGAAACTTTAAACGCTTATATTTCCGAAAATACTGAACCGATTTTGCAGTGAGGCTCGCGAATCTGCATTCATCAAAAAAAGAATCAAGAAAATCGGTCAAGTAATAGAGCCGGAAAATGTTCCCAATCGTTTTGGCTTTGCGTATTAATATATATAAATATAAATATACTAGAGTTCGCCCCGCGGCCGAAATTCGACCGGAACCATTGAAGTAAAATTGCATACTTATGCTGCAAAATAAAATCCTACTTTTACAGTTCAAATGTCTGAAAAAAAATATTCCAATTGCTATTATCAAAGTGTAAAATTTGCTTTAATCAACGTATTCTTTTAGAAAATGTGATAAAATTTTGTTTAAAATTCTGAAAGAAGTTTAAAATCTAAGTTCTAAAATTATTTATGCAACATATTTGTCAAAAATATTTCGATTTATTATCCTCATATAAATGTTCATAAAATCTATGCAAAACATACAATATGATATATGTATTCATTCCTTACAATATGATATTTCCCTATGTTTAACAATCTGCCAATTCCTCCAGCAATCATCCATGCTTCTTGTAGTAAACAATGTCGATTCCTTTGTAACCTGTAATAATATTCAACCTATATCTCTATATTCCAGCAAAAAAAGAAAAGACCTACAGAAGTGATGTTTTTAACACAGATTATTTATAGGCGGAATGTCTCTTTTATTTGATTCCAAATTCATTACTCCTGAAGTCATTCTCAAGAATTAATTTTTATAATATATTTTTTATAGTTATTTGGAAGTGAAATTGTGGTTCTTTACTTTACTGTTGTTAAGAGGAATCAGAAAAGTACAAACCCCTAAAAATATTTTCAATAGGGCTGTAACAATTGAATTCGAAAAATTATTATTTGTTGACATACCAACTAAACTATCCAAATTTGTTTTTAGTTTTTTTTAGCTGACAGATAACAAAATCAAAAATAGATATATTCTCAAGAGCGCACAGAATCCAAATCTATTACCATTTTTTCAAAACTTTTTTTAGATTTGAATAACCAAAGTTCAACATATCTTCTGTGTTCTCATCTTTTGTAACTATGTATTTCCGCAGAAGGTAGACTTGAAGTAGTCCTTCAAAAGTACGTTGCAAATTATGATCTAACAACATTTTATTTAAAATTCAATTTTTCAATTATTGCTATCAGGACTGTAAAAGGATTTCATTCCGATCAAAAGTGGAATGAAACCACTTTCAATTTTTAAAGTGGGATGTTTTAAATTATTTTTTTTAAGTTTTAATAAATATCTTTACCAAAATAACTCCATTTCAGATCGTAATGGGATTTTCGAACAGGGGTATATATAGTATATATTATCTCTGTAAGAAATAAAAAAATTTTACTGTCTTTAGTATAAAAAGTCCATCCTTCAGGTTTATGTTGTATAAACTCTCCCTTATAACACTCGATAAAGACTTCTTTCAGCTGACTTACTACTTATTTGTCTTAAATTTAAATGTATTTTAATCGAATTTAATAGTAGATATTCTACGAAGTTGTACTACTTATAGGCCTTTAAGCGAAGACCTTTTAATAGGCATTCTATTAGCTTTTGCATAGAAGTGCATAGGCAAGAGAGATTTTGCGACAGGGATAGATTCTTTTATCTGGAGAATAAGACTTTAACGCCTCTTTACTTCAAGAGTTTGTCCATGATTTAGTTATTAATTAATTTTTCATAATTATTTAAGTACTTCATAAGAAATGTTTGAAAGAAAACGTTAATAAACTATAAATTCCAGCCTTATATTAACATATGTAAGTTTAATTGCAAGTAAAATAATAATAAACGATAAATTGCTAAAGATGGTATTAGACGATATGTATTTTACTCTAACACCACCTTAAGTAGGGGCAGCCATCAACCCAGAAGACATGATTTGTATATGTCCCGTTTCAACTTTTTACTATTTTTATAAAACATATAATAACCATCGCCTACACAAACTACAGTTTTCACTTTACACTACTATTTCTATAACCGCCTTTTTCCTAATTGGTAAGAATAACCCAAAAAAGAAGAATATCATCAAATCCTCACTGTGCTAAACCTACGTATTTGCGATATACTGATTCATTTATTACGCTGTATCATGTACCGACATGACCAACTAAACTATCCTACTTACATATATTTTAACAGGCTTTGTTTTTGTCCATCATTAAAATTTTTAAAATCAATAAAAACTAACATTTATGTAGAATTGTTGTCCCACCAATGTTTTCCCAGGTCAAACATCATCATCCTCTTGTATCTTACATCATTAACATAATAACATATCATTATTACATTCACAATTTATAACTTTACACTTTTAAAAAATAAAAAACAATAAAATCATATTTTCGCTTTGCCTAAGCCCGTCTGTGTACAAATTAGTTTACAAAAATCTTATTAAAAACAACAACAAAAAATATCATTGCAATTTGCAAAATACAAAAATAAACCATCAACAGAGAAGTAACATGTTTTTACACTCTCCTCTCTTTTTTGAAAAAAACTGTGTTGTTGTTTTTCTTACTTATTTTGTTTTCTATTTTTTAATTCAAGCACATGTTTGTGTGATTGTGTATTGGTAGAAACTTTAAACGCTTATATTTCCGAAAATACTTAACCGATTTTGATCATATATAGATTCTGCAGTGAGGCTCGCGAATCTGCATTCATCAAAAAAAGAATCAAGAAAATCGGTGAAGTAATAGAGCCGTAAAATGTTCCCAATCGTTTTGGCTTTGCGTATTTATATATATAGAGTTCGCCCCGCGGCCGAAATTCGACCGGAACCATTGAAGTAAAGATTTTATTCTTATACTGCAAAATAAAACCCTACTTTTATAGTCCAAATGTCTGAAAAAATGTATTTCAATTTCTATTATCAATGCGTATAACTTGCTTTGATCAACGTATTCTTTTAGAAAATGTGATAAAATTTGGTTAAAATTCTGAAAGAAGTTTAAAATCTAAGTTCTAAAATTATTTATGCAACATATTCTTCAAAAATATTTGAACTTTTTTAAAAGCAAAAACAACGAACATTTATTTTTTCGATTTATTATCCCCTACATAAATGTTCATAAAATCTATGCAAAACTTACAATATGATATATTCATTCCTTGCAATATGATACTTTCCTATGTTTAACAATCTGCCAATTCCTCCAGCAATCATCAATGCCCCTTGTCGTAAACAATGTCGAACCTGCCCAGCACTATTCCTTTGTAACCTGTAATAATATTCAACCTATATCTCTATATCCCAGCAAAATAAAAAAAAAAAAGAAAAGACCTAGAGAAGTGATGATTTTAACACAGATTATTTATAGGCGGAATGTCTCTTTTATTTGATTCCAAATTCATTACTCCTGAAGTCATTCTCAAGAATAAATTTTTATAATATATATTTTATAGTTGAAATTGTAATTTTTTAAGAGGAATCAGAAAAGTACAAACCGCTAAAAATATTTTCAATAGGGCTGTAACAATTGAATTCGAAAAATCATTATTTGTTTACGAAACTATCCAAATATGTTTTTTGGTTTTTATAGCTGACAGATAACAAAAACAAAAATAGATTAATATTCTCAAGAGCGCATAGAATCCAAACCTATAAGCTTTTTTTCAAAACTGGACATAGATTTTAATAACCAAAATTCAACGTATCTTCTGTGTTTTCATCTTTTGTAACTATGTTTTTCCGCAGAAGGTAGACTTGAAGTAGTCCTTCAAAAGTACATTGCAAATTACGATCTAACAAAATTTCATTTAAAATTAAATTTTTCAATTATTGCTATCAGGACTGTAAAAGGATTTCATTCCGATCAAAAGTGGAATTTTTTCCGGGTTTTTGTATTTTGAATAAAGTAAAAAGACCTTTTTTGGAATGAAACCACTTTCAATTTTTAAAGTGGGATGTTTTAAATTATTGTTTTTTTTAAGTTTTATGTGAATGTGATTTTGGAACAGGAGTATATATTGTATATATTATCTCTATAAGAAATAAATGAATTTTGCTGCCTTTTGTATAAAAAGTCCGTCCTTCATGTTTATGTTGTATAAATTCTCCCTTATAACACTCGATAAAGACTTCTTTCAGCTAACTTACTACTTATTTGGCTTAAATTTAAATGTTTTTTAGTCGAATTTAATAGTAGATATTCTATGAAGCTGTACTACTTATAGGCCTTTAAGCGAAGACCTTTTAATAGGCATTCTATTAGCTTTCGCATAGAAGTGCATAGGCAAGAGAGATCTTGCAACAGGGATAGATTCTTGAATCTGGAGAATAAGTCTTAAACGCCTCTTTACTTCAAGAGTTTGTCCATGATTTAGTTATTATTTAATTTTTCATAATTATTTAAGTACTTCTTAAGAAATATTTGAAAGAAAACGTTAATAAACTATAAATTCCAGCCTTATACCTATAAACATATGTAAGTTTAATTGCAAGTAAAAGAATAATAAACGATAAATTGCTAAAGGTGGTATTAGACGACATGTATTTTACTCTAATACCACCTTAAGAAAGGGCAGTCATCAACCATAATTTATATTTGACCCGTTTCAACATTTTTCTATTTTTATAAAACATATAAGTAACCATCGCCTACACTACAGTTTTCACTTTACACTACTATTTCAACAACCGCCTTTTTCCTAATTGGTTAGAATAACAGGAAAAAGAAGAATATCATCAAATCCTCACTGTGCTAAACCTACGTATTAGCGATATACTGATTCATTTATTACGGTGTATCATGTACCGACATGACAAACTAAACTATCCTACTTATATTTTAAAAGGCTTTGTTTTTGTCCATCATTAAAATGTTTAAAATCAATAAAAACTAACATTTATGTAGAATTGTTGTCCCACCACTGTTTCCCAGGTCAAACATCATCATCCTCTTGTATCTTACATCATTAATATAATAATATATCATTATTACATTCAAAATTGATCACTTTACACTTTTAAAAAATAATAAACAATAAAATCATATTATCGCTTTGTCTAAGCCTGTCTGTATACTTATTAGTTTACAAAAATCTTATTAAAAACAACAACAAAAAATATCATTGCAATTTGCAAAATACAAAAATAAACCATCAACAGAGAAGTAACATGTTTTTACACTCTCCTCTCTTTTATGAAAAAACAGTGTTGTTGTTTTGCTTTCTTATTTTGTTTTCTATTTTTTAATTCAAGCACATGTTTGTGTGATTGTGTATTGGTAGAAACTTTAAACGCTTATATTTCCGAAAATACTGAACCGATTTTGATCATATATAGATTCTGCAGTGATGCTCGCGAATCTACATTCATCAAAAAAAGAATCAGGAAAATCGGTCAAGTAATAGAGCCGGAAAATGTTCCCAATCGTTTTGGCTTTGCGTATTTATATATACTAGAGTTCGCCCCGCGGCCGAAATTCGACCGGAACCATTGAAGGAAAGATTGCATACTTATATTGCAAAATAAATCCCTACTTTTATAGTTCAAATGTCTGAAAAAAAATATTCCTATTGCTATCATCAAAGTGTAAAACTTGCTTAGATCAACGTATTCTTTTAGAAAATGTGATAAATTTTGGTTAAAATTCTGAATGAAGTTTAAAATCTAAGTTCTTAAATTATTTATGCAACATATTTTTCAAAAATATTTGATTTTTTTTAAAAGCAAAATTAACGAACATTTCTTCTTTCGATAATACATAAATGTTCATAAAATCTATGCTAAACTTACAATATGATAAATTCATTCCTTACAATATGATATTTCCCTATGTTTAACAATCTGCCAATTCCTCCAGCAATCATCAGTGTCCCTTGTCGTAAACAATGTCGAACCTGTCCAGCAATATTCCTTTGTAACCTGTAATAATATTCAACCTATATCTAAATAAAAAGACTTCTTTCCATCCTTCAGGTTTATGTTGTATAAATTCTCCCCTATAACACTCGATAAAGACTTCTTTCAGCTGAGTTACTACTTATTTGGCTAAAATTTTAATGTATTTTAATCGAATTTAATAGTAGATATTCTATGAAGCTGTACTACTTATAGGCCTTTAAGCGAAGACCTTTTAATAGGCATTCTATTAGCTTTCGCATAGAAGTGCTTAGGCAAGAGAGATTTTGCAACAGGAATAAATTCTTATATCTGGAGAATAAGACTTTAACGCCTCTTTACTAAAAGAGTTTGTCAATGATTTAGGTATTATTTAATTTTTCATAATTATTTAAGTACTTCATAAGAAATGTTTGAAAGAAAACGTTAATAAACTATAAATTCCAGCCTTATATTAATATATGTATGTAAGTTTAATAGCGATAAATTGCTAAAGGAGGTATTAGACGACATGTATTTTACTCTAATACCACCTTAAGTAAGGGCAGCTATCAACCCAGAAGACATGATTTGTATTTGACCCGTTTCAACATTTTTCTATTTTTATAAAACATATAAGTAACCATCGCTTACACAGAGTACAGTTTTCACTTTACACTACTATTTCTATAACCGCCTTTTTCCTAATTGGTTAGAATAACCCGAAAAAGAAGAATATCATCAAATCCTCACTGTGCTAAACCTACGTATTAGAGATAAACTGATACATTTATTACGGTGTATCATGTACCGACATGACCAACAAACTGTCCTACTTATATTTTAATAGGCTTTGTTTTTGTCAATCATTAAAATCTTTAAAATCAATAAAAACTAACATTTATGTAGAATTGTGGTCCCACCAATGTTTTTCCAGATCAAACATCATCATACTCTTGTATCTTACATCAATAATATAATTATTACATTCACAATTTATCACTTTACACTTTTAAAAAATAAAAAACAATAAAATCATATTTTCGCTTTGGCTAAGCCTGTCTGTATACATATTAGTTTACAAAAATATTAAAAACAACAACAAATAATATCATTGCAAAATACAAAAATAAACCATCAACAGAGAAGTAACATGTTTTTACACTCTCCTCTCTTTTTTCTACAATGAAAAAAACAGTGTTGTTTTGCTTTCTTATTTTGTTTTCTATTTTTTAATTCAAGCACAAGTTTGTGTGATTGTGTATTGGTAGAAACTTTAAACGCTTATATTTCCGAAAATACTGAACCGATTTTGATCATATATAGATTCTGCAGTGAGGATCGCGAATCTACATTCATCAAAAAAAGAATCAAGAAAATCGGTCAAGTAATAGAGCCGGAAAATGTTCCCAATCGTTTTGGCTTTGCGTATTTATATATATGATGATGATGATGATATGATGATGATGATGAGATGATGATACTTCAAATACAATTTTGCAAGTAACAAGTGTGCGCGCTCCACAGTGGGGCAGAATGGAAATTTTTTGGAAATAAATCTGGCATTTCTAAACGGCTGATCCGATCGGGATAAAATTTGGCGTGAGCGTAGCCAAGGAGTATTCGAGTTTAAGTTTTGAAGATGAACCCTGCAGATGTCCCAGGGACGGCGCTGTGGCGGCTCAAAGTAGGGTACCTACGACATGTAAAATTTTTAAACTCGTGCCATTTTTTTGTTTTTCACCCAAATACATATTTATATTTTGTGAAAGCGCTCGACGAGATCTTGAAAAAACATGCTTGGACATACTACTTATCTCTTATAATATCCGAGTTATAGGCATTTAAAAATTTAGTGATACAAAATTTACCATACCTTGGTCCGCCTTTTTTTGAATACCGGGCGCAATTTTGGACCAACTGGACTCAATTTTCTTGTTAGTTAGACAACAAAATTTCCAATAATATACAAAAAATTTCAGATCAATATCGTTTACAGATTCAAAAATATACGTTTTTTAATTTAAAAATTCAAAAAATTTTAGATTTTTGCCGTTTTTTTGCAAAAAATGTGTCTTAACTCTTTTATAAATAAAATAAAATTTTCTTTAAGAACATATAACAATTTTATAGTTTTCTAAAAGGTATCTTTACGCAGATACCTTTTAGAAAACTATAAAACGTAAAAAACTTGTCCTATTTTTTGAAAATGTTGCCACTGCGTCCTTCCGAATATGACCTATTTTTTATCAAAACTTCAACTTTGGGCGACATGTTCTAAAATCCCAAAGCTGGGATCAAAAAAATGAAAGCAGTTTTGGAAACCTCAATATGTTTTATATTTACTCCAAAAGTATTTTCCCAGCCCTGAAAGAAATGTGGACCCTATGGGCAAAAATGTAAAAAATCCCATTTTTGGGATTTTCATTCCTATTATTGGGAATTGCGGGATGCCCTTTGACCTTTTCAATTTTTTTTTTTTTTTTTGCATTTTCTTATTTGAAATGACAAATTTAACAAGCGTTGAAAATTTCATTGAGTTTTGTTCATAAATAAAGATTTTGTCTTATATTACATATTTGTTTAATTTCTAAAACTATGATTTATATCAAAATTTTAATAGGGTCGCAGATAGCTACAACAATTTAGTCCATATTTATCCCTTAATATCATTTTTTAGTTAGATATGGAAATTTTCGACCCTTTACAAAAAATTTCAAGCCAATATCTCAATTACATTCAAAAATATGTTCATTTAAACCTGTGTCCTTTAATTTCATCTTTTACATATTTTAATATTAAGTATGACAGAACATACATTTGGTGTTGAATAAAATATTTGGACAATTTTTAAAAATTATTTAGTTAATTATTTTATTAAAGACTATTTTAAGTACCATATTTAATAAATCTAAAATGAAGATTACATTAAAGTTAATGATGTGGAAGCTTGTATTGATATATCATCTTTGCTCGAAAACACAGCATCAAGAATTGTGTCAGACTTTTCAGAAGACCAACTAAGGAAAATTCATAACTGTGATGTTGTCTTAATATGTAAGTGGGGATGTGACGGTTTATCAGCACTTCCAGAATACAAACAAGCTTGTGGAAGTCGGACATTAGCAGACTACAAAAGTGTATTTATGTCATCATTAGTGCCATTACGAATTCGTTCATATTCGTTCCCTTAATCCATCATCGTCAAGCATCGGAAATTCATTTGAAGATATATGGATCAATACAACTCCGGGTTCAAAAAATTTTTGTAGACCCATTGGATTTGAATATATAAAGGAGTCAAAGAAAACAACAAAAGATTTAGTGGAATATTTAAAAGATGAAATAAATGTACTGGAGCCCATTTGCATAAAAATAAAGGAATTCTCTATTAACGTATCATATCAGCTAAACTTAACAATGATTGATGGAAAGGTCAGCAATGCCATAACAGAAACTTCTTCCTTCTGGAGATGCTCAATATGTAATGAGAAAAAGTCGCAATTCTCAAATATAAACAAAAGCAGAAGTATTAATGAAGAAGTCCTGTCTTTCGGAATTTCACCACTTCATGCCAGAATACGATTTTTGGATTACTTTTTACACATAGCATACGACCTCAAATATAGAAGTGTGCCAGAGAATCTTACTAAATCAACAAAAAATAATGAAGAATTGAAAGAACTGAGAGCTGCGGAAAAAAGCAGAATCCAAGAAGAATTTAAAGTTCAGATGGGATTAAACATCGACAAACCACTTCCAAGTTGCGGTAGTACAAATGGTAATACGGCGAGAAGGTTTTTTCGTGATTTTGAAATTACTTCAAAAATAACTGGAATCGACAAGGAGTTGCTTCGAAGAGTTAACACTATTTTAATGGCACTGAATAGTAAACATAAAATTAATGGAAATCGATGTGGGGAATATATATCTGAAATTTCTAAATTACTTGTATCTCTGTACCCATGGAGGGAACTAACACCAACAGTACACAAAGTATTGTGTCATGTTCAAATAATAATTGAATCAAATATTCTTCCACTTGGAGAGTTAACAGAAGAAGCCCAGGAAGCGAGGTTTTAAGCGAGATTTGAAGCATGTTCAACTATTCAGCTCAACAAAATGCTCCAGGCAATCACAGAATGAAGATATTTTTAATATTTTACTTCTATCTTTTGATCCTGTTCTTTCAACTATGCGAAAAAGATGGATTTGTTATGAAACTCTATCATCTCAAAACAAGGAAGATTTAAAGTACTTATATTACCTTCTGGATATGTATACCGATATGACAGATTATTTTATAGAAAATAAGTAGTGTTAGGAATTAACTATATAAGTAGGTTGTAAGAATTAATTGTATTATATTTATTATATATAATAAAAATAGCTATTATACTAACTGATGATATTGTATTAAATTGTGTTTTATGTTTCGGTGGGCGGGAAAGGTGGTTTGTGTGGGGTGATTTAGGTGTTGTTTTGCGTGGCTCATAATAAAATTATAATTTTTTTATTGTATATACAATGTTATAGTCTTTAATAAAATAATTAACTAAATAATTTTTAAAAATTGTCCAAATATTTTATTCAACACCAAATGTATGTTCTGTCATACTTAATACTAAAATATGAAAAAGATGAAATTAAAGGACACAGGTTTAAATGAACATATTTTTGAATGTAATTGAGATATTGGCTTGAAATTTTTTGTAAAGGGTCGAGAATTTCCATATCTAACTAAAAAATGATATTAAAGGATAAATATGGACTAAATTGTTGTAGCTATCTGCGACCCTATTAAAATTTTGATATAAATCATAGTTTTAGAAATTAAACAAATATGTAATATATGACAAAATCTTTATTTATGAACAAAACTCAATGAAATTTTCAACGCTTGTTAAATTTGTCATTTCAAATAAGAAAAAAAAAATTAAAAAGGTCAAAGGGCATCCCGCAATTCCTTTTTTGCACATAGGGTCCACATTTCTTTCAGGGCTGGGAAAATACTTTTGGAGTAAATAGAAAACATATTGAGGTTTCCAAAACTGCTTTCAGTTTTCTGATCCCAGCTTTGGGATTTTAGAACATGTCGCCCAAAGTTAAAGTTTTGATAAAAAATAGGTCATATTCGGTGGGCGGGAAAGGTGGTTTGTGTGGGGTGATTTAGGTGTTGTTGTGCGTGGCTCATAATGAAATTATAATTTTTTTATTGTATATACAATGTTATAGTCTTTAATAAAATAATTAACTAAATAATTTTTAAAAATTGTCCAAATATTTTATTCAACACGAAATGTATGTTCTGTCATACTTAATACTAAAATATGAAAAAGATGAAATTAAAGGACACAGGTTTAAATGAACATATTTTTGAATCTAATTGAGATATTGGCTTGAAATTTTTTGTAAAGGATCGAGAATTTCCATATCTAACTAAAAAATTATATTAAGAGATAAATATGGACTAAATTGTTGTAGCTATCTGCGACCCTATTAAAATTTTGATATAAATCATAGTTTTAGAAATTAAACAAATATGTAATATGAGACAAAATCTTTATTTATGAACAAAACTCAATGAAATTTTCAACGCTTGTTAAATTTGTCATTTCAAATAAGAAAATGCAAAAAAAAAAAATTGAAAAGGTCAAAGGGCATCCCGCAATTCCCTAAAATAGGAATGAAAATCCCAAAAATGGGATTTTTACTTTTTTGCCCATAGGGTCCACATTTCTTTCAGGGCTGGGAAAATACTTTTGGAGTAAATAGAAAACATATTAAGGTTTCCAAAACTGCTTTCAGTTTTCTGATCCCAGCTTTGGGATTTTAGAACATGTCGCCCAAAGTTGAAGTTTTGATAAAAAATAGGTCATATTCGGAAGGACACAGTGGCAACATTTTCAAAAAAATAGGACAAGTTTTTTACGCCAAAGCGTTCTGCGTAAAGATACCTTTTAGAAAACTATAAAATTGTTATATGTTCTTAAAGAAAATTTTATTTTATTAATAAAAGAGTTAAGACACATTTTTTGCAAAAAAACGGCAAAAATCTAAATTTTTTTGAATTTATAAATTAAAAAACGTATATTTTTGGATCTGTAAATGATATTGATCTGAAATTTTTTGTATATTATTGGAAATTTTGTTGTCTAACTAACAAGAAACAATTGAGTCCATTTGGTCCCAATTTACGCCCGGTATTCAAAAAAGGCGGACCAAGGTATGGTAAATTTTGTATCACTAAATTTTTAAATGCCTCTAACTCGGATATTATAAGAGATAAGTAGTATGTCCAAGCATGTTTTTTCAAGATCTCGTCGAGCGCTTTCACAAAATATAAAAAGCTTTGTATTTGGGTGAAAAACAAAAAAATGGCACGAGTTTAAAAATTTTACATGTCGTAGGTACCCTACTTTGAGCCGCCACAGCGCCGTCCCTGGGGCATCTGCAGGGTTCATCTTCAAAACTTAAACTCGAATACTCCTTGGCTACGCTCACGCCAAATTTTATCCCGGTCGGATCAGCCGTTTAGAAATGCCAGATTTATTTCCAAAAAATTTCCATTCTGCCCCACTGTACGCTCTACAACCAACCAAATAAACAAAACATCAATCCCTACAACAAAAAATTAAAGCTAGAAGTGTTTTTTGGAAATAAATAAATTATAAAACTTAAAGCAAAAACCTAGTAGTAAAACTTACAATTAGTTTTAAACCCTAAACCTAAAAATAAAACTTAAAACTAGTGTTCCTAAAGTATATCACAGCTAAATAGTTAAAACTTATAAATCTAAAATAATTAAAACTTATATATACAGTGAATCAATTAAGTAATTTGCCTATGTAAAATTTTATAAATTTTAAGAAAAAACTTTATCTGAACAATTATTTTTAGCAAAATAAAGCAATTTGTTTGTTGTACTTTTTAAAGAATATCTTATATTTTAATTTTCTACCATAAAAAGTAAAATCGTGATATTAATTAACGAGATTTTTGATAAAATGTGAACGTATTGTTAATTTTTAAGGTCAATAAAGTATTTTGCTTTTTTTAGGTTTTTTGTTCATTTTTTTAATATTGCTGCATTATTTTATAAAATTTAATATTTTTATTACTCCTATGTATTAGAATAACATTTTTTTAGATATTTTAGTAGTGGAACGTCTAAGTTTGGACATTTCTTAACCGATTTATTATCCTATATACCTATAAGAATTTTTCAATATTTGACTTAACATGAAATCTATCGTTTCTTTGATTTAATTTCGAAAATAATAAGTAATTTTGAATTGGATACATGATATATTAGGAAATCAATGGATTTGGACCTAGAAAAAAATTTTAGTGGGTATAAATCTATAGATTATAACAAAAATAATCTGGGTTTTTGGTCATTTTGTATTCATAAACAAAAACTACATTACGGAAACCCCATCTATTTGGGGAGTTACTGTGTGAATTTTATTTAGAATTGTATAATATTGATTCTTATTCAATAAAGCTAACACTAAGTACCATCCTAGCCACTCTAAGTATGGTGATATCACCGTATACCACTATAGAACTATTACATGCTAGAATTTTGATATTCTACCTCATATTTTGAATGCATTATTTAATGAATTAAATACAGTAGGCGTAGTTGGATTTGGAAAGTTATTTCGATTTGGGTTCTAACTATATATAAGTGTATGTATTAGCTGTAAAATATTGCTTTGTGAATCTTAGGTGATGAGAACCGCCTCTATTTGTAAATATCTAAATTAAGTATTTTTCCCGTACCACACGATTGTTCGCTTTATATTGTTTCCAAGCAGCCTAAGGTCTGTTTTAGAGGTCTAAATTTAAACATAGTGTTCATTTAAGTTCGTATATGGACTTTGGAGAAGATAAATGAGGACTTCAATGGTTTTTGCTTGGATACAAGTCGCTCTCCTTTGGCAGTTAAAGATTTTGAAAGACAACTCAGTGCGTTTTTTTAATAATTCTTTGTGTTATTTCATCAATTTCTATATTTTATATTTTTTTAATGATTGATTAAACATCTCATAATTGAATTCCATTGATTTATACTTGTTCTAAAAATCTAAATTAATTTTTTATATTGGAATTGCCTCATTATTTCCCTTTAAACATTTTTTAACGCAAATAACTACACAGTTTCACACAATAAGGATATGATTTTTGAAAATTACAATTGAAAAATACTTAACACGTGTCCTTTTAACAATAAAACAATAAATTCCAAAAAGCAATTAAAAAATAATTTGAAAAACCCAACGAAATTAACTGGAAATTTCAATATGCAAAATACTTTATTGACGTGCAAATTCTGATGAAAAATCATAAAATGCAACAACAAATGCACCAAAATTTTTATTTAATATTTTTTTCTTGGTTTTCCCATTCTACACAATCTCTATTTTCAATTGGAAAACATAAGTTTACTTTTTACCTGTTTTTTTGAATTTTATTTATGAACAAAAAACAAAATTCTCTTAAAAAAGGTAGGCAAAAAACTTAGTTGATTCACTGTATATATATATATCAAACTTAAACCTATGGTTACAAACATTAAAACATAGTGAAAACCCTAAGCTTATATAAAAACCCTTAAACATAAAATATATTTAAAATTACTTATATATAAACCTAAGCCTAGTGTTCAAACTAAACCCTAATTTAAAAGAAAATAAACCTTAACCTAAAATTTGGTATATATATATATATACTTACCTTAATCCTATATAATAAATACTTACCCGCTATAGTTCAATAAACACATGAATTTATAACGTTTTATGAAAAAAGGAAAGAACAAGAGTTTTTATTTACTTACCCGCTACTTAAACTTATTCTATACCCTACCCTTTCTAATCCGAATAAACATTGGTCTTCACGAACCGTTAAAAAGTGAAGTGAAACAGTGATACAGTCCACAAATTAAAAATATAAATAAATAAAATAAAAGTTCACAATAAATAAATAGTACCCTACAAACTAAAAGAAAAATTACCCTAAACATACATAAAAAGTGCTAACTAAAATAAACAAAGAAAATTGTGCAAAACAAAATATAAATAAATAAAAACAATTTAAATAACAATTATTGTTTACAAATAAATTAAATAATAAAACACAAGAACAACAGCAAAAAAGTGCACAAAATACAATACAACACAAAATATTAAAAACAGAACAAATATTAAAATATTTTTAAGAATAACAAACAAAAATTGTGAACAAACATTTTTTTTTATAAAAACAAATTAACCCTTATTTTTATACATATATTACATACTTACATTTATATTGAACAAAAAGTATTAATACAAAACATAATAACAAAATATTACAAAATTACCCAAATATAAAAAACCACATTAAACAAATAAGAGTGTTAGATTCGGCTATGCCGAATCTTATATACCCACCATCAATCCTCGTTTGTCTCGAATGAAACTTACTTATGTCGAATCATCTATATACTCGTATTTTTTAGGCCAGTTATAAGCGTTAAAGTAATTTTCTGAAGGGGACCTTATATAGTGGGGTAGGGTTAATTATGGGTCGATCCTCATAAAATTTGGTAGACAGAATTTGGTTCGTATTAAATTTATTTGTGTCGAATTTCATCGCTACACTCGTATTTTTAAGCTATTAATGAGCGTTGCAGTCACTTTCTGAAGGGGACCTTATATGGGGGGTAGGGTCAATCATGGACCGATCCTCATAAAATTTTCCATAGTGATTTCTGATCATAAGAAACTTACTTATGTCGAATTTCATCGCTATATTCGTATTTTTAAACAAGTTATGGCTGTTAAAGCTGCTTTTCGAGGGGCCACTTGTATGGGGGCTATCCGAAAACGTGGACCGATATTGTCCATTTTCAATACCAAACAAACCTTACCTATAAGAAATATTTATCGTGCTTTCAACAGACAGAGAGACGGACAGACATGGATAGATCGTCTTAGAATTTAATGAAGACCCAGAATATATATACTTTTGTGGGACTATGACCAATATTTCGATGTGTTACAAACAGAATGACAAAATTTTGATGGTGGGTATCAAAAAAAAATATTTTATTTCAATTCTTAAACCGTGAGCCTCAATTATGAACCGATACTCATAAAATTTTGTACATTCAGGGCTATACTCGTATTTTATATAAGGAACACTCGTAGTTTATTAGCCAAAACTCTTTCCTGAAGGGAACCTTTTGTGTATTACCGACACATTCCGCATGAAATTCGGAGTGTATTTCATAACTCATATTTTTAAGCCAGTAATGATCGTTTAAGTAATTTTCTGAAGGGGAATTTGGTGGAGAGATTAAACTTATGTGCGTCAATTTTCGTCACATTCATATTTTTAAGCCAGTAATGAGCATTGTAGTTATTTGCAGAGGGGGACCTTATATGGGGGAAGGGTCATTTATGGGCCGATCCAAAAAATTGGTACAGAGGTTTTGGCTCGTAAGAAACTTACGTGTGTAGCATTTCATCGCTTTACTCGTATTTTTAAGACAGTAGTAAGCGTTTAAGCTATTTCCTGAAGTGGACCCAATAGGGGGAGTAGGGCCTATTATGGACCTATTCACATAAAAGTTATTAAAAAGATTTTGGCTCGCGAGGAACTTAAAATTGTATTGGTATATTCGTATTTTTTAGCCAGTAATGAGCGTTAAAGTCATTTTCAGAAGGGGACCTTATATGGGGGATAGGGTCATTTATGGGCCGATCTTAAAAAAATCGTAGAGCGATTTTGGTTCGTAAGAAACTTACTTATACCGAATTTCATCGCTATACTCGCATTTTTGGACCAGTAATGAGTGTTAAAGTAATTTTCTAAAGGGGACCTTATATGGGGGGTAGGGTCAATTATGGACCGATCCTCAAAAAATTTTGTAGAAAGATTTTGGCTTACATGAAACTTATTTATGTCGAATTTCATCGCTATACTTGCATTTTGGGGCCAGTAATGAGCGTTAAAGTCATTTTCAGGAGTGGACCTTAAATGCGGTAGGGTCATTAATGGGCCGATCCTAAAAAAATTGGTTAAAAGGTTTTGGTTCGTAAGAAACTTACTTATACTGAATTCCATCGCTATACTCGAATTTTTGGGCTAGTAATGAGTGTTAAAGTCATTTTCTAAAGGGGACCTTACATGGGGGGTAGGGTCATTTATGGGCCGATCCTAAAAAAAATTTGTAGAGAGATTTTGGTTCGTAAGAAACATACTTATACCGAAATTCATCGCTATACTTGCATTTTGGGACCAGTAATGAGTGTTAAAGTAATTTTCAGAAAGGGACCTTATATGGGGGTAGGGTCATTTATGGGCCGATCCTCAAAAAATTTGATAGAAAGATTTTGGCTCATATGAAACTTATTTATGTCGAATTTCATCGCTATACTTGTACTTCTAAAGCAGTTATGCCCGTTAAAGCTGTTTTTGGAGGTCCACTTGTTTGGGGGCAATCCGAAAAAGTGGACCGATATTGCCCATTTTCAATACCAAACAAACCTTAACAATAAGTAATATTTATGCAAAATTTCAACCGTCTAGCTCCTCTCGTGTGGTCTCTATCGTGATTTCCAACAGACAGACGGACGGACGGACATGGCTAGATCGTCTTAGAATTTAATAAGGAGCCGAAATATATATACTTTTATGGGTCTATGACCAATATTTCGATGTGTTACAAACGGAATGACAAAATCAATATACCCCCATCTTTTTTGATGGTGGGTATAAAAATATACATACCTACACACAAAGTACTCACAGCGACTGTCGACAATTACAACAACAACACTACCCATATTCTCAACACTCATCATTAGCGGGAAGACGACACAACACAAGCAATTTTTTTATTTTTATATTGTGGTTTGTACCCTACCCTCAGCAAAAAAGGTGAGTTAAACTTTTTGCAATTTTTATATAAAATTTATAAAATTTCCAATATATTTCGCAAAATTGTTCCACTTAGCATTACAATATACAATATATTTACCATTTAACCAACCCTTTTCATACAAATTTGAAAATATAAAACCCACCCAACCACTTTTCAGAGAAATTTGAAAATATAATTTGTATATTGTTTCTAGGGAACTAATACTGCGTATTAATATAAGTAGCGCACACATTAACGTTTTAATACCCAATTGGAAATTTTGTCAGCTGGAGCAAAAGTAATTTTTGGTACAGCTAAAGCAAAAAAACTCACACTTTTTTAAAATTTGAACCTTAAATATTTCTATATAGAAATATATTTTTTATTTTTTGAGCATTTTTCTCTTCATATAACCCAATATGTCTACTCTAGAGTCTGTGGCCGCCGATTTGTTAAGATATATCCAAACGGATTTAAAGTCGTTTGATGAAGATTATCGTGCTACCCCGGAAAGTTTCCGATCTCTACCCGCTCTTAAATTCCAAAAACGGGAATTAAGTGAATTATGGGCTAAAATTGACCGTAAATTCACCCAAATTAGAGAATCTGCCGATATTCTGGACCCGAAGAAAGCTGAAGCCATAAATTTAAGCGAAGTTGTTAGGCAAGTCAGATCTGCTAAAGGATTTTATAGGTCAAGCATGATCTCGATTGACGAATCTATTGAGGAGATTACGAAGGAAAATGAAACCCGACCATCTTTACCCGAACCCCCACAACCCAGCAGTTCTGCAGGGTTCACTGTACCCCCTTGTGATATGCCAACGTTCAGCGGAGATTTCAAAAGCTGGGCTTCGTTTAGGGATCTTTTCAAGGCCATTTATGGCAATAATACCCGTTTAAGTGGAGTTGAAAAACTTTTCCATCTTATACAAAAAACAAGCGGCGAAGCCAAAGAAATAGTAGACAATGCACCCTTAACAAATGATGGCTTTCTTATTGCGTGGAATCAATTAGCTTCTCAGTATGAGAATCGTAGGATGCAAATCAACGCGCAATTAAAAACCCTATTGAATTTACCCTTAGTAAGCACCATGTGTAGTGCTTCTATAAGAAAGCTTCAGAGAAAGATAAATTGTTGTATTGCAAATCTGAACTCTGTAGACATAGATACAGATCAGTGGGATCCTATCTTAGTATATTTATGCACATCGAAATTAACATCGAAAGAAACGCGAAGAGAATTTGAGAAATCTCTTCCAGATTGTGCAGAGATGCCTTCTTGGACTGACTTAGATGTATTTAAGGAACTAACTTCGGTTAATGATGTCCAGGACCATAGTATTAATCCTACCACCCTAAACCCAAACAATTCCAAGATGTTAGAACACAATATGACAGAAAAGGCAAAACATTTCATAACGTAACAAATGATTCGAATGGGAAAAACCCAAAAAATCAACCAAAACCCATAAAAAACCCACCCACCCAAAACAAACGTAAAACCGAACAAAAATTCCCCCCTTCAACCCAATCAAACAACCCAAGCACCCAAATTAAACATGATGGTTTTATTTGCAAGCGTTGCAGCGAAAACCATACTTTGAGGGAATGTTCGTCATTCAATTCTCTTGGAATAAACGAGAGAATTGAGTTTGTAAAGAAACATGAAATATGTTACAATTGTTTAGCCGTCGGTCATGTCATACAAGCTTGTCGCAGTACATTCATATGTAGATATTGAGTTGGACGACATAATAGTCTATTGCACAGACCAAATTCGAGGATAAACCCACATAATGAAGATAATCAGGCATCTTCATCGTCAAATACAGTTCAGTCTTTCTCAACCCACACCCAATCAAGCAAACCCATACCCATAGATGACAGAACGAAGTTATTAGGAACTGCAGTTCTGAATGTTGAAGTTCAAGGCGAACTATTTCCAGCTAGAGCGTTTATTGACCCAGCTTCAGACTTCCGATTTATTACAGACAAACTGAGAAGAAAGTTACATTTACCCACTACACCCATAGTTGCAGAAATTTCCGGATTAAATGAGATAGTTTCTGCAAGGTCAACTAAACTGTGTCAAGTTTCTCTACGCTCGAATACCCATAATAATTTCAAATTGAATATCCAAGCAATTGTAGTGAAAACACTAACAAAAAATTTACCCACCCAAAGTTTAAACCCAATCCTAATAAAAGACTTGGAAGATATTCAATTAGCTGACCAAAAGTTCTATGAAAGCAGACCTATAGACTTTATAATTGGCAGCGATTTCTACCCTCAAATATTGAAATCTGGAGTACGAAAAGATCTTCTTAATACCCTAATAGTTCAGGAAACTGAGTTTGGCTGGATTTTAACCGGACCCATTCAGAACACAAACAATACTCAACCCTTAGTTTCATACTTCAGTTCAGTCACGCTTGATAAAGTTTTGACCAAATTCTGGGAAATTGAAGATGTACCCACCCAACCCAAAGTTTCAGAAGAAAGTTCTTTTTGTGAAGAAACTTATATGACCACTACCCGTCGATTATCGTATGGCCGTTATCAAGTTAACCTTCCATTTATATACCCTCCTGTAGAGTTAGGAAACTCTAGACACGTTGCCATGGCTTAATGTCTACGTAACGAGAAAAGTTTAATGAAAAAGCCAGAGCTTAAAATGGAATATGATAACGCGCTACAAGAGTATATCGATTTAGGTCATATGAAACCAATTAACACGTCTTCAAACGCCCATTATTATTTACCCCATCACGCTGTTGTTAAACCTGATCGTGTTACGACAAAAGTTCGAGTTGTATTTAATGCATCTAGCAAAACCTCGAACAGCAACAGTCTTAATGATACCCTACACACTGGTCCAACCCTACAACAAGATTTAGTTGTACTTATCTTGAAATGGCGCTTTTACAAGATAGTTTATAATGCCGACATTACAAAAATGTACCGGCAAATTATGCTAAACCCTACCCACACACCCTTCCAACGAATATTATTCCGTAAAAGCATCAACGAACCCATTCAAGATTATGAACTGCAAACAGTTACATTTGGTGTTAACAGTGCGCCATATTTGGCTATTAGAACCCTACACAAATTAGCCGACGACATTCAAAATACCCACCCTATAGCTTCGCAAATATTGCGAAACAACATGTATGTTGACGATGTCTTAGCCGGAGGTCACACAATTGAGGAAGCTCAAAAAGCTCAATCCCAATTGATCGCGGCTCTTGACTCTGCTGGTTTTCCTTTGAGAAAGTGGATTTCCAATACAAAGGATTTATTACAAAATTTACCCGAAGAACATCTACTAGATGTTGATTTACTCACCCTACCCGAATCAAATAATGCTAAAACGTTAGGCATTCGTTGGAACGCTAAGGAAGATACGTTTTTCTTTAATGTACCCTTAATTGAAAGAAAATCAGCATACATAAAGCGAACTGTGTTATCAGAGACTGCTCGTCTTTTTGACCCAGCTGGTTGGTTAGCGCCAATTGTTATATCTGCCAAGATTATTATGCAGCAAATTTGGCAAGATAATACAGCTTGGGATGAATGTCTTAACCCACTCACCCTTATAAAATGGCAAAAGTTTTTGCAGTACTACGATAATATTAATCGAATTCGTATTCCAAGATGGATTAACTTTTCACCTTCAGCAAAAATTGAGTTTCATGGTTTTTCAGATGCTTCTGACACAAATATGACACACAATTTACTCACCCAACTCAACCTACCCTTACATCAGACGTATTTCTGGATCAAATCATCTATAGTTTTGGCCTGGCTTAGTAAACACCCTAACTCGTGGAATACATTTGTGGCAAACAGAGTTTCAACAATTCTACAAACAGTAGGAGTAGATAACTGGAATCATATTGCTTCACACGATAATCCTGCCGATGTTGCTAGCCGAGGATGTAATGCTGATGAGTTAAAAGATGACACTTTATGGTGGAATGGACCATCGTGGTTGAAAGAAGTCGCGTCGAAGAGGCCAACAACAAATAAACACTTTATTACTCAAGCTGAAGCTAAAGTTAGTCAGTCGTTTACTACCACCGTTAATACCCACCCTTCCTTGGTTAATACGAATACTGAAAACCCAGATATATTATCAAGAATTTCGAAATTGTCAAAAGCTTTAAGAGTAATGACATATGTCTATCGATTTTGTGATCGCGCATCATATACCCGAAGAAATACAATTCGAAATGATAGAGTTGTTCTTGATCGAAATAACCCACAACTAGTCAATGATAGACTACGTTTATTAACTACCCACCCAAGTATTAAACTTGATGCATTAGAGGTCAAATATAGACCATGATAGACAAACAACCCAATTTATGGCGGCGTTGCCACCAGAAAGAACCCAAATTGATAAAGCTTTTACAAATGTTGGAGTTGATTTTGCAGGACCATTTGACGTCAAAGCATATAGTGGCAGAACTTGTAAAATAACGAAAGGTTACGTTTGTGTTTTTGTTTGCTTTGCAACAAAGGCCATCCACTTGGAGCCAACATCTGATTTGTCTACCCAAGCCTTTATGGCAGCCTTCGCTCGATTTTTTTCGAGGCGGGGATGCCCTGTCGCCATTTACTCTGACAATGGAACAAATTTCATAGGTGCTAGCAAGTTATTGAAAAAGGAGCGACAGGAATTTATTAAACAGCTAAAATGATCTGTTACGTCCACTAGCAGTTTTCAGAATTTGACGTGGCATTTTATACCCCCAGGTGCACCACACATGGGCGGTTTATGGGAGGCAGGAGTTAAAAGCTTTAAATCTCATTTGAAGAAAATAAATACCCTAAAATATACATTTGAAGAGCTAGCTACACTCCTTGCCAGAATAGGAGGATGCCTAAACTCGAGACCCTTAAGCCCGTCAAGTGAAAACCCTTAGGATCTTAACCCGTTAACCCCTGGACACTTTTTAATTGGCTCACCCATACTTACCCCTGCAGAACCCGACACAAGCAGTGATAATATAACCCTGGCTAACAGATGGCAAAAATTAAAGATACAACATCACAACTTTTGTAAAAGATGGAAAGATGAATATCTTAAAGAGCTCCATAAAAGATATAAGTGGAAAAACCCTACCCGAGAAGTTGAAATAGGTGATATTGTAGTAATTAGACAAGACAATTTAGCACCAAATGAATGGTTACTTGGACGTGTGACTAAAACCCTGACCCTGGTTCTGATGGTAGAAGTAGAGTAGTTGATTTACAAACTTCAACTGGAACTCTAACACGACCAATCACTAAAATTGTTGTTTTACCCGCTAATTAGTCTAATACTTTTACTCAAACCCTAACCCAAAATAACAATATCATCACTAACTAGCTCAACTAACCACCCTAACTAACCCAAATTTATTATGAATCATTTAACCCTTCACCTTAACCCACTAACACATTCATTACACTTCATTCATTAACACATAATTTCTTTTATACAGAATAAGGCACCCAACAACAACAACAATCGTAAAGGACGTTCCAACCGTTCCGACCACAATGGATCTCGACCCAAACTCAACCAACGCAAAAATGATAAGCGTCAACCAAAACGCCATTTTGGTTGCGGTATTTGTCAAGCTGATCACAGCTTAACAAACTGCAGAAAGTTTAAAAGGATGAACTTGGCGGAGAAGTACAATACCGCAGTTAAATTTCACTACTGCTTCAATTGTCTGGCCAGGAATCATCTAATCGGGAAATGTTCCAGTAAATCCCGATGCCAAAAGTGCAAGGGCAAACATCACACCACCCTACACGGCCCAGATCGGATCCTGAAAGATTTGCCAAAGGAACAGTCTCCACCGCCCGTAGCAAATAGGACTATTGCTCCGATTCCTGCGCCACGAACGATTGTGATGCCTGTAACAACCACATTGCCAACATCCCGAAACCAAACAGTGGTACCCACGGTTGTAGTTCAGGTTGTGACAGAAAAGTCGAAACAACTCGTTAGAGCTCTATTAAACCTGAGCCTAACGACCTCAAAATAGGCGTAGCGTTTGTGCGAGAATCAACATTAAACCCGTTTAAAGTGGATGAAAATGTTTACGTGAAGGTCATTATATCACCCAACATGGCCTCCACAATACAATATGAGGTGTGCATGCAGGTGTCAAATGACCTGCCAAGAACCCCTTACGCTCATGGTTTGGACCCAGCTATAAAAGGGAAGTTCTGCCGAATTTTTCTGGCCGACCCAGAATTTTACGCCAACTCACCAGTAGCCATGGAAATTGGTGGTGATTTGTATACCACCATTTTACAGCCAAATACAATACATATTGATGGCGGCTCACTGATAGCTCAGGATTCAACCCTGGGTTGGCTAGTTATGGGATCCCTTACCAATTAAAAATATAATAAAGTATTTTACTATATAATTACCCTTACTCTCTTTACCCAATGTTGAACAATGAAAATAATTGTTCTTTTTCTTCACAGGTTGCCAGGCCCGGGAGGATGTTCATTTCAATGAACAAAACATACCCATCCCTGATGTCAAACAGCACCCACATCTTAACTGCAGCCAACTTCAGCTTACATGCAAAAGTTAGCTGCAGCTTTAATATAAATACTTCAAATACAATTTTGCAAGTAACAACAAGTGTGCGCGCTCTACAACCAACCAAACAAACAAAACATCAATCCCTACAGCAAAAAATTAAAGCTAGAAGTGTTTTTTGGAAATAAATAAATTATAAAACTTAAAGCAAAAACCTAGTGGTAAAACTTACAATTAGTTTTAAACCCTAAACCTAAAAATAAAACTTAAAACTAGTGTTCCTAAAGTATATCACAGCTAAAATAGTTAAAACTTATATATCTAAAATAATTAAAACTTATATATATATCAAACTTAAACCTATGGTTACAAACATTAAAACATAGTGAAAACCCTAAGCTTATATAAAAACCCTTAAACATAAAATATATTTAAAATTACTTATATATAAACCTAACCCTAGTGTTCAAACTAAACCCTAATTTAAAAGGAAATAAACCTTAACCTAAAATTTGGTATATATATATACTTACCTTAATCCTATATAATAAATATTTACCCGCTATAGTTCAATAAACACATGAATTTATAACGTTTTATGAAAAAAGGAAAGAACAAGAGTTTTTATTTACTTATCCGCTACTTAAACTTATTCTATACCCTACCCTTTCTAACCCGAATAAACAGCTCATTACTAAATCAAGATATTCATATAAAATTTGGTACAAGTATTGCTCTTATATACCGAAATGTTACTTGTTTCTAAAATCCTAAATCCATAAAAAATTTGGTACAAGTATCGCTCTTATATACAGAAATGTTACTGTGAAATTTTTTTCCGATCGCACAGTGGGGCAGAATGAAAATTTTTTGGAAATAAATCTGGCATTTCTAAATGGCTGATCCGATCGGGATAAAATTTGGCGTGAGCGTAGCCAAGGAGTATTCGAGTTTAAGTTTTGAAGATGAACCCTGCAGATGCCCCAGGGACGGCGCTGTGGCGGCTCAAAGTAGGGTACCTACGACATGTAAAATTTTTAAACTCGTGCCATTTCTTTGTTTTTCACCCAAATACAAAGATTTTTATATTTTGTGAAAGCGCTCGACGAGATCTTGAAAAAACATGCTTGGACATACTACTTATCTCTTATAATATCCGAGTTATAGGCATTTAAAAATTTAGTGATACAAAATTTACCATACCTTGGTCCGCCTTTTTTTGAATACCGGGCGTAATTTTGGACCAAATGGACTCAATTTTTTCTTGTTAGTTAGACAACAAAATTTCCAATAATATACACAAAATTTGAGATCAATATCATTTACAGATCCAAAAATATACGTTTTTTAATTTAAAAATTCAAAAAAATTTTGATTTTTGGCGTTTTTTTTGCCAAAAATGTGTCTTAACTCTTTTATTAATAAAATAAAATTTTTATTAAGAACATATAACAATTTTATAGTTTTCTAAAAGGTATCTTTACGCAGAACGCTTTGGCGTAAAAAACTTGTCATATTTTTTGAAAATGTTGCCACTGCGTCCTTCCGAATATGACCTATTTTTTATCAAAACTTCAACTTTGGGCGACATGTTCTAAAATCCCAAAGCTGGGATCAGAAAACTGAAAGCAGTTTTGGAAACCTCAATATGTTTTCTATTTACTCCAAAAGTATTTTCCCAGCCCTGAAAGAAATGTGGACCCTATGGGCAAAAAAGTAAAAAATCCTATTTTTGGGATTTTCATTCCTATTTTTGGGAATTGCGGGATGCCCTTTGACCTTTTCAATTTTTTTTTTGCATATTCTTATTTGAAATGACAAATTTAACAAGCGTTGAAAATTTCATTGAGTTTTGTTCATAAATAAAGATTTTGTCATATATTACATATTTGTTTAATTTCTAAAACTATGATTTATATCAAAATTTTAATAGGATCGCAGATAGCTACAACAATTTAGTCCATATTTATCCCTTAATATCATTTTTTAGTTAGATATGGAAATTCTCGACCCTTTACAAAAAATTTCAAGCCAATATCTCAATTACATTCAAAAATATGTTCATTTAAACCTGTGTCCTTTAATTTCATCTTTTTCATATTTTAGTATTAAGTATGACAGAACATACATTTGGTGTTGAATAAAATATTTGGACAATTTTTAAAAATTATTTAGTTAATTATTTTATTATAATATTGTATAAAATAAAAAAAATTATAATTTTATTATGAGCCACGCACAACAACACCTAAATCACCCCACACAAATTACCTTTCCCGCCCACCGAAATATAAAACACAATTTAATACAATATCATCAGTTAGTATAATAGCTTTTTTTATTTGAACTGTTTATCTTAAACATAATACAATTAATTCTTACAACCTACTTATATATTTAATTCCTAACACTACTTATTTTCTATAAAATAATCTGTCATATCGGTATACATATCCAGAAGGTAATATAAGTCCTTTAAATCTTCCTTGTTTTGAGATGATAGAGTTTCATAACAAATCCATCTTTTTCGCATAGTTGAAAGAACAGGATCAGAAGATAGAAGTAAACTATTAAAAATATCTTCATTCTGTGATTGCCTGGAGCATTTTCTTGAGCTGAATAGTTGAACATGCTTAAAATCTCGATTCCTCGCTTCCTGGGCTTCTTCTGTTAACTCTCCAAGTGGAAGAATATTCGATTCAATTATTATTTGACCATGACACAATACTTTGTGTGCTGTTGGTGTTAGTTCCCTCCATGGATACAGAGATACAAGTAATTTAGAAATTTCAGATGTGTATTCCCCAAATCGATTTTCATTAATTTTATGTTTACTATTCAGTGCCATTAAAATAGTTTTAACTCTTCGAAGCAACTCCTTGTCGATTCCAGTTATTTTTGAAGTAATTTCAAAATCACGAAAAAACCTTCTCGACGTATTACCGTCATTTGTACTACCGCAACTTGAAAGTGGTTTGTCGATGTTTAATCCCATCTGAACTTTAAATTCTTCTTGGATTCTGCTTTTTTCCGCAGCTCTCAGTTCTTTCAATTCTTCATTATTTTTTGTTGATTTAGTAGGATAGTTTGTTTTTTTTTTTCCTGGATTGCCTTGTATGATGGTAATATATTGTGTCCTTTTTCATGCAGAGCTTTCCTTAATATTTGGTACTTATTTCGACTGAGACCCAGTTCCAACATAAGCGCTATTGCTTCCTCTTCAGTAAAATTTGATTATGATGTTGGAGTTGGTATACTTTCTACAATTCGCTTAAGTCGTTTTGGTGATGTATTAGGAAGAATAGTTGCAATATGTACGACATCCATATGTTGGTTTTCCTTTTTCAGCATTTCGTTAAATGTATCAGCAATTTCCTCATTTGAGATTGAAAAAAGTTTATGTGTGACCCTCTTTTTTTTTACCTTGAACATAAGTCTTCGTATGACTTGCAAGGCGCTCCTATTGATGTGTTGTAAGTTGAGATTTCCGTAGTAGTTTCCATCCAACTACAAAATTTTAATCGAAATTTCTTTTGATTTCCATCCACAGACTTACTTTTTACATCAAAAAGTTTTAAAAAGTTTTCAATTTTTGATATGCCTGTTTTGTCTACTTTTCTACTATATGTAGTTTTTATATAAATTGAAATGTCTTCAATTCTTTCTGGCCCTTTTGAAGATATACTCCATAAAACGGAACACAACTCTTCGCACTTTAATGTAATCTTCATTGTAGATTTATTAAATATGGTACTTAAAATCTGAGAAGTTTACTTATATACCAATTCTTGTCATTTCCGATACAGGTATTCCAAAGTAAAAAATTACGAATTGTCTACCTATTAACATTTAGGACTATATTACTATAACCTGTAATTCAGTCATTGATATTTCTTATTAGTGAATGAATCGAAATTATCATTACCTGTATATTTTTACCTACATGATCATAAACGAAACAGAACGAAATGATCTGTCGAAAAAATTTAGGTAAAAAATAGTTATAAATTTTTGAAAATTTAAGCATAATAGGACCTTTCAATTATAAGGATAAGCAAACAAATAGAAAATAGGTAAATATAAGATTTAAATATGTGCTGTCATACTTAATACTAAAATATGAAAAAGATGAAATTAAAGGACACAGGTTTAAATGAACATATTTTTGAATGTAATTGAGATATTGGCTTGAAATTTTTTGTAAAGGGTCGAGAATTTCCATATCTAACTAAAAAATGATATTAAGGGATAAATATGGACTAAATTGTTGTAGCTATCTGCGATCCTATTAAAATTTTGATATAAATCATAGTTTTAGAAATTAAACAAATATGTAATATATGACAAAATCTTTATTTATGAACAAAACTCAATGAAATTTTCAACGCTTGTTAAATTTGTCATTTCAAATAAGAATATGCAAAAAAAAATTGAAAAGGTCAAAGGGCATCCCGCAATTCCCAAAAATAGGAATGAAAATCCCAAAAATGGGATTTTTTACTTTTTTGCCCATAGGGTCCACATTTCTTTCAGGGCTGGGAAAATACTTTTGGAGTAAATAGAAAAC
This sequence comes from Lucilia sericata, assembly GCF_015586225.1. Classification (NCBI taxonomy): domain Eukaryota; kingdom Metazoa; phylum Arthropoda; class Insecta; order Diptera; family Calliphoridae; genus Lucilia; species Lucilia sericata. The sequence goes on from NW_023994044.1 coordinate 2,207,779, forward strand.
ATATTGAGGTTTCCAAAACTGCTTTCAGTTTTCTGATCCCAGCTTTGGGATTTTAGAACATGTCGCCCAAAGTTGAAGTTTTGATAAAAAATAGGTCATATTCGGAAGGACGTAGTGGCAACATTTTCAAAAAATATGACAAGTTTTTTACGCCAAAGCGTTCTGCGTAAAGATACCTTTTAGAAAACTATAAAATTGTTATATGTTCTTAATAAAAATTTTATTTTATTAATAAAAGAGTTAAGACACATTTTTGGCAAAAAAACGCCAAAAATCAAAATTTTTTTGAATTTTTAAATTAAAAAACGTATATTTTTGGATCTGTAAATGATATTGATCTCAAATTTTTTGTATATTATTGGAAATTTTGTTGTCTAACTAACAAGAAAAAATTGAGTCCATTTGGTCCAAAATTACGCCCGGTATTCAAAAAAAGGCGGACCAAGGTATGGTAAATTTTGTATCACTAAATTTTTAAATGCCTATAACTCGGATATTATAAGAGATAAGTAGTATGTCCAAGCATGTTTTTTCAAGATCTCGTCGAGCGCTTTCACAAAATATTTGGGTGAAAAACAAAGAAATGGCACGAGTTTAAAAATTTTACATGTCGTAGGTACCCTACAGATGCCCCAGGGACGGCCACAGCGCCGTCCCTGGGGCATCTGCAGGGTTCATCTTCAAAACTTAAACTCGAATACTCCTTGGCTACGCTCACGCCAAATTTTATCCCGATCGGATCAGCCGTTTAGAAATGCCAGATTTATTTCCAAAAAATTTTCATTCTGCCCCACTGTGGATCGGTCTATAACTTATTCTAAACGTATTTCTACATATATTTGATCAATTAAAACAGTATTAATATAAAAATAGCTGGTGGAGGGTATTAAAGATTCGGCTCAGCCGAATATAGCACATTAACTTGTTTTTTTTGAGTATTACGTTTCTTATGTTTCATTGTCTTGTGTATATTGTTTTTGTTTCTTGGTGTATTCAGTTTCGTATGTTTGTATGTTGTTGGTTTTACTGCCTTGTGTATTTTGTTTTTTATGTGGTTATTTCGTTTAGCGCTGTTATTGTTCATTTTGTTTTGCTATTGCTATAATAATGATATAGTCGGGAAAATGAAATAAATATAAATTTTAGGAAATTGATATTTATTAAATACACTATCGTGAAGGGTATATAAGATTCGGCACAGCCGAATATAGCACTCTTACATGTTTTAAATAAAATTTGTTGCAAATTTCATATAAATGCTTTGATAGTTTGAAGTGATTTTTTAAAGATCGTGAGAAATTAAATTACAATATTATTTCATATTTATTAACTACAAAGAATGTTTATATAATTGTATAAAGATGTAACATTTTTATGGTATCGTTCGCAAAAAAATTAAGATCGGAAAGTGTTGGTTTATTGAAATTATTTTTCAAGAAACTTTGAATTTTATTAAAGTTTTTAAATACTACTCCCGCTTACTTCTGTACATATTTTATATACGTTGGAAAGGGTAGCCCTTTGGCTATAAAATAGTAAAAAATTTGGCTGCCACTTTTTGCCCCTTTCTTTGTTATCGGCAAAATTTTAGTATTTGGTCGCAAATTCTTCAGTTTTGAACAAGCACTCATGTCAAAAAAATTAATTTGATACCGTTATTAAATATGTAATGGCTAAAATTGTATCGTGTATGAAAAACTCGGTAATGAGTTGTACTTCCATAACCACTTACTTTTCAATGACAATTGCCTGCATTACTTAGAAGTACTCTAGTAATGACTTTCATATAATCAGATATAGAAGTACTTTACATACGGCTTTGTCATTTTGCTTGCACATTTTATTTAATTGCGTGTTATAAGAATTGTGTCTTAAAAAACACAAAATTAAATTTGTATGTGAAAACCATTATTTGACGCGCAATAAAATAGCTAAGCAGTGGAGCAGTGAGTAGAACAGTTGACTAACAAACCGAAGTCCCTGGTTCGTATTCTAGCTGGCTCTTTTTATACCCTCCACCACCATCAGTGGTGATTGAGGGTATATATAAGTTTGTGATTCCGAGTGTAACACCAAGAAATATTCATCTGAGACCCAACAAAGTATATATATTCTGGGTCCTTCTGAAATTCTGAGTCGATTCAGCTATGTCCGTCTGTCTGTCTGTCTGTCTGTGTAAAACACGCTCACGTTAAAACGAAGCAATGGAAATTAACGAAATTCAACAAAAATATTCATTATTATCCGGTGCAAATTGGTGTTGAAAATGAGCAAAATCGGTTCACATCGGGAAAAGTTATGAATAAAATTTAAAACTCCGAAAAAAATAAGAATTTTTTATACATTCTGATGCAATTTTCTCAAAAACTATAATTTCATTAAAGTCATCACACATTCGTTTCTACACAAGATCTTGATTCCTGCTGAAAATTGCCAGAATCGGTCCATAATTTCATATACCTCCCATACAAAAGTACATATTCCCGGAAAATGAGTTTTTTGTTAATAACTTCCCTCAGAATGCTGATATCTTCACAAAATTTTACAACTTAAAATCTTATGTCAATAGAGCTCATTGAGAGAAAAAATTTTCTGGATAGGTCCATAATTGGACATAGCTCCTATACAAGGTCCCCTCCCGAAAATCACTTAAACGCACATAACTCACTACTAAATTAAGATATCCATATAAAATTTGGAATAAGTATTGCTCATATGCACAGAAATATTAGTGTGAAAGTTTTTTCCGATCAGTCCATAATTGGTCATAGCTCCCATACAAGGTCCGCTCCCCAAAATCACTTAAACGCAGATAACTCATTACTAAATTAAGATATCCAAATAAAATTTGGTACAAGTATTGCTCTCACATACAGAAATATGGATATCTTAATTTAGTAATGAGTTATGTGCGTTTAAGTGATTTTCGGGAGGAGACCTTGTATGGGAGCTATGACCAACTATGGACCGATCCTGAAAATTTTTTCTCTGAATAAATTCTATTCACATAAGATTTTATTTGTAAAACTTTGTGAAGCTATCAACATTCTGACGGAAGTTATTAACAATAAACTCATTTTCCGGGAATATGTACTTTTGTATGGGAGGTATATGAAATTGTGGACCGATTCCGCCAATTTTCAGCAGTAGTCAAGCTCTTGTGTAGAAACGAATGTATGATGATTTTCATGCAATTATATTGTATGGTTTTCGTGAAAATTACATCAGAATGTGTAAAACAATTCTTTTTTTTTCGGAGTTGTTTTAAATTTTGATTCATAACTTTCCCGATGTGAACCGATTTTGCTCATTTTCAATACCAAACTGCCTAGGACAATAGTAAATATTTTGGGTGAATTTCGTTAGTTTTTGTTGCTTCGTGTTAACGTGAGTATGTTTTATACAGACAGACAGACGGACATAGCTAGATCAACTCAGAATTTCATAAGGTCCAAGAATATATATACTTTGTTGGGTCTCAGATGAATATTTCTTGATGTTACACCCTATCACCACTGATGGTGGTGGAGGGTATAAAAATTCAGAATTGGACGATAAGGGGATCTGAAGTAAATCAACTTTTAGTAAAATAATCCATATAATTTCCATACAAATTGATATTTATTAAACACACTATGGTGAAGTGTATATAAGATTCGGCATAGCCGAATATAGCACTGAAGTGATTTATTAAAGATCGTGAGAAGTTAAATTACAAAATTATTTCATATTTATTAACTACAAGGAATGTTTATATAATTTTCTAAAGATTGTATCGTTCGCAAAAAAATTAAGATCGGAAAGTGTTGGTTTATTGAAATTATTTTTCAAGAAACTTTGAATTTTATTAAAGTTTTTAAATACTACTCCCGCTTACTTCTGTACATATTTTATATACGTTGGAAAGGGTAGCCCTTTGGCTATAAAATAGTAAAAAATTTGGCTGCTACTTTTTGCCCCTTTCTTTGTTATTGGCAAAATTGTAGTATTTGGTCGCGAATTCTTCGGTTTTGAACAAGCACTCATGTCAAAAAATTAATTTGATACCGTTATTAAATATGTAATGGCTAAAATTGTATCGTGTATGAACACCCCAGCAAAAACTCGGTAATGAGTTGTACTTCCATAACCACTTACTTTTCAATGACAATTGTCTGCATTACTAAGAAGTACTCTAGTAATGACTTTCATATAATCTGATATAGAAGTACTTTACTTACGGCTTTGTCATTTTGTTTGCACATTTTATTTAATTGCGTGTTATAAGAATTGTGTTTTAAAAAGTTAAAGTGCTATATTCGGCTGAGCCGAATCTTAAATACCCTCCACCAGCTACTTTTATATTAATACTGTTTTAATTGATCAAATATTTGTAGAAATAAGTTTTCTCATGTCTTAAATAGAAAAACACCAAGAGTTAGATGCTTAAATCTGTTACAATTGCAAGATTTATTGAACATTACAAACGCCTTTTCTTTTATATTTTTATAGCGCCCTAAGATATGCTTTAGCGATATTTAATAATTTGCATGTATGCATGTGTGTAAAAGATTTAAGGAAATTCACAAAGATTTAAGGAAATTCACAATTTAATAAGTGCCGGTTCACACAGGGAAACTTTGTTTGGGAAACTTTTGATTTTGTGTGTGAGAGAAAGAGATGATTGATATTTATTTTTCCCTCATACACACAAATCAAAAGTTTACCACACTAATGCAACAGGTTAATACGGTTAAAGTGATTTTCGGGGCAGAACCTAGTATGGGAGATATGACCAATTATAGACCGATCGGAAAAAAACTTCACAGTAACATTTCTGTATATAAGAGCGATACTTGTACCAAATTTTTTATGGATTTTGGATTTTAGAAATAAGTAACATTTCGGTATATAAGAGCAATACTTGTACAAAATCTTATATGAATATCTTGATTTAGTAATGAGCATTTAAATGATTTTCGAGAGGGGACCTTGTATGGGAGCTATGACCAATTGTGGGCCGATCGCAAAAAAATTTACAGTAATATTTCTGTATATAAGAGCAATACTTGTACTACATTTTATATGGATATCTTAATTTAGTAAGGAGTTATGTATTTTTAAGTGTTTTTCGGGAGGGGACCTTGTATGGGAGCTATGAAAAATTATGGTCCAATCTGAAAAAAAATTCATAGTAATATTTCTGTATATAAGAGCAATACTTGTACAAAATTGTATATGGATATCTTAATTTAGTAATGAATTATGTGCGTTTAGTGATTTTCGGGAGGGGACCTTGTATGGGAGCTATGACCAACTATGGACCGATCCTGAAAATTTTTTCTCTGAATGAATTCTATTCACATAAGATTTTACTTGTAAAATTTTGTGAAGCTATCAACATTCTGACGGAAGTTATTAACAATAAACTCATTTTCCGGGAATATGTACTTTTGTATGGGAGGTATATGAAATTGTGTACCGATTCCGCCAATTTTCAGCAGTAGTCAAGCTCTTGTGTAGAAACGAATGTATGATGATTTTCATGCAATTATATTGTATGGTTTTCGTGAAAATTACATCAGAATGTGTAAAAAAATGCTTATTTATTCGGATTTGTTTTAAATTTTGATTCATAACTTCGACGTGAACCGATTTTGCTCATTTTCAATACCAAACTGCATAGGACAATAGTAAATATTTTGGGTGAATTTCGTTAGTTTTTGTTGCTTCGTGTTAACATGAGAATGTTTTATACAGACAGACAGACAGACAGACGGACGGGCGGACAGACGGACATAGCTAGATCAACTCAGAATTTTATAAGGTCCAAGAATATATATACTTGATGTTACACACGGAATGACAAAGTTATATATACCCTCTATCACCACTGATGGTGGTGTAGGGTATAAAAAAAACCAAATACACAAGGCAGTAAAACCGACAGACATCCAAACATACGAAACGAAATACACAAAAAAACTAAAACAAAATACACAACACAATGAAACCAACAGACATCCAAACATCCGAAACTGAATACACCAAAAAACAAAAACAATATACATAAGGCAATGAAACACACAGCCATCCAAACATATGAAACGAAATACTCAATGAATAAGCAGTGTTTTTGTTGTTGCTTATATCAAAGCATGAACAAAATTGTATTTTTTATGAAATTTTCAGAGGTTGTCTCGGATTTTTGCTCATATCTCCGGTATTTATGGACCGATTTTGCTGCTTTTAAATAGCGATCTTCTCGAAAGCATGTCTAACAGAATTATTGAAGATTCGGATATCGCCGATATCTGGGGTCCTCTTAAAACTGATTTCAACAAACACACAGACGGACAGACAGACATACAGACAGACAGACAGACAGACAGACAGACAGACAGACAGACAGACAGACAGACAGACAGACAGACAGACATACAGACAGACAGACAGACGGACGGACGGACGGACGGACAGACTGACAAAGCTTAATCAACTCCGCTACCTATAAGGATCCAGAATATATATACTTTATGGGGTCGGAAAATTATATTATAGAAATTACAAACGGAATGACAAACTTATATATACCCTTCTCACGAAGGTGAAGGGTATAATAAAAGAAAATCAGTCATTTTAGCGACTATTGACATTTTTGTATGAGGTGATAACACTCTTTTTCAGAAAATAAACAAAGAACAGCTGTTATTTGACGCTGTTTGATCTTACATTTGGTTTGCAAGATCAAATAATTATTTTGCCAAAATGATGTAAATTATTTGACTTGTCGTGTTCACATTGATGAAACAATTACAAAATATTTATTTGGCAGCAAATCAATTTGTTTTATAAAAATCATCCGCATTGCTGTTTGTTAACATGAAATATTTTATGTTCAGATTCGACAAACAAAGTTTTTTCAATCGTGTTATATATTAATATTATACACTTTTATTATATAAATTTAATTTTAAACCTAATAAAAATAGTTAAAATTAAAACAAATTGGTAAATTGTTTTTTTCATGCATGAAAATATACGATATACTGTGGCTGTAAAACATGTGTGTGTTTGAACCAAATTATTTTTGCACTGTTTGATAAAACAATACCACCAAATATTTGTTCAAGTCTGAACATGAAATAAATATTGCGTTTGTTTGACGCAACTTCAAAAATATTTATTACAAATATTTGGACCAAATATTTTTCAGGTGTGAACGTAGCTTACGTACTAAAGTAATTTATTTCCCTTATGGAGAACTGTAAAACCCGGCGCATGTTTTGTTTCCGTAATTAAGATACTATTTATCATTTTGTAACTTCTTTATGCATGTATGTATGTATGTAACTAATTTTGATTAGGCCCAGAAACATTTGTATTAAGTGATTTTCAGATACTGACCGATTATTCTTCGACCTATTATGTGCCGATCCTGCCGATAATTTATATGGGAACTATGACCAATAATGGACCAATTCGAAAAAAAAAAACAAGAGTAAGAGTGCTATATTCGGATGTGCCCAATCTTATATACCCTTCACCACAGTGTATTTGAAAAATATCAATTCTATAAAATTTTAATTTATTTCATTTTCCCGTTTATATCATTATTATGGCAATAGCAAACCGAACAACAACAACACTAAACGAAATAAACACACAAAAAAACAAAATACTCAAGGCAGTAAAACCAAGAGACATCCAAGCATACGAAACGAAATACACAAAAAAACAAAATACACAACGAAATGAAACCAACAGACATCTAAACATACGAAAATGAATACACCAAAAACAATATACACAAGGCAATGAAACATACGAAACGAAAAACTCAAAAAAAAGCAAAAACAAAATACTCAACGCAATGAAACCAACAGACATCCAAACATACGAAACTCAATGCACCAAGAAACAAAAACAATATACATATGAAATTTTCAGAGGTTGTCTCGGATTTTTGCTCATATCTCCGGTATTTATGGACCGATTTTGCTGATTTTAAATAGCGATCTTCTCGAAAGCATGTCTAACAGAATTATTGAAGATTCGGATATCGCCGATATCTGGGGTCCTCTAAAAACTGATTTCAACAAACACACAGACGCTATCTGCCTGGCCTAGTCCTTGCATAAATTGGAAAGAGGTCTAACCAGAGCACCACATAATCTGGTACTACGGGTGGCCCGTTGCCCACAGGACTTGTCCTGGCTGGTCAGTTGGTTGAGGTTCCTTCGGGAGGTTCCTGTGGTTGAAACCTAAAGCGCAGGAAGGGGGTGCTTGGTTAAAAGACTGATACACGGTGAAATATAAATTTTCAAGATACATTTCTGTTATCGTTCCTAAATGCAAGGAGCGGTACAAATTACAGAGCATGACTGTAGATTAATAAAATGTTGGAATTGAGCTGATAATGCGAAGAATTGGTAAACGAAGATGAACGATGTTTCTGATGTCTACTTTGAATTCTATAAAGAGAATGGAGTGATTGTTGGATTTGACGGATGTGTGATAATGGGAACCAATGTAAGATGAACGATGAATGATGAATGAGAGTTAGACTACGGTCTATATAGCCAATGGAGTGCGAAGTCGTCACTGCCCTTTCTCTAATTTTGAAGCGATTTTCCAACATGGTTGAGTGTATGCTCAACTTATCACAGTGGGTATCTGTGACCACTGAAATAAAGTCTTGTCAATTAATATAATCTGTGTTTTTCGGACTACCAATTACGTCCCCTAGGTGCTGTTGCCGAATCAACAGAGCCTTAGTAGTGTGGTTGGGCGACATTATGTCGGGGTAGATTGAGCTTGCTCATGACACCTGTATTTCCTCAACGTGACTACTTTGGCAAGAGATTAGATAGCTCGAGTACTTGAGCAAAGTGCTTGTACATGGACCGGCATATCCATGTACAAAAATTGCGACCTGCATGTAACAAACACAAAGGGGCAGTGGTGAGTTGTTTACTTGATACTCACCCAGTGGTTGAAAAAGTACCACCGTGGGATAGGGCTACACGCCAGGTACTCACGTAAAGCACTTCGACTTCAAACACACAGACGGACAGACAGACAGACGGACATAGCTTAATCAAATCCGCTACCTATAAGGATCCAGAATATATATACTTTATGGGGTCGGAAAATTATATTATAGAAATTACAAACGGAATGACAATCTTATATATACCCTTCTCACGAAGATGAAGGGTATAATAATCAAAATTAATTATTTATACACAGAAAATACTCATGTCGAGTTTAATAATAAATTATGTGGCATTAAGTGGTTTTCAGAAGAGAACCTTATATGGGAGCTAGATATGGACCGATGCTGAAAAAATTACTTAAATGGAATGTAACCAATTATGGACCAATGTGGAAAATTTTCACGAATGATTTATATAAATTGACGTCGAGTTTTACCCTGTTACCTTTAATTATCAATGAATTTGCGCATTTAAGTGATTTTCGGATGTGGACCTTATATGGAAGCTATGACCGATTATGGACCGATCCGGAACAAATTTCATAGAGTAATTCATATACACACAAAACACATTCATGTCGAATTTTTTCCAGATAGCTTTATTTATCTATGAATTATGATCGTTTAAGTGATTTTCTGATGTGAACCTTATATGGGAGCTATGACCAATTATGGACCGATCCGGAAAAAAATTCCGTAGAATGATTTATGTATATACAAAACATATTCATGTCGAATTTTATCCCGATAGCTTTATTTATCAATAAAATATGTTCATTTAAGTGATTTTTGACAGTGGACCTTATATGGGAACTATGACCAATTGTGGACCGATACAGATCTAAGTCCGTAGTTTTGATTCCTGTTCATATAATGTCAATATGTACAAAATTTTGTGTTGATGCCGATATATTTGAGGAAATTATTAACGATAAATTAATTTCCGGGAATATGTATCTTTGTATGGGGGCTATGGGAAATTTTGGATCGATTGTTACAATTTTAAACATAATTAATCTATAGATGGAAAAAATAATCTGTGAATTATCGAATGTCGAATTATCTTTGGTAGTTTCTGAGAAAACTACTCCAGAATTAGGGAAAAAAACTTAATTTTTTTTAGGTAGTCTGAAATTTTTACTCATAACTTTTTACGTTGTGAACCGATTTTGCTGATTTTCAATACCAAACTGCTTAGGAAACCAGACAGACAGACAGACGGACATAGCTAAATCGACTCAGAATTCCATAAGGACCCAGAATATATATACTTTGTTGGGTCTCAGATGAATATTTTTTGGTGTTACACACGGAATGACAAACTTATATATACCCTCTATCACCACTGATGGTGGTAAAGGGTATAAAAACACAAAATTAAATTTGTATGTGAAAACCATTATTTGACGCGCAATAAAATAGCTAAGCAGTGGTGCAGTGAGTAGAACAGTTGACTAACAAACCGAAGTCCCTGGTTCGTATTCTAGCTGGCTCTTTTTATACCCTCTACCACCATCAGTGGTGATAGAGGGTATATAAAAGTTTGTCATTCCGTGTGTAACACCAAGAAATATTCATCTGAGACCCAACAAAGTATATATATTCTGGGTCCCTCTGATATTCTGAGTCGATTCAGCTATGTCCGTCTGTCTGTCTGTCTGTCTGTCTGTCTGTGTAAAACACGCTCACGTTAAAACGAAGCAATGGAAATTAACGAAATTCAACAAAAATATTCATTATTATCCGGTGCAAATTGGTACTGCAAATAAGCAAAATCGGTTCACATCGGGAAAAGTTATGAATAAAATTTAAAACTACCAAAGAATATGCATTTTTTATACATTTTGATGTAATTTTCTCAAAAACTATAATTTCATGAAAGTCTTCATGCATTCGTTTCTACACAAGATCTTGATTCCTGCTGAAAATTTCCAGAATCGGTCCATAATTTCATATACCTCCTATACAAAAGTACATATTCCCGGAAAAAGAGATTTTTGTTAATAACTTCCGTCAGAATTCTGATATCTTCACAAAATTTTACAACTTAAAATCTTATGTCAACAGAGTTCATTGAGAGAAAAAAATTTCTCGATGGGTCCATAATTGGACATAGCTCCCATACAAGGTCCTCTCCCGAAAATCACTTAAACGCGCATAACTCATTACTAAATTAAGATATCCATATAAAATTTGGAATAAGTATTGCTCATATGCACAGAAATATTACTGTGAAAGTTTTTTCCGATCAGTCCATAATCGGTCATAGCTCCCATACAAGGTCCCCTCCCCAAAATCACTTAAACGCAGATAACTCATTACTAAATGAAGATATCCATATAAAATTTGGTACAAGTATTGCTCTCACATACAGAAATATTACTGTGAAATTTTTTTCCGATCGGTCCATCATTGGTCATAGCTCCCTTACAAGGACCCTTCCCGAAAATCACTTAAACGCGCATAACTCATTACTAAATTAAGATATCCATATAAAATTTAGAATAAGTATTGCTTATATGCACAGAAATATTACTATGAAATTGTTTTCCGATAGGTCCATAATTGGTCATAGCTCCCATACAAGGACCCTTCCCGAAAATCACACAAACGCGCATTACTCATTACTAAATTAATATATCCATATAAAATTTGGTACAAATATTGCTCACATATACAGAAATATTGCTATGAAATTTTTTTCCGATCGGTCCAGCCTTGGTCATAGCTCCCATGCAAGGTTCCCTCCCGAAAATCACTTAAACGCACATAACTCATTACAAAATATTGATATCCATACATTTAGCACAAATATTGCTCTTATATACATAAATTACGCTATAAAATTGTTTTACGATCGGTCCATATTTGGTCATAGCTCTCATACTAGGTGCCCTCCAGAAAATCACTTAAATGCACAATATTCATTACCAAATAATGATATAGATACGGAATTTTGAAATTTTGTATTTATATACATAATTGGTCATAGCTCCCATACAAGGTCCTTTTACGAAAATCTCTTAAACGCCTATTACTCTTTAGTAAATAAAGCTATTGATACAAAATTTGTCACAAATATTAGTTTGGTATACAAAAATTATATTTCAAGATTTTTTCACGATCGGTCCATAACATGGGTGCAGAATTTCAAGTGTGAATAGGCCGCGGCAAAAATTCGAAGCTAATTATGAAAAGTTGCCAAATGATGATTTCCAAAATATATGAATTTAAGTATTGACTTTATTTGGGTGATGCCCACAACTGGTAGTCCGCTGAATTTTTTAACGAATAGTTCCAAAAGTACCGTTTCTCGTGTTAAGTTTAAACTTTAGCTGTTATAGTGTCTATGATATGCCATTTTTATTTGTTTTAAAGATTTATACTTATTGTATACTGTATAATACAGTGCAATACTTAATAACTCTAATTGTTATAGTTTCCCAGATTTAATAATTTTTTTCATTTCTGACGTATCATGCCTACTTCTAATAGTTCGCCCATTTGTACAAAATTTGAGAACTGTACACCATTTCCAATTGTATATCAGAACTTTCCAATTGAATTTTAGAAATTTCTAATTATATTTCAGAAACTTCTAATTATTTTTCAGAAATTTCTAGTTATATTTCAGAAATTTCTAATAATGTTTAAGAAATATATTTTATATTTCAGAAAATTCTAATTATATTTCAGAAATAGATATTTTATTTCAGAAATTTCTAATTATATTTTAAAACTTTCTAGTTATATTTCAGAAATTTCTAATTATTTTTCAGAAATTTCCAATTATATATCAAAAATATCTAATTATATTTCAGAAATTACCAATTCTATTTCAGAACTTTTCATTTGTATTTTAGAATTTTCCATTATTATTTTAGAAATTTGAAATTTAACTTAAATATTTATTCCAATTGTGTTTCAGAAATTTCCAATTGTATTTCAGAACTTTCCATTTGTATTTCAGAATTTTCTATTTGAATTTCAGAAATTTTACATGAAAATTCTATTAAAAATTTCTGAAAGAGAAATGGAAAATTCTGTCCGTCTGTCTGTCTGTGTAAAACACGCTCACGTTAAAACGAAGCAATGGAAATTAACGAAATTCAGCAAAAATATTCATTATTATCCGGTGCAAATTGGTATTGCAAATAAGCAAAATACAAGGACCCTTCCCGAAAATCACTTAAACGCGCATAACTCATTACTAAATTAAGATATCCATATAAAATTTAGAATAAGTATTGCTTATATGCACAGAAATATTACTATGAAATTGTTTTCCGATCGGTCCATAATTGGTCATAGCTCCCATACAAGGACCCTTCCCGAAAATCACTCAAACGCGCATTACTCATTACTAAATTAATATATCCATATAAAATTTGGTACAAATATTGCTCACATATACAGAAATATTACTATGAAATTTTTTTCCGATCGGTCCATAATTGGTCATAGCTCCCATACAAGGTCCCCTCCCGAAAATCACTTAAAGGTACATAACTCATTACTAAATTAAAATATCCATATAAAGTTTGGTCCAAGTATTGCTCTCACATACAGAAATATTATTGTGAAATTTTTTTAATTATGAAAAGTTGCCAAATGATGATTTCCCAAATATATGAATTTGAGTATTGACTTCATTTGGGTGATGCCCACAACTGGTAGTCCGCCGAATTTTTTAACGAATAGGACCAAAAGTACCGTTTCTCGTGTTAAGTTTAAACTTTAGCTGTTATAGAGTCTATGATATGCCATTTTTATTTGTTTTAAAGATTTATACTTATTGTATACTGTATAATACAGTGCAATACTTAATAACTCTAATTGTTATAGTTTCCCAGATTTAATAATTTTTTTCATTTCTGACGTATCATGCCTACTTCTAATAGTTCGCCCATTTGTACAAAATTTGAGAACTCTACACCATTTCCAATTGTATATCAGAACTTTCCAAATGAATTTTAAAAATTTCTAATTATATTTCAGAAACTTCTAATTATTTTTCAGAAATTTCTAGTTATATTTCAGAAATTTCTAATAATGTTTAAGAAATATATTTTATATTTCAGAAAATTCTAATTATATTTCAGAAATAGATTTTTTATTTCAAAAATGTCCAATTATATTTTAAAACTTTCTAGTTATATTTCAGAAATTTCTAATTATTTTTCAGAAATTTCCAATTATATGTCAAAAATATCTAATTATATTTCAGAATTTACCAATTCTATTTCAGAACTTTTCATTTGTATTTCAGAATTTTCCATTATTATTTTAGAAATTTTAAATTTAACTTAAATATTTATTCCAATTGTGTTTCAGAAAGTTCCAATTGTATTTCAGAACTTTCCATTTGTATTTCAGAGTTTTCTATTTGAATTTAAGAAATTTTACATGAAAATTCTATTAAAAATTTCTGAAATAGAAATGGAAAATTCTGTCCGTCTGTCTGTCTGTGTAAAACACGCTCACGTTAAAACGAAGCAATGGAAATTAACGAAATTCAAAAATATTCATTATTATCCGGTGCAAATTGGTATTGCAAATAAGCAAAATACAAGGACCCTTCCAGAAAATCACTTAAACGCGCATAACTCATTACTAAATTCAGATATCCATATAAAATTTAGAATAAGTATTGCTTATATGCACAGAAATATTACTATGAAATTGTTTTCCGATCAGTCCATAATTGGTCATAGCTCCCATACAAGGACCCTTCCCGAAAATCACTCAAACGCGCATTACTCATTACTAAATTAATATATCCATATAAAATTTGGTACAAATATTGCTCACATATACAGAAATATTACTATGAAATTTTTTTCCGTTCGGTCCATAATTGGTCATAGCTCCCATACAAGGTCCCCTCCCGAAAATCACTTAAAGGTACATAACTCATTACTAAATTAAAATATCCATATAAAGTTTGGTCCAAGTATTGCTCTCACATACAGAAATATTATTGTGAAATTTTTTTCCGATCGGTCCAGCCTTGGTCATAGCTCCCATGCAAGGTTCCCTCCCGAAAATCACTTAAACGCACATAACTCATTACAAAATATTGATATCCATACATTTAGCACAAATATTGCTCTTATATACATAAATTACACTATAAAATTGTTTTACGATCGGTCCATATTTGGTCATAGCTCTCATACTAGGTCCCCTCCAGAAAATCACTTAAATGCACAATATTCATTACCAAATAATGATATAGATACGGAATTTTGAAATTTTGTATTTATATACATAATTGGTCATAGCTCCCATACAAGGTCCTTTTACGAAAATCTCTTAAACGCCTATTACTCATTAGTAAATAAACCTATTGATACAAAATTTGTCACAAATATTAGTTTGGTATACAAAAATTATATTTCAAGATTTTTTCACGATCGGTCCATAACATGGGTGCAGAATTTCAAGTGTGAATAGGCCGCGGCAAAAATTCCAAGCTAATTATGAAAAGTTGCCAAATGATGATTTCCCAAATATATGAATTTGAGTATTGACTTCATTTGGGTGATGCTCACAACTGGTAGTCCGCCGAATTTTTTAACGAATAGTACCAAAAGTACCGTTTCTCGTGTTAAGTTTAAACTTTAGCTGTTATAGTGTCTATGATATGCCATTTTTATTTGTTTTAAAGATTTATACTTATTGTATACTGTATAATACAGTGCAATACTTAATAACTCTAATTGTTATAGTTTCCAAGATTTAATAATTTTTTTCATTTCTGACGTATCATGCCTACTTCTAATAGTTCGCCCATTTGTACAAAATTGGAGAACTCTACACCATTTCCAATTGTATATCAGAACTTTCCAATTGAATTTTAGAAATTTCTGATTATATTTCAGAAACTTCTAATTATTTTTCAGAAATTTCTAGTTATATTTCAGAAATTTCTAATAATGTTTAAGAAATATATTTTATATTTCAGAAAATTCTAATTATATTTCAGAAATAGATTTTTTATTTCAGAAATTTCTAATTATATTTTAAAACTTTCTAGTTATATTTCAGAAATTTCTAATTATTTTTCAGAAATTTCCAATTATTTATAAAAAATATCTAATTATATTTCAGAAATTACCAATTCTATTTCAGAACTTTTCATTTGTATTTCAGAATTTTCCATTATTATTTTAGAAATTTTAAATTTAACTTAAATATTTATTCCAATTGTGTTTCAGAAATTTCCAATTGTATTTCAGAACTTTCCATTTGTATTTCAGAATTTTCTATTTGAATTTCAGAAATTTTACATGAAAATTCTATTAAAAATTTCTGAAATAGAAATGGAAAGTTCTGAAACACAAATGGAAAGTTCTGAAATACAATTGGAAATTTTTGAAATACAATAGGAATTAATATTTAAATTAAATTTAAAATTCCTGAAATAATAATGAAAAATTCTGAAATACAAATGGAATGTTCTGAAATACAATTGGAAATTTCTGAAATATAATTAGAAATTTCTGATATATAAATAGAATTTTCTGAAATATACTTAGAACTTTCTGAAATATAACTAGAAAGTTCTGAAATATAATTAGAAATTTCTGGTATAAAAAATCTATTTCTGAAATATAATTATACCCTACACCACTTTAGTGGGGAGGGTATATTGGATTTGTGCTGATGTTTGTAACATACAAAAATATTCGTCCTAGACCTTAAAGTATACCAATCGGCTTAGAATCGTTTTCTGAGTCGATTAAGCTATGTCCGTCCGTCCGTCTGGCTGGCTGTCCATGTAAACTTTGTGCGCAAGGTACAGGTCGCAATTTTCAAGATAATTGGATGAAATTTGGCACGCACGTTTTGTTTGATCCAAGGACGAAGCCTATTAAAAATGGTTAAAATCGGTCAATTTTTTCACCTAGCCCCCATAGAACAGAACCCCCCGAAAAGGGCTTCTGAGCTCATAATTATGTTAAATATACAGATATATCGATAAAATACGGCACAACTAAGTTTTATAGAAGTCTTGATAACCCTGCCAATTTCATAAAGATTGGGCCCCATTTGACCCTAGCTCCCATACAAAGTCCCCTTCAGAAAATTACTTGAATGTCCCAAATTAACTTATAAACACAAATATCGCGATGAAATTCAGCACAATAAAATATTATGCAAAAATAAATATATTCACAAAATTTTATCGGGCTTGGTCCATATTTGCCCCTAGCCCCCATATAAAGCCTCTTTCAGAAAATTAGTTTTTCATCCATAAATTGCTTAAATGTATCGGAACAAGGGAATATTGAAGATAAATGCGATATTATGAAAAATAAATCACATTTAATATTCATAACTGGTGTAGGGTATCATATGGTCGGCCACGCCCGACTATACTTTCTTACTTGTTAGAATTTTCTGAAATATAAAATATATTTCTGAAACATAATTAGAAATTTCTGAAATATAACTAGAAATTTCTGAAACATAATTAGAGGTTTCTGAAATATAATTAGAAATTTCTGAAATTCAATTGGAAATGGTGTAGTAATTATAGTTTCATAGATTTAATAATTTTACATATTTAAAACATATGGAAGGTACCACGCCCACTATTGCTAGTCCGCACATTTTTCCCTTAAGCATTTGCGTAGATGTTAATGTTGCTTTGGTAACATTTAAGAACTCTAGCTGATATCGTTTCTCATATATACTTTTGATATCAATTTTTTATATAGGCATGGCACCTCGCTCCCCTAAAGATTAAGAAAAAAGTGTCCGACGAGAAATACTTCAACAACCTCCGAATATTTCAAGAAAATCGGATACTCCAAACAATGTTTATATACAGAAGATGTGTAATAAAAGGTTCCTTTCAGTATATTGTATTTTGACACACTTATAATATGTGCCATGCCTATTAAATATTATTCCCATTCCATCGATATTGTAGCTCATTTAATTTTTTAGTCGCATTCCAAATTTCAGAATTCTAAGTGCTTTCTATGTCAATGAAATTCCACATAAACAAGTTTTATATGAACCAAAATCTCCATACCAAATTTTATGAGAATCCCCTCCATATAAGGTCCCTCTCAGAAAACGATTATAACGCTCATATCTCGCCTCAAAACGATAGTAATGCAACGAAATATAAACAAGTTTTAAGGGAACTTATATCTCTCTGCCAAATTTTATGGAGATCGGTCCATAATTGACCCTCCTCCCAGAAAATTACTTTAAAGCTCATAACTTGCTTCAAAATTTCAGTAAATCAACGAAAGTCAACATAAACAAATTTTATCGGAACATAAATCTCTCTACCATATTTTATGATGATAGGTCCATAATTGACCCTACCCCCTATATAAGGTCCCTTCAGAAAATTACTATAACGCTTATAGCTTGCTTCAAAATGATCGTAAGGCAACGAAATTCGACGTAAACAAGTTTTAGGCGAACTAAGATATCTGTCCTATATTTTATGGAGATCGGCCCATAATTGACCCTACCAACCAAACCCAGAGATCGGCTTATAATTGACCCTACCCCCCATAAGATTCCTCTAACTGCCAAATTTTTTGAGGATCGGTCCGTAATTGACTTGTCCTCTATCATAGAATGACATTAACGACCATAACTGGCTTAAAAATACCAGTATAGTTATAAAATTCATCATAAACTGGTTTTATGGGTTCTAAAATCATTTTGTCAAATTTTATGAGCATCGGGCTATATTGCATTAAAGCCTACATATAACGCTTAGAAAGCATTGATATTCGACATAACAAGTTTTAGTGAAACCAAAATCTTTGTAAAATCTAAAAAAAAATATTAAATACTAGCTGCGCGTACCCGGCGTTGCCCGGGTTTCTTCTAAAATAAAATTATTCTGTCTGTAATGACTATACTTTTTTAATAGATGTCAAAATTTAGCTTATAATGATAAAAAAGTTATTATATTTTTCTGCATTAAATTCAGTTTCTGGACAAAAATTGCCCCTTAAAATTTACAGATTGAAAATGAGTTTTATTTAGGAAATTTTGACCAATTTTTAGAAACATTTAGGAAACTTTTTTTTAGAAATTAAACTGAAACCAGCTTTCTCAATCACTGGTAGGGAACTAAGGACACTTTCAAATTAGTTGTTTTATTTTTCCCATGTGCAGTTGATTTAAAGAACTGTTCAGTTCAAATTCGGTCACACTGTACTTTGAATTGTAATGCGCCTGGTGTATAGAGACAAAAGGCTTCGGGGCATCTTATTAACTACAAAAATACGTACCATTAACCGTAAAAAATTTCAAGCGATTATCTTTCTATTTGACAATCAATTTTGAGTAGTTCATTAAAAAGTAAAACCACCGTTTTTGTTTCATCATTGTTTCTCAAAAATACATCCATTTATATAAAAGTATGTTTAAACATATTATTTTTATTCATTAGCTTTTATACATCCTCACTAAAGTTTTGACTGAATTTAGACACCATTTATTAAATCCGAAGAAATAAGGGTCAAATATCGTAAGATGTACAAAGCAGATACCCAAATAATTTTACTTATTAAAATATCCACGTCTTCCTCCAATTAAAATAAATTTCAGAATTTGTAAATGGTAAATGGAAAATGTGTGCTGGAGTTATTCAAAATTATTATTTAATTTGAAAAGCTTATAATAAATACGGCGCTACATACAGAAAAAGTTGTTTTTGGTTCATAATTTTCTAAAAGTATAAAAAGATATCGAAAGATCAATTTATTGTTTTTTTACCAGTTTTTTGGTCCGCGGGGAATATAATATTCCCAGGTGGTGGACAATCTGCCCTCCCTCAGCTTGAGTGAAACTAAAAACTGGGGGAAGACAGATGGTCCATCACCACCCCCTATCCGCCACCCGGGGACGCGCTCGGTAGGAAAAACGGGAAAACTCCCCCGAGTTATTATATTATAAAGGATATATATAAGAATTAAACACAGAAAGAATGAGCTTAATACCTCTCATAGTTTTACCGTACCTGCGATGTGAATTTGAAGGATTTCGGGAAAAAGGCAATTTTTGCCAATAATTAAGTAAAAATTATATTATTACCAATTGTAGCTTAATTTTGATCAAGTAAATTGCGATTATTATTTCCGAGTCCATGGAGAGTTAGTTCTGATCAAATTTCCAAAACTAAAAATCATTAACCCTCTAAACACCGGAGTCAAAATCAAAATTTTGAAGTTGATGGATATTGATGAAACTTCTTAGAAGTTATTTTTACTACATTCAAATAATACGATAAACAAAACACTGGATATATGTATATCCATTAATTCTTTAAGAAAATTAATTTTAAAAAATTCCTTTTTAAAAGTGTTTTTTGTAGTGTTTAAAAAATCGTACTTGAATTGACCCCAAGTATGACAGAGGGTTAATTTTTGAAGAAGTTTGATTCCTAGATTTCTGGATATATTTTCGTGTAATTTGTCAAAATGAATTAATAATTAAATACACAATATTTTGCTATTTTTAATGAAGAATATTAAATATACAAAAACTTGATTTTGACCCCGGTTTTTAGAGGGTTAATGATTTTTAATTTCGGAAATTTTATCAGAAATAATTTTTCATGGACTCGGAAATAATAATCGCAATTTAATTGATCAAAATTAAGCAACAATTGGTAATAATATAATTTTTACTTAATTAATGGCAAAAAATACCTTTTTCCCGAAATCCTCCAATTTCACATCGCAGGTACGGTAAAACTATGAGAGGTATTGAGCTCATACTTCCTGTGTTTAATTCTTATATATATCCTTTATAATATCCAGTATAGAAAACTTTAATTTTTAAAAATCCATTAACAAAATTTTTTAAAGTTTGAAAATGGAGTTTTGGAGATGCTGCTAAAATATGTAATGGGTAATTTAAAGATTTGTTGAAGTGTTTCAACATAATTGAACTTCTAAAATGTGAATATGAACAAAAGTACACTGTACCAGAGTAGAATCAATAACATATATTCAACATAAAATAAATTTGTACGACATTGGATCCGCGGGACCCATCTTACCAGCCAGGTTCAGTCGTGGGGGAGGTTCTTGACCCATGTCTACAAACCACACCATTATCTACATTGTTATTACAGAGTCCCTAATAAATCAAAAAAATGAATTGTTACTAAACTAAAACCAACATTGTGTGAAGGAAATTATGAACTGTTGTGTAATTTAACTCAAGGATAATTAAGTGTAAATACCCTAAGTGGGAAGGTGAAAACCCCATGCTCAAACCCCACCCGACCTTGTCCTTCATAGCACCATATTAATCATAAGGACCCAAACCTAAAGCTGACTTTCACTAACCCAAAGGATAAGTCTTTTTAAATTTAGTTACTCATGATATTCATGTTTATTCACAAAAATTCATAAAAAAAAATTATTTAATAATAAACAAATTTTAACAAAGGATCAATTATAATCAAAAACATTATTTAGAAATATATATAATTATGTAAAGAACTAGATAATTTTCCATAGAATTTGCACACATAAACGGCTCAAGTTAAAATTAAATAAATCAATTTAGTAACCGAATTTAAAGTAAATCCGATTTTTTTAAAACGGTGCTGTAGGGTATTTAAATATAAAAAAATCAAACTAAAATATGTTTACACAGTTACCTCTTTTTTTTTTGTATTTTTCTTGTATCATAATTATTCTATTAGTGGTGAGTTTTAATTGTGTTTTGTTTTTTTTTCTTTTTAACTAGTTATTAATTTCTCATTTTTTTTCTACTTATACGTTGTAATTGTAACCACATATAAGAAATTATTTTTGTTGTAAACCATTTTTCTCTTTTTTTGTTGTTTATTCAAAATTCCTCTTCTTTGTTAAAAAAATTATTTACTTAAAAAAAACTAAATTTAACCTTTAAGAATTTACTGTTCCATGTTTTACTTATAAATTACAGAAAATTCTAATTGGTTAAACCTGGTTTAGAAAAAAAATTTTATAAATAATAAAATTTATAACTAAATAAATCTGTATTTTATATTATTTGATCTTAAAATAAAATAATGAACAAACAAATAAACAAACAGACAGACTAACGAACAAACAATTAAACAAACAAACAAAGACACTGACGAACGAACAATGATTTTTATTTCAGCCAAAAATATAAAAATCAAAAAATAATTATTATTTCTGCCAAAAAAAAAAAAAATTAAAATCAGAAAATAATTATTATTTTTTGCCAAAAAATAAAAATCAAAAATTTAAAAAGCATAGTGTTTTATAAAAATATAGCTCAAATCAATAAAAATGGTATCTTTAAAGTTGTTCTCCTATAATTTCTTATTTTTGATTTTTTTCTTTAAAAATTCAAAGATAATAATTATTTACGATCCCTGCTCTTTTCAGCTTTACTTGTGATTTTTTTTAATATATTTTTGGTTTAGTTTTTTCTTTTTTTATGGTTTTCTTTTGTATATTTTTCAATAAGTTTGTTTGTTTTCTTTTATTAAGATCACAGTATCTTACAGAGTGGATTTGTCCGAAATCTTCTTATTATAGATAACAAATTTTTGATGTAAGTTTTGTCCATACATTCATGGAAACAGGTATCTGTAAAACTTTCATTGTAATAAATTCCATTTTGTGCATCTAAAAAACATTACCTTGATTTAAATCTCCAGTCCAATGAGATTATACAATATGGAGTAGTTTTATTATAAAATTTTCTTTAAAAAATTACTGATGTTATTAAGGCAAGGGTTACTATGGAAAAGAATGATGGCGATAAATTTTAGCTCCTCCTAACTTTACAAAAATTGCCATTTTTAAAATAACCTTGAAAGGTTATTATTTTTTTATAATTTTACTCGTTAATTAATGATGTTGCCAGTTAAAAAGCATTACTTTAATAATTACTGTCGTATAACACAATGGTAATGCAGTACTGTGGTAAAAGTGTTTAGATTTAAACCAAATAGACTCTATAATAATAATTACCTAAAATGTCAAGATGAATAAAAAAAACAATATAACAGAAATAAGAAATGCCGAATGTAAGGATCGCATATTACAAATAATGGCGCTTTTTTGACCACAGACTAAACCAAGTAAGCGTTATCCAATTTGAACAAAAATTCGTACTAGCACATTTATGAATCTTATAAAGATAAACATAATATTTGTTTGTAAAATTTTTCAAAACTAAAACAAATTTTCTTATATTTAATTGTATATGTCTTCAGAATCACAAAATTCTCGGGGAAAATTTTAATAACTCAACCATTTTTTAACCAATTTTGAGTTTTTCCATCTTTTTGGAAAGAAAATTTTGTAGACATTACGATTTTGCTATAAAATTGTGCAATAATTAATACTTAAAGCCTCATTTTGTGAAAAAAAACTCCAAAAAGTGCCATTTTTCCTCAAAATAATTGAATAATATTTTACAGTCTTCCATTTGACGTTAAAATACAACATAATTTCACTATTAGAAGTTGATCCGAGCGAAAAGCCTATTTGCGATCCACCCTAATACATATATCTATATAAAAAAACTATTATTCAAAATCGTTAAGTGGGGTTTTTCATTTATATAGCTTTTAGGGTAACAAAGCACACTGGGTATAGCTAGTATATGATAAATCAGTTTACCAAAAATCCAATAAATGGTTAAATTGTAGTAGCAAAAACATCGGTTGTTATACCCTACACCACTTTAGTGGGGAGGGTATATTGGGTTTGTGCTTATGTTTGTAACATACAAACATATTCGTCCTATACCCACCTTTAAGTATACCAATCTGCTTAGCATCGTTTTCTGAGTCGAATTAGCTATGTCCGTCCGTCCGTCCGTCTGGCTGGCTTTTATGGGCCTGGTCCATATTTGCCTCTAGCCCCCATATAAAGCCTCTTTCAGAAAATTAGTTTTTCATTGTTTATATGTATCGGTATAAGATAATATTGAAGATAAATGCTTTATTATGAAAAATAAATCACATTTAATATTCATAACTGGTGTAGGGTATCATAAGGTCACGTCCGACTACACTTTCTTACTTGTTATAGTATAGGTCCACTTTCCGAAATTCACCTGAAATTTAAGACACATGATTTGATGGTGGGCATATAAGATTCGGCACAGCCGAATATAGCACTCTTACTTGTCATTTTTGTGACATTTTATAGCAGACTTAAGCGTTTTGTGAAATCTCTCAATTAAACCATTTGAGCTAGAATGGTAGGCTGTAGTTCTGATATGTATTGCTCCAAGGAATTTTGATAATTCATTGAATAACTCCGACTCTAACTGCCGTCCTTGATCAGTTGTTATCCTTAAAGGTACACCAAATCTACATATGCATTGCTCATAGAAAGCTTTACCTACAGTTTCGACTGTAATGTTTTTTAAAAAAATTACTTTAGGCCATCTGCTAAACCTATCTATGCATGTTAAACAATATTGGAATCCATTAAATGGGGGAAGTGGCCCAACAATGGCAATATTGATATGTTCAAAGCGAGAATCTGGGCAAGTATAATACCAATTGGGCTCTTGCAGTGTTTCGTAATTTTAGATATTTGGCAGTCTACACAATTTTTGGCCCATATCTGCATATCTTTGTTAATGCCGGGCCACACAAAACGATAAACCATGTAGATTATTAAAAATGTTTTGCTGTAATGATTGAGATATAAGGACGCATTAAGCCATGGGAGTTATCACAATAAATTTCAACTGATGTGTTAGGGACATTACGAAAATGTTTTATGCTTTCATAGATCGCAAGAAGCTCCCTATCATATGCGCTATATTTCATTTGCGCCTTAAAGAGTTTTATAGAAAAGAACGCAAGAGGTAATTGACATTTGATATTATCAAATTGTTGCAAAACGGTACCAATGCATGTGTTAGATGCATCCACGTACAATGAGAGAGATACTGATACTGATGGATGAGCAAGAAGAGTACATTTAGCTAGAGCATTTTTTAACTTCTCAAATGAATCAGGTTGGGCGTCTGACCATACCAGTTTTGTATTCTTTTTTGGAATTCATTAAATGGAGCTTGTAACTCTGCAGCATGTTTAATAGATGATCAGTAGTAATTTATCATACCAAGAAACCGTAGAGATGTTATATTATCTATCTTTGGATACTGGAGAATTGCATCGACTTTTTCAGGCGAGGGTTTAATACCATCTGAATCAATAAAGTACCCTTGTAATGTACAAAACACGATCTCTGTTAAAAAAGGTAAACGAATCACCATTCCAGGGACGCATTAAAGAACCTACAAGTATGTGATCAATTGTGTATATAAGATCAAATTTTTTAATGGGTATGAATGTAGACGGTTTTGGGAGCTTTTACACTGCTAGCTTTCAGTCTTTTGGGGTGGGTTCGTGTCCAAAACATCCCAATTAACGACTAAATGGCCAATAAAGAATCAATGAAATGTAATTAAACTGGAAACTAAATTGACAACTAAAATGAATAAAGGAACTGAAAATGAAGCTGAACTAAAACCTTACGAAACTACGAAAAAAACGTGAAACGAAATTGCTGGACACCCTAGATGTTTTGGGGCCATTGCCACGTAACCCTCCCTACCTTGTTTTAGCCTAGGCCATTTTAAACTAAAACCCAAAAACTATGTATAACCTTAACCTTTCACATCCGTAAGAAATCAAATATTATTTATAGATCCATTTTAATTAACTAATTTATTCACATTTCTAAAAAAAGTAAGCAAAATTATTTTATATAAATTTCTGGGACTTTCTTTTGTAGATTTTATAAAGTTTCGAAATTTGATACATTTTTATAAGTCTTATAACTTGCAAACTCCAAAATATTTAGTTAACTTATTTGAATTTTGTGGATCTAATAGAAATAGACAATTAAAAATTCCACCATTAACTGCCATATTAGAAAGATCATTTCAGGTTAGAGTGGCACGTTCTTATAATAAATTACCAAATTCTTTGAAATTATTTAATGTTTCTTCCGATACATACAAAAAAGGCTCTTCCGAGAATTATCCCAGAATAATTCTGTCTAATATATTTAGTAGTGAAGTAGTATGTGTTTTACTTAGTAATGCTTGTATATTTAACTGGTAATGAAATAATATAAAAAAAAAAATAGTTGACATTTGAGGCAAATTTAGTTACACTTAGATATGTTCTGTTTTTATTGGGAAGTTATGTTTTGTTTGTGCATACTAAGTGTAGGAAATGACTCATCCATTTGTTATAAGGTCATACATTGTCGTGTAGGTGTTTAGTGGTGGTATTTTGTATGTGCATTTGGCTTTGAATAATCTTCACCATCTTTCTTGATGGAATAGCATTTTTGGTTCCATAACTGTATTTTTTTATTAGTTTTTTTTTTTATAATTTGCTGTTATTTTGTGATTTTAGCTTGTTTCTCAATAACCGAAATTCACCTTTTATCATTCTTCAATACTTTGAATATTTTAAAATTATGTGCCAATTTACATTTTTAAATAATTTAATTTATTCAATTGTTTTTGGGAAAACTATTATTACTTACATATATTTAACCTTTCTTAGCAAGCAAAGATATTAAAATAATATTGTTAAATTTTTAAGACTTTTTATATTGTATTTTATTTTATAAGGAAATCTTGTTGTATTTTTTTAGTAGAAATTTGTAACCGTCTATGGCATTATAAAGGCTAGGTTATGATAATAAAATAAATAAATAAATAAATATAAGTAGTAGAAAAATTATAAAAATAATACATACTAATTTTTAAGAAAATTTACCAACAGAGGATAAAAGTAATTTTAACAAATTTATCTAATTTTCTCAAAGTAAATTCTAAATAGTATAACATAATTACTAATTACTATACAGGGGATTACTTCCCTTTATTGTATTCAGTGCCCCGTTTCTGTAATTCTCGCATCGAGAAAATCTGTCGAAAAATTCATAATCATCTTGTGTAAAACAGGGTGAATACAAGAAATTTAAAAATTTCTTATTAAATTTTAATGAGTACAGTTTAAAAATAATCAGAGTCACTCTGTTAAAAACTGGAAGACTATTATATTTTAAGTTC
This sequence comes from Lucilia sericata, assembly GCF_015586225.1. Classification (NCBI taxonomy): domain Eukaryota; kingdom Metazoa; phylum Arthropoda; class Insecta; order Diptera; family Calliphoridae; genus Lucilia; species Lucilia sericata. Next base: position 2,234,837 of record NW_023994044.1, read on the forward strand.
TTTATTGATTCGAGAAAATTACAGAAACGAGGTACAGACATTAAACAGAATTTATAAAAAAGAAGTAAAAAGATACTTAAATCAAGTGAAAGTGTTATATTCGGCTGTGCCGAATCTTATATACCCACCATCAAACTGTATGCCGTAAAAGGAATTCTCCCCTATAAACATCAAATTTGTCATAATTTTTATACCCTACACCACTTCAGTGGGGAGGGTATATTGGGTTTGTACTGATGTTTGTAACGCACAATCATATAGGTCCTATACCCACCTTAAAGTATACCAATCGGCTCAGAATCATTTTCTGAGTCGATTTAGCTATGTCCGTCTGTCTGTCTGTCCGTCCATGTAAACCTTGTAATCAAACTATATGTCGCAATTTTGAAGATAATTCAATGAAATTTCTATTGTCCCAGGGACGAAACCTATTGAAAATGGTTAAGATCGTTCCATTATTTCGCCTAGCCCCCATACAACCGAACCCCTCAATAGGGCTTGTAAACCTTGTAATCAAACTACAAGTAGCAATTTTGGAAATAATTCAAAGAAATTTGGCACATGATCTTTTATGGTACGGTAGATGAAGCATATTGAAAATGGTTAATATCGGTCCATTATTTCACCTAGCCCCCATACAACTGAACCCCCGAATAAGGCTTTTAAACTTTGTAATCAAACTACAGGTCGCAATTTTGGAGATAATTCAATGAAATTTGGCACATGATCTTTTATGGTACCGTAGACAAAGTCTATTGAAAATGGTTAACATCGGTCCATTATTTCACCTAGACCCCATACGACTGAACCCCCCGAATAGGGCTTTTAAACTTTGTAATCAAACTACAGGTCGCAATTTTGGAGATAATTCAATGAAATTTGGCACATGATCTTTTATGGTACCGTAAACGAAGCCTGTTGAAAATGGTTTACATCGGTCCATTATTTCACCTAGCCCCCATACAACTGAACCCGCCGAATAGGGCTTTTAAGTTCATAATTATGTTTAATATCCCAGCAAAAAAATTTTGAAGTTGTTAAAGATGAAGGGATATTTTCATGATTTCTTTAGTAAGTATTCTATTTAATGCGTTTTAAATACATGCCTAAATTCTAATAAATTTGTCATCAGTGAAGGCATGAAAAATGCACCCAAATTCACTAATGTAACTCCACTATAGGAATTGTAATATTTTACTATAATTTGGTATTCTCTTAGGAGATTTAACGAAAACGTGCATTTCATACAATAAATATTAAAAATGATATTAATTTTTTTATTAGATTTTTTTAAAATTAGTAATATTAAGTCCATTTTAACATTAATAAGAGAAGGAAAAAACCAAGACTGCTTAACGGATTTTAAAACACAATGGGTATTTTTCCTCTGCATGAATTTAAATCCAATCAAAATCAGTTAGTTATGTTTTATTATACCCTACACCATTTCAGTGGGGAGGGTATATTAGGTTTGTGCTGATGTTTGTAACGCACAATCATATAGGTCCTATACCCACCTTAAAGTATACCAATCGGCTCAGAATCATTTTCTGAGTCGATTTAGCTATGTCCGTCCGTCCGTCCGTCCGTCCGTCCATGTAAACCTTGTAATCAAAATATAGGTCGCAATTTTGAAGATAATTCAATGAAATTTCTATTGTCCCAGGGACGAAACCTATTGAAAATGGTTAAGATCGTTCCATTATTTCGCCTAGCCCAATAGGGCTTGTAAAACTTGTAATCAAACTACAAGTCGCAATTTTGGAAATAATTCAATGAAATTTGGCACATGTTCTTTTATGGTACCGTAGATGAAGCATATTGAAAATGGTTAATATCGGTCCATTATTTCACCTAGCCCCCATACAACTGAACCCCCGAATAGGGCTTTTAAACTTTGTAATCAAACTACAGGTCGCAAATTTGGAGATAATTCAATGAAATTTGGGACATGATCTTTTATGGTACCGTAGACAAAGTCTATTGAAAATGGTTAACATCGGTCCATTATTTCACCTAGCACCCATACGACTGAACCCGCCGAATAGGGCTTTTAATTTCATAATTATGTTTAATATACTCATATCTCGACAAAAAGCTGCAAAAACCAAGTTCTATACAAGATTTGATGACCCTCACGAATTCCATAATAATAGGTCCTCATATGACCCTAGCCCCTATGAAAAGCCCCCATCAAAATTTCACTTAAATGTCCACAATTTTATTCAACAATAAACGGCTTAAGTATGTATATCTGAGGCAAGGTACAATTCAATTTAAATGCTTTATTATGGCAAATAAATCACATTATATTTTTGTCAAAGGTGTATGGTATTATATGGTCGGCCTCGCCCGACTATAATTTCTTACTTGTTTTTAGACTGATTTTAGTTCATATCAAACATCTTTACTTCAAATATCACTTGCCAACATTTTCCGCATGAAATTCGGTAGGAAGATTTACGTTGCTATAAATGATTCTTATATAAAAATTTCATAACTGTTCACGTATTTTTAAGTCAGCAATGATCGTTATGGACCTCAACAAATTAGGTAGAGACATTTTAACTCGTATAAAACATATGTATGTGTGTCGAATTTCATCACTTTTTTCGTATTTTTAAGGCGGTAATGAGTTTTAAAGTCATTTTCTGAAGGGGAGCTTATATGGGGGTCAATTAATATGTAGATTCAGCAGAGAGGTTATGGCTCGTAAGAAACATAATTATGGCGAGTATTTGATAGAAAGATTTTGGCTACATTAAACTTACATATGTGTGTCGAATTTAATCGCTATATTCGTATTTTTAAGCCAGTAATAAGCGTTATAGTCACTTTACGAAGGAGACCTTTTATGGGGGGTAGGATCAATTATGGACCGATCGTTATAATATTTGGTAGGGAGATTTTGGATCATATGAAACTTATTTATGTCTAATTTCATCGCTATACTCGTACTTTTAAAACAGATATGCTCGTTAAAGCTGTTTTCCGGGGGTGCATTGTAATGGGGCTATCCGAATATATGGAACGATATTGCCCATTTTCAATACCAAACAAACCCTACCTATAGAAAATGTGGAAAATTAGCTAGCTCTTTCCGTTCTATCGTGCTTTCAACGGACAGACATGGCTAGATCGTCTTAGAATTTAATAAGGACCCAGAATATACATATATACTTATGTGGGTCTATGGACAATATTTCGATGTGTTACAAACGGAAAAAATCAATATACCCCCATCTTTTTTGATGGTGGGTATAACAAGTTAGAGTGCTATATTCGGCTGAACCGAATCTTAAATACCCTCCACTAGCTACTTTTATATTAATACTTTTTTAATTGATCCAATATTTGTAGAAATAAGTTTTCTCATGTCTTAAATAGAAAAACCCCAAGATTTAAACAGCTTAAATCTGTTACAATTGCAAGATTTCTTGAATATTACAAAGCCATTTTCTTTTATATTTTTAAAGCGCCCTAAGATATGCTTTAGCTATACTAGGGCAGGAACTAGTATGGGAAATATGACCAATTATGGACCGATCGTAAAAAATCTTTAAGTAACATTTCTGTATATAAAAGCTATATTTCAGTCAAATTTTGTATCTATATCGTAATTTAGTAATAGGTAATGTGTGCTTAAGTGATTTTCGGAAGGCAACCTTGTATGGGACCGATCGCACATATATTATGAACCGATCGTGAAAAAAAATCTTAAAATATAATTTTTGTATACAAAACTAATATTTGTGCAAAATTTTGTATCAATAGCTTTATTTGGTAATGAGTAATGTGCGTTTAAGAGATTTTCGTAAGAGGACCTTGTATGGGAACTATGACCAATTATGTAACATTAATGTATATAAAGACAAATTTTTGGCTAAATTCTGTATCTATATCATTATTTGGTAATGAATATTGTGCATTAAGTGATTTTCTTGTATGGGAGCTATGACTAAATATGGACCGATCGTGAAAAAATTTTATAGTGTGATTTATGTATATAAGAGCAATATTTGTGCTAAATGTATGTATATCAATATTTGGCAATGAGTTATGTGCGTTTAACTGATTTTCGGGAGGGAATCTTGTATGGCAGCTATGACCAAATATGAACCGATCGTGAAAAAGTTTTGAAATAATATTTCTGTGTACAAAAATAGTATTTATGATATATTTATGGATATCACTATTTGGTAATGAGTCACAGTAACATTTTTGTATATAACAGCAATACTTGTACCAAATTTGATATGGATATCTTAATTTAGTAATGAGTTATGTGCGTTTAAGTGATTTTCGGGAGGGGACCTTGTATGGGAGCTATGACCAATTATGCACCGATCGGAAAAAAAATTGACAGTAAATTTTCTGTAGTGGGCTTGCGGCTTTGAATTAATAAATAATAAATAAATAAATATAAGAGCAATACTTGTACCAAATTTTATATGGATATCTTAATTTAGTAATGAGTTGTGTGCGTTTAAGTGAGTTTCGGGAGGGGACCTTGTATGGGAGCTATGACCAATTATGGACCGATCGGAAGAAAATTTCACAGTAATATTTCTGTATATATTTGTACCAAATTTGTACCAAATTCCATATGGATATCTTAATTTAGTAATGAGTTATGCGCGTTTAAGTGATTTTCGGGAGAGGACGTTGTATGGGAGCTATGTCCAATTATGGACCGATCTAGAAACATTTTTTTCTATATGAATTCTATTGACATAGAATTTTAATTTGTAAAATTTTGTTAAGATATCAACATTCTGAGGATAGTTATTAACAATAAACTCATTTTACGGGAATATGTACTTTCGTATGGGAGGTATAAGAAATTGTGGACCAATTCCGGCAATTTTCAACAGGAATAAAGTTCTCATGTAAAAACAAATGTGTGATGATTTTTATGGAATTATATTGCATAGTTTTAGTGAAAATTACATCAGAATATGTAAAAAATGCTTATTTTTCCGGAGTTGTTTTAAATTTTGATTCATAACTTTTCTCGAAGTTAAACGATTTTACTCATTTTCAATACCAAACTGCCTAGGATAATAGGGAATATTCTGGTCAAATTTCAATAATTTATTTCACTTCCTTTTTACGTGAGACAGACAGACGGACATAGATAAATCGACTCAGAATTTCATAAGGACCATTGTTGGGTCTCAGATGAATATTTCTTGGTGTTACACACGGAATGACGAAGTTATATATACCCTCTATCTCCACGGATGGTGGTGGAGGGTATAAAAATATATATAAACAGGGAAAGAAGCAAAAACCAAAACACAACATTTAATTTTAATGCAACATGTTTGATTGTTCTCATGCAAGCATGCACGGAAAATGGAAATTTTGAAATGGTACTGCACTCAAACCAAAAAAGTATTTTTTAGACATAAAGGTACTTTTTCCAAAAACATTTTTATTGAAAAATAAACAAATTAATTTCTTATTTATTTTAAGTTTTATGGGAACGTCACGAAAGTGAAGTGACAAATCCTCATTATTTTTTCTATATTTACTCTAAATTGACTTCCGTTAAATGTAAAACTTTTGCTGGCCGTAAGGATTTTGTTTCTTTTTTTTATTGCATAAATAAAACTTGGACACAACCTATGCACCTTGCATTACATCTTAAAAAAATTAATGAATTAGAATAAAGTTTTACCTCACGGGCCGTTTATATTTCAATATGTACTGAACGAAATGAAATTGTTCAGATGATAATGTCTTGTTTTTCCAATAAAATGGTTAAATTAAAAAAACACTATTTTCTAAATTCCCCATTATACACCAACTGAATACGCGTATACTTCCAATTTTAAATAAGACCAAGTACATATTTCTTAACTTAGAAAAAAAACCAACATACCAGGTTCCACATCTGATATTTTAAGTTCTTCTTTGAACGACTAAAATTTGGGACATAATATCACTAAACCTAAACGAAATCTAGTGATCTTGTTTATTCTTTGCCCTCAATATGTGGATTAAAAAATATGTGTAGGGTTTTAAATCATATATCATTTTTATAATGTAACAATTTTGAAAAAAGATTTCACACATAGAAAAGTTGATACGCATGTGAAACTAGAGTCCATTTAGAGCAATTTTGCATACTCCATTTTTTATAATCAGCTCTTATGTCCTTACAAAAGGACTTCAAAGTTAAAGGACTTACAATTTCAAACGAATATTTGAAATATTTATATGTGTTGTATGATGCTAATATTAGTATCAAATTAAAGTTGGAGAAATATATCTACATTATATATTTGACTCACTCGAAAAAGAAATTAAATTTAAAAAAGGTCTCATTTTCGAAACAAAAATTGTTAACTACTATTTTGTGACAAATTTTCTTTAATCCTGATGAATTGAAATAAATAATATTATTTTGAAGCAGAGGTTCTCAGCTTCATTTGATATTAATATAAATAACAAATATTTTATATAAATTTGGTATTCCATCTTTTGAAATCTTATGCCCTTTACACTTTATGGTCCTTTTATGAAAAACTGAGTACACAGAGTGAATACTAATGGTCCACAGTTACCTGTACACGTAGATTTTTTCATGTTTGAAAATTACTGTTGCCCGGTGTTATAGAGAGTTACAGAAAAAACTGCATGTTTTGATTTACAAAAAATATAAAAGACGTTCATGTGACACGAAAAACTTAAATTTTGTCGATCAGTATTATTTGGAAAATTAGTAAAAAGTACTAAAAATGAGACGGGGGTACTACGGTATTTTTGGGTATCTAAAAGTACTGAAAAAAGTACTAAAGTACTGAATTTTCCATGCCTGTATGCAAGTATGTATGTAAGTAATAAAAAAGTAAGAGGAAAAAGGTTTCATCACTCAACAAATGATCAGCGTTGCCACTGACCAAATTTGAAACATACCAAATTTTTGGCAAAAGACTACTAAACTACGTTTAAAACCTACCAAATTTTGAAAATCATATAAAATAATTTTTTGAGAAAAGTGTTACTTATTTATTAAGGTATTACGTCGCCTAAAATGTGTGTTTGTTTGTTTGGACTTTATAGACAACTAAACAGCTGGATGGATTTTTCTGAAGTTTTCACAGTGTCTTCCTGTATGTCTGGAAGGAACTATAGGTTACTTTTGACTTCAAAATTTCAAGTGGGCGACGTGCCACGTCCACATTCAAAATAAGTATTAAAAGTCGCATATCTCAGAAACTACAAGAGTTGGAGTCCTCAAATTTTGTATGGACAACTTTGACATCCATAAGAATATTTTTGGATAAAATGGGCGGAATAGCGATATGATTATTTAAGGAAAAAGATGGCGTACTAGCAGTAGGGGGCGTGACACCCCCATATGAATTAAATACAAAAATTCGCTTATCTGGGTAACTATTAGAGTTAGAACCTTCAAATTTTGCACGAAGAACTTAAGCATCCATGTAAACATTTTGTGTAATAAATTGGCGGACTACCAATGAGGGGGGACGTTCCTCCTCCCATATGAATAAAATATACAAAATTTCGTTTATCTGGGATACTAATAGAGCTAGCTTCTTAAAATTTTGCAAGAAGAACTTCAATATTCATCTGAACATTTTGGGGAAAAAGGGCGGACTTTTATCAGGGGGACTTGGAACCCCCCATATGAAGTAAATAGAAAAATTCGTATATTTGAAAAACTATTAGAGCTAAAATCCTCAAATTTTGCATAGGTTACATTAAAATCTAAATTAACGTTTGGAAAAATTGGCGAACTTGCAATAATTTGCGTGACATCCTCAAAATGTAAAAAATGTATATCTGGAAAACTATTACATTTAGAATCTTCAAAATCGTAAAGTTTTTTTATATACATTGATTTTAGGGTAGCAAAGCACACTGAGTATAGCTAGTATAGATATATTTTTCAGACATCTTTGTAAGATCTAAAAACCATGTATCACAGCTTTAAAGATACATTTATTTCTTCAGATTCTATTTTAATTTGTGTATGGAAACGTCCTTGAAGATATGAATTTTGTAAAACCCAAATGACTTAACAACCTAATTACAAGGATTAAAATATTTCGATTAAATTTGCTATATATAATTGTATCCAGACCCAATACAAATCGGAAAACTTCTGGAAAATCATTTTAATGTTCAAAAATATGTTGGTTATGTAGCAATTGTCAACAAATTTACTCCCACTCAGTTTGAAGTAACCAAAAATCATAATATCGGTTCCTAAACTGCCACATAAAATAGCCCAAAATAATATTAATATGAACCTGTTTTTGACAATAGAGCTCTAAGAATTTGCGACAACATACATTTTGATGTAGTGGACCATTTTCAATCAAAAAGTTTTCAGTATTTGGGTTATTGTGCCTCTTTGCATTCCATTTTTTTAGGTGTCTACTTAGATACAATTCGTCATACATATTTCTTTGTTTCAGAATTTCAGACAAAATTTTGCCCTAGCTCCCACATTAGGTCGTTCTCAAAAAAATACGATGAAATTTGTGATAAAATTAACATAAATTGTTTTAAGAAATTAATGACTCTAGAAAAATCTGTTGTTTTCAATCCTCAAGTCCTGATATAAGGCGTTATTCCGAACTCCATTTAATGATTCAAAAAACTATTAAATTTTGATATACAAAAATTTTAATATTTTAATACAGTAAACAAAATGAACAACAACAGCGCAAAACGAAATAACCACACAAAAAACAAAATACACAATGCAGTAAAACCAACAGCATCCAAACCTACGAAACTGAATACACAAAGAAACAAAAACAATATACACAAGACAAGGAAACATACGAAAAGAAATACTCAAAAAAAAAAAAATAAAACAAGTTAGAGTGCTATATTCGGCTGAGCCGAATCTTAAATACCCTCCACCAGCTACTTTTATATTAATACTATTCTAATTGATCAAATATTTGTAGAAATAAGTTTTCTCATTTCTTAAATAGAAAAAAATCCCAAGATTTAAACAGCTTAAATCTATTACAATTCCATGATTTATTGAACATTACAAACGCCATTTTCTTTATATTTTTATAGCGCTTAGCGATATTTAGTAATTTGCATGTATGCATGTGTGTGAAAAATTTAAGGATTTTCAAAATACATATATATAATTTTGTTCTACACAAATTGATAATGCAACTAGTTAAATACGGTTAAAGCGCTTTTAGGGGCAGGACCTAGTATGGGAGATATGACCAATTATAGACCGATCGTAAAAAATTCTTTAAGCAAAATTTCTGTTCATAAAAGCTATATTTCAGTCAAATTTTGTATCTATATCGTAATTTAGTAATAAGTAATGTGTGTTTAAGTGATTTTCAGAAGGGAACCCTATATGACCCATGTTATGAACCGATCGTGAAAAAAATCTTGAAATAGAATTTTTGTATACCAAACTAATATTTGTGCCAAATTTTGTATCAATAGCTTTATTTGGTAATGAGTAATGTGTGTTTTTTAAGAGATTTTCGTAAAAGGACCTTGTATGTTAGCTATGACCAACTAACCTAACCGATCACAAAGGGACCTAATTTGGACCCAAGTAAAGTTATACTTGTAAAAGTATACAGTCTGCTGAACCTATGACCAATTATGTATATAAAGACAAAATTTCAAAATTCTGTATCAATATCATTATTTGGTAATGAATATTGCGCATTTAAGTGATTTTCTGGAGGGGACCTAGTATGAGAGCTATGACCAAATATTGACCGATCGAAAAACAATTTTATAGTTTAATTTATGTATATAAACATGTGGGAGCTATGACCAATTATGGACGGATAGGAAAACAAATTCACAGTAATATTTCTCTGTATATGAGCAATACTTGTGCTTGTGAATATCTTAATTTAGTAATGAGTATGCGCGTTTAAGTGATTTTCGGGAGGGGACCTTGTATGGGAGCTATGACCAATTATGGACCGATCAGAAAAAACTTTCACAGTGATATTTCTTTGCATATGAGCAGTACTTATACCAAATTTTATATGGATATCTTAATTTAGTAATGAGTTATGCGCGTTTAAGTGATTTTCGGGAGGGGACCTTGTATGGGAGCTATGATCAATTATGGGAAAAGAAATTCACAGTAATATTTCTCTGTATATGAGCAATACTTGTGCCAAACTTTATATGAATATCTTAATTTAGTAATGAGTTATGTGCGTTTAAGTTATTTCCGGGAGGGGACCTTGTATAGGAGCTATGACCAGTTATGGACCGATCGGAAAAAATTTTCTCAGTAATATTTCCGTGCATATAAGCAATACTTGTACCAAATTTTATATGGATATCTTAATTTAGTAATGAGTTATGCGCGTTTAAGTGATTTTCGAGAGGGGACCTTGTATGGGAGCTATGACCAATTATGGTCCGATCCAAAACAACTTTCATAGCAATATTTCTGTATATAAGAGCAATACTTGTACCAAATTTTATATGGATATCTTCATTTACTAATGAGTTATGTGGTTATAAGTGATTTTCTGAAAGGGACCTTGTATGGGAGCTATGACCAATTATGGACCGATCGGAAAAAAATTTCACAGTAATATTTTCGTGCATATGAGCAACACTAGTACCAAATTTTATGCGGATATCTTAATTTTGTAATGAGTTATGTGCGTTTAAGTGATTTTCGGGAGCGGACCTTGCATGGTAGCTATGATCAATTATGGACCGATGGAAAAATAATTTCACAGTAATATTTTTGTATTGTTGTGTACACCAAATTACAATAAGGATACAGATACCAATGTCTATTAAATTTTCCTAGGGCATCGAGGAATAAAAGAAGAAAGAGGACTGCGGGAGCCACAATATTGCTAGCTATGCAGCCGGGAGGGGGTTCGTGTTATTTTCCACTTATATCCGCTTTTCCAATACAATATTATTTTTATATACTCCCTTTTTATTACAAGGTTAATTAAATATGGTCCTGTACGACTAGAACTAAAAAAAACAAAGCCCCAAAGCCTAGCCTTTTTGTGTAATTTTACAAAATGTAATAAATCTTTATTAAAGCCTTAAATAAGTCACCCTGCTGTTATTTGGGGACCATGCCTCATAAACCTCTCCTACCATGCTGTAGTGGTATTTATCTATAAAAACTAGAGCCGCACATTTATGTTACCCTATCCACTCATCACATTTAAAGTAAACCACTAAAAATTTAAATTTAGCAATCCATTATAAGAATACTAGATTTTTGTACCCGGCGTTGCCCGGGGTTTTAAGTGGTCTCATAACAATATACTTAAGTATTATCCCCTTTCCCTTTTTTCTTCATGTTTGAAAAAATGCTAAAGGTCTCTTTATGAAGAAATTCATTATAATTTTTTTGTGATCTTATAAAGCTACAAATGAAATTTCATTAAAATTCAACAATATTTATAAAAGGTACCAACACAGTTCCAAAAATGCTACCCATACCCTTTTTCACCATTTTGTTTAATAAATTTTGTATCATTTCAGAAATTGATGTTGAAAATATGAGTCCTGTAGAACATTTATTAAAAAAATCATGTATCTCCCCTTTCTTCCTCCCTTTTCCTCTTTAATGATGTTTTGCAAAAACTCATTACTTACTATCAAAAGTATTTATTTTGCCGGTTTTCACCCATTTTCCCCCTTTTTGTCTATAACGCCCGCCAAGTATAGATCTAACTTTGTTAAAAAATTTTAGAAAATCGGTCCAGCCGTTTAGGCGTGATTGACGAACAAACAAACAAATGAACAGACTTACAAAGAGATTTATATTATATATTAGGAATTAGGTTTTTAGGATTAGGATTTCATACAGCGATATTTAAAAATAAAGTCAGATAGGACATTTATTAAAAGAAAGTAAAAAATTCCCTTTTTTACCCACTGAATAGATGCTTTGATTGTATATTTAAGAAATTTCATAAAAGTACCAAAATAACAAATAATTATACTTTTTTATTCGTTAAATTTAAATAACCCAAAAATATGATATTTGTTAGTCCCTTGCTCCATTAAAATATTTTATACAGCAAACATCGATCTAGCCGTTTAGGCGTGATTGACGAACAAAAAAAACAGAGGAACAGACTTACAAAGAGATTTATAATATACTAGCTATACCCAGTGTGCTTCGCTACCCTCATCGTAATGGAATAAAATAAATATCATTATTGTAAATGTATATATATCTGCAATATCAAAAATTCCCCTTTTAGAGAACTCTTTAAGTTTGATTTTATGATTCTAGTCTCAATATTACAGAAAATTAAAAAAAAAACAGTTGAAGAACGAAAAAGTACCAGACAGTGCCTTTTTATATATTTTCATTAAATCAGGATGACGCATGTTTAATTTTCAACCAGAAACCAAAAAAATCGCATACAGATTTTTATACAATCAGGAAGCTGCATGTCCAATTTTATGTTTTTAGGTTCAATATTATAGAAAAGTATTAGTAAAAGAACAAAAAAGTTCCAAAGTATCCTTTTTCAATTTTCGTTCAATTAGGATACTGCGTGTTTAATTTTATGTTTATATATTAAATTTTTTAGAAAGCTCTAAAAGTACCAGTACCAGTGAAGTACGAAAAAGTACCAAAAGACCTATTTTATTTAATTTCATGTTCCTATGTTCAATATTATAGAAAATTCAAAAAGTACCAATTAAAGAACGAAAAAGTACCAGAAAATATTCCAGTTTAAATTTTCATTCACTCAAGTCCCTGATTGCATAGTTTTATGTCTACCAAAGGGCCCACTTTTATAGATTCTAATTAACTCCACATGCTTAATTTCATGTTTCTAGGATCAATATTATAAAAACACAAAAAGTACCTTTTGAAGAACGAAAAAGTACCAAAAAGTGCCCTTTTATAGGATCTCACTTAATCCAGGCTCTAAATGCTTAATTTCATGTTTCTAGGTTCAATAATATAGAAAATTCAAAATGTACCTTTTAAAGAACGAAAGAGTACCAAAAAGTCCCCTTTTATAGGTCCTCACTTAATCCGGGCTCAATTTCACGTTTCTAGGTTCAATATTATACAAAAATCCAAAAAGTACCTTTTGAAGAACGAAAAAGTACCAAAAAGTCCCCTTTTATATGTTCTCACTTAATCCAGGCTCTACATACTTAATTTCATGTTTCTAGGTTCAATATTATAGAAAATTCCTTTTTATGAACGAAAAAGTACCAAAAAGTCCCCTTTTATAGATTCTCATTTACTCCGGGCTCTACATGCTTAATTTCATGTTTCTAGGTTAAATTTTATAGAAAACTCAAAAAGTACCAGTCGAAGGACGAAAAAGTACCAAAAAGTCCCCTTTTATAGATTCTCATTTACTCCGGGCTCTTCATGCTTAATTTCACGTTTCTATGTTCCATATTATACAAAAGTCCAAAAAGTACCTTTTGAAGAACGAAAAAGTACCAAAAAGTCCCCTTTTATAGGTTTTCATTTACTCCGGACTCTACATGCTTAATTTCACGTTTCTAGGTTCAATATTATAGGAAATTCAAAAAGTCCCTTTGGAGAACGAAAAAGTACCAAAAAGTTCCCTTTTATAGATTCTCATTTACTCCGGGCTCTACATGCTTAATTTCATGTTTCTAGGTTAAATTTTATAGAAAACTCAAAAAGTACCTTTTGTAGAACGAAACAGTACCAAAAGGTCCCCTTTTATAGATTCTCATTTACTCCGGGCTCTACATGCTTAATTTCATGTTTCTAGGTTCAATATTATAGAAAATTCAAAAAGTACCAGTCGAAGTACGATAAAGTACCAAAAAATCCCTTTTTATAGATTCTCATTTACTCCGGGCTCTACATGCTTAATTTCAAGTTTCTAGGTTCAATATTATACAAAAATCCAAAAAGTACCTTTTGAAGAACTAAAAAGTACCAAAAGTCCGCTTTTATAGGTTCTCACTTAATCCATCCTCTACATACTTAATTTCATGTTTCTAGGTTCAATATTGTAGGAAATTCAAAAAGTACCTTTTGAAGAACGAAAAAGTACCAAAAATTCCCCTTTTATAGATTCTCATTTACTCCGGGCTCTACATGCTTAATTTCATGTTTCTAAGTTAAATTTAATAGAAAACTCAAAAAGTACCAGTCGAAGTACGAAAAAGTACCAAAAAGTCCCCTTTTATAGATTCTCATTTACTCCGGGCTCTACATGCTTAATTTCATGCTTCTAGGTTTAATTTTAAAGAAAACTCAAAAAATACCTGTGTAGAACGAAAAAGTACCGAAAAGTCCCTTTATTATTAATTTCATGTTTCGATTTCAATATCAAAGAAAACTCAAAAAGTACCAGATGAAGAATGAAAAAGTACCAAAAAATATCACTTGGTACCGGGGTTCCAAATAACACCTCATTAGCATATTTAGTGTTTCTAAATCTAAAAATTTTATCTAAATTGGATCATTGTGTTTGAATAAAATCAAATTTCCCGTTTTTACCCCTTTTGGTACTTTTTTTCTACCCATTAACGAAATATTCCAAAATGCTGCAACATCGTAGTGGGAGCCCGTTATTATGTATTTATATGTATAAGTTAATAAACCAAAATCAATGTTTTATGAAAAAAAAGTACCAAAAATAGGTACAATTTTCACCCCTTAAACATCCGAATAACCAAAAAGTACTAAATTTATATTTTTATTTTTTCGTCAAGTTATGAAAGAGTCAAAAATATTGTTTGAATGTTCACTGGTTTAAAAGATACATGGGGTGCAAAAAAAGTACCAAAATACAGTTTTTACCCGTTTATTCCCTAAAGGGGCCGAAATTTAAAAAAGTACCAGACACCTGTCCGCTTATTTTTTAAATGAACGACGATAAGCTTTAAACTATTTTTGTATCTTTTCTAGTTTAGGAGATATGAGGTTACCGAATTTACCCGTTTTTACCCTTTTTTACCCCCTAAACATTAGAATTTCCAAAAATCCCGTCTTAGTGGATCTATTTGGTGGGAGACCAACTCCCTGTCCAAATTTCAGCTCTTTAGATTTAACCGTTTAGGCTGTGCGATGATGAATCAGTCAGTCAGTCAGTAACGTTAGAATTTTATATATATAGATAATAGGATTTCATGACTTTAGGACATTTTATACAGCAAACATAGAATTCCTTTTTTTAACCGTTTTTTGCCACCATTGGGTGGGCTTCCAAAATATGCATATTTCCGATACTATAAAAAGCGCAGTTGATATAGAACAGATAAAAATTAGTCTCAAAGCACAAAAATACTAATTTTGCCCGTTTTTCCCCCTTTTGTCATATTTCAAATACTTTAAAAAGCTTAATGGAATATATTTTGGCTTAAGCAAAGACAATAATTGGTATTTATGCTTAAAAGTACTAATTTTGACCGCTTTTCACCTATTTACCTATTTTTGCGCCCTCCTAGTCCAAGTTTTGAAAAACGATACAGCCTATAACACCCTCCAATGATAGATCTACCTATGTTCCAAATTTCAAGAAAATCGGTCTAGCCGTTTAGGCGTGATTGACGAACAAACAAACAAACAACCGAACAGACTTACAAAGAGATTTATAATATATATTAGGATTCTTTATTATTTCAAGAATTTATCATTTTCACTTATAGGTATATAAATTTTAAATTAGTTAAATTAATTTTAAATTATCTGCATGAAATTAGGTAGTCTAATCACAATATTTGTTAAGAACATACATGTTGCAATTTAGATAAATGAAAAAATCTTAAAATGTTAATAAAATAGTAATTCTAATCATTGGACGAATCATTTAAAGCAAATATGTCTATGGATCCAAAAACTCCGGAAACATTTCGAAAGACTTCCAAAAGTCAACACCAAGAATTAGTCGCTGTGTAATGGAGGGAATAATAAAGAGTTTTAATGGTTTAACACGATTTTTGAACATCACATCTGTTTCAAGCCATCCAATTACTGCTTGTGATTGCCCATCAGCAGTTTTTACATACGATTTACGTTTAACAAAATTTGGAAAATGGGAGAAATCAACTTTAGCCAATTCTGCACCTATACAGGAAATATTTGCCCCGGTGTCTAATAATCCATATTCAGTAAAATCAAGAAAAGTAATTTTTGCATAATAACGCATGTCCTTAGGATTGGATATTATGGTAGAAATGAGAAATTTCCTACATTTCTTTTTCATTTTATAATAATTTCTCAACCGAATAGTGGACCTTTTAGGCTTACTTTTAAAATTAATGGCTAGAGTAGAAATATTAAAAATTTTATTTCGTTTTTCCAGATACATTTCCATACGCTTATGATATAGTAATCGGGGAAATAAAAAAGGTTTATTTCCATCCTGGGATAAACTATCCGATTTAATTAATTGATTCTCTCTTTTTAAAATAGTTATTTTTGTAGTTTTAGGCAAATTAAGGTTCTCGTCATAGCCAGGTAAATTGAGGTCACATCCAGTAATATTATTTTCATATTCATTTGCAGACTTTAAAGAGGTTAGATTTTGTCTTTTTGAGGGCCCATTGGCCGAAAATTCTTATTAATATTTTGCTTTCGAGCAGCACATTTTGCACAGTTTGGTTTGTACACTTGTTTGGTACCACAACCATAGCAAAATATTGTCCTGTTCTGTAAGCAATCTTCCCACACGTGACCTACCTCGTCGTAGTTCCATCATTTCGTTAACATTTCCGGTTTTTGTACAGCGTCTACGGAAAATCTTGAGTCATCAATAGGCTCAATCCCCTCATGTTCGCTACATTCAACTATTTCAGCAATTCTTCCAGGCAAATATTGGTTTTGATTACTAGAGACAAAATTTTTTCTCACATACTCTTCACTCAAAAAATTTTCGCGTTTTTGTACTAGTTTTCGTAGATGTGGAATTGAATGTATTGGTATGTATAGCAAATCTTGTCTAATTTTCGGTCGCAGATTACGAGCCAGGATTTCGATCAATTCCATTTCAGACATTGGTGATGGTAGTCTGTCCATAATGGCTGACACTGATTCGAAGAATGAATCAACATTTTCTGCCGGTTTTTGCTTGCGGTTCCTTATTTCTTCCCGGATATCAAAACTCATCCCACTCGATATTATGGACTTGTTTGTGGTATCGCCAATACCAGTCCCGTGCTTTCCTGGTAATCAATATTGGGAGCATAATTTTCCCGAATGGGAGTCTGAACATGAACTGGACGATTGGTTGTTGGTTCAGGAGTACCAAAATAATTTGTCGGAACATTAGATGCCAAATTCTGTTGAAAAGTTGTGGTTTCTTGAAATAAGTTTCGGCTGGCATTCTGGCGGGTATTATACTATTTGGCCATTGCCCCTCGCGGTTTACTTTTAGTGGGTTTTGTTAATTGTGTAGTTCGAACGTGAATCACTAATTTACGAAGTTCGCTAAATTGACATGCTCTTTTGCATACCGGACATTCAGATGTTGACAAATAACTTTCAATACAAAGTCTGTGAAATGCATGGCTACAATCGTTTATAATTAAACAATCTTGACCTTCACTCATGGTTTCTTTACAAACCTGACAAACTGAAGGTTCAATTGTAACCGGTGCCACTGGCAGTGGTGGTGGAGGTTGTAAAGGTGGAGTTTGATCCAACGTCATGGTTCGATTAATTTTATGGCAACAGATATTAAAATCGACAAGAAACTTTACCAAAAAAAAAAAAAAAAATAGATATCTATAGGTATTTATGAAATATAGTCGCTAAATGAAATAGAGAAAAGAAAATTATTAAAATAGATTTCATTCAGAAGTGAAAAGTTAGATTAGGAGAGATTTAAATAAAACAAGTAAGAGTGTTATATTCGGCTATGCCGAATCTTATATACCCACCAACAAACCTCGTTTGACTCGAATGAAACTTACTTATGTCGAATTTCATCTATATTTCTTTGTGTCGAATTTCATCGCTACACTCGTATTTTTAAGCCATTAATGAGCGTTGCAGTCATTTTCTAAAGGGGACCTTATATGGAGGGTAGGGTCAATCATGGACCGATCCTCATAAAATTTTTTAGATAGATTTTGACTCGTATGAAACTTACTTATGTCGAATTTCATATATATACTAGTATTTTTAAGCCAGTAATGAGCGTTGAAGTCATTTTTTGAAGGGGACCTTATATGGGGGGTAGGGTTAATTATGGACCGATCCTCATAGCATAGTGATTTTGGATCATAAGAAACTTACTTATGTCGAATTTCATCGCTATATTCGTATTTTTAAACAAGTTATGGCTGTTAAAGCCACTTGTATGGGGGCTATCCGAAAACGTGGACCGTTATTGCCCATTTTCAATACCAAACAAACCTTGCCTATAGGAAATATTTGTGTGAAACTTCAATCCTCTAGCTCTTTCCATTCGGACTCTATCGTGCTTTCAACAGACAGACAGACGGACGGACAGAAAGACAAATAATAGGATTTATTAAATGTAGTTGCTGAAGAGAAAATATAAAATGAATTTCAGAAATTAGTTACATGTATATGTAGCTTTCTAGATACTTTTGCTTTTCTTTCAAAAGAATAAATTTTGTGACGTGGTGTGATATTGATATAAGGAAAGATATTGAAAAACTTAGTTAATAGGATAATTTTCCAAAGAATTATTATGGAGACTATAACTAACAATTAAAACCTTAGCTCATATTCCTTTTCCAATCAACGAAATATAAATTGAAAATATAAATTCAAAACCATTTGCATTTATGAAAAAGTTTACAAGTAGTTATGCAAAATAATTTTTTTTTAATTTTTATATATGTATATAAGACTAGTGGTTTCTTTATAAGTGATGGTGAATTGAGTTAATTAGGCAGTAAATGATCTAAATATTTATTTAGGCAAACAAAACTTGGTATATTTAGCAAAATACATGATTTATTATTACCATAAAAGCTAACACACCAGCAGGATAGATTTTCTTGTCCAATAAGCTATCTCTTTAATATAACAGACATTAAAATTCATATTTAGCATATAAATGTTATCCAGTTGATATTAAAGTGGCTAGTAACATATACATATGTAAATTATAAATAAAGACATAAATCTATATTCAGCTACCACAAAACAACAATCTGAATTATTATTATTCTATAAAATTCTGAAAAGTACAGACAATTTGCAAACGGTTAGCCTATTCGAATCCTTAATCCTCAAATAGATAAAAAATCCAGTAAGTTCATGAAAGTCATTTCAAAATAAATGAACTAACATTAAAACGATTAGAGTTTCATGTATAAAATGAACTTTAAAATATATAAAAACAATTTTTGAGCTTTCTGAAACAAAACTGTTTCTTCGAGCCCCACGTTGGGCGCCATTATTATATTGGAGTGTACACCAAATTACAATAAGGATACAGGTGCCAATGTCTATTAAATTTTCCTAGGGCATCGAGGAATAAAAGAAGAAAGAGGACTGCGGGAGCCATAATATTGCTAGCTATGCAGCCGGGAAGGGGTTCGTGTCCTTTTCCACTTATATCCGCTTTTCCAATACAATATTTTTTTATAGACTCCCTTTTTATTACAAGGTTAATTAAATATGGTCCTGTACGACTAGAACTAAAAAAACAAAGCCCCAAAGCCTAGCGTTTCTGTGTAATTTTACAAAATGTAATAAATCTTTATTAAAGCCTTAAATAAGTCACCCTGCTGTTATTTGGGGACCATGCCTTATAACCCTCTCCTACCATGCTCTAGTGGCATTTATCTATAAAAACTAGAGCCCCACATTTATTCTACCCTATCCACTCATCACATATAAAGTAAACCACTAAAAATTTAAATTTACCAATCCATTATAAGAATATTCTTTATTATTTCAAGAATTTATCATTTTCACTTATAGGTATATAAATTTTAAATTAGTTAAATTAATTTTAAATTATCTGCATGAAATTAGGTAGTCTAATCACAATATTTGTTAAGAACATACACGTTGCAATTTAGGTAAATGAAAAAATCTTAAAATGTTAATAAAATAGTAATTCTAATCATTTGATTCTAATAAGTGTAAACAAAAAAATCTCTAATTATTTTCATGAAAAAAAAAAAATTTTGCAAATTTAACAATTACGTCGACCGACTGTGCAATTAAATTTAGCAAAAAAAAATAAACATATGTTTTTAAGAAGTAAATAAAAGCAAAAATTTCAATGTCAAGGTCAGCATTTTACCAAACCAGAACAAAAAAAAGTAAGAAAGTAAGAAATCATAGTCGGGCGTGACCTAATTATGAGCTCGGAAGCCCTTTTCGGGGGGTTCTGTTGTATGGGGGCTAGATGAAATAATGGACCGATTTTAACCATTTTCAATAGGCTTCTTCCTTGGGCCGAAAAAGTGTGTGCCAAATTTCATCCAATTATCTTGAAAACTGCGATCTGTACCTTGCGCACAAGGTTTACATGGACAGTCAGCCAGCCAACCAAACGGACATAGCTTAAACGATTCTAAGCCGATTGGTATACTTTAAGGTGGGTATAGGGTATATATATTTTTGTATGTTACAAACATCAGCACAAACCCAATATACCCTCCCCACTGAAGTGGTGTAGGGTATAAAAACATTTATGATCTTAATGTTAAGCAACTGAGCGCATCTGTTAATTAACATTAATAAAGAAACGCAATGAAATTGAAAATTTGTCTCTTCATTAATATTGTTTTGGTTTGTTTTGCTTTTACTTACTTTTGATATCGAAATGCAAGAATAGAAGAAAACAAGTTAGAGTGCTATATTCGGCTGAGCCGAATCTTAAATACCCTCCACCAGCTACTTTTATATTAATACTTTTCTAATTAATCAAATATTTGTAGAAATAAGTTTTCTCATTTCTTAAATAGAAAAAAATCCCAAGATTTAAACAGCTTAAATCTATTACAATTCCATGATTTATTGAACATTACAAACGCCATTTTCTTTATATTTTTATAGCGCTTAGCGATATTTAGTAATTTGCATGTATGCATGTGTGTGAAAAATTTAAGGATTTTCAAAATACATATATATAATTTTGTTCTACACAAATTGATAATGCAACTAGTTAAATACGGTTAAAGCGCTTTTAGGGGCAGGACCTAGTATGGGAGATATGACCAATTATAGACCGATCGTAAAAAATTCTTTAAGCAAAATTTCTGCTCATAAAAGCTATATTTCAGTCAAATTTTGTATCTATATCGTAATTTAGTAATAAGTAATGTGTGTTTAAGTGAATTTCAGAAGGGAACCCTATATGACCCATGTTATGAACCGATAGTGAAAAAATCTTGAAATAGAATTTTTGTATACCAAACTAATATTTGTGCCAAATTTTGTATCAATAGCTTTATTTGGTAATGAGTAATGTGTGTTTAAGAGATTTTCGTAAAAGGACCTTGTATGTTAGCTATGACCAACTAACCTAACCGATCACAAAGGGACCTAATTTGGACCCAAGTAAAGTTATACTTGTAAAAGTATACAGTCTGCTGAACCTATGACCAATTATGTATATAAAGACAAAATTTCAAAATTCTGTATCTATATCATTATTTGATAATGAATATTGCGCATTTAAGTGATTTTCTGGAGGGGACCTAGTATGAGAGCTATGACCAAATATTGACCGATCGTAAAACAATTTTATAGTTTAATTTATGTATATAAGAGCAATATTTTTTCTAAATGTATGGATATCAATATTTTGTAATGAGTTATGTGCGTTTAAGTGATTTTCGGGAGGAAACCTTGTATGGGAGCTATGAATAAAGTTGGACCAATCATGACAAAATGTTCAAATAACATTTCTGTGTACAAAAATAGTATTTATGCCAAATTTTTTATGGGTATCACTATTTGGTAATGAGTTATGTGCCTTTAAGTGTTTTTCTGAAAGGGACCTTGTGTGGGAGCTATGACCAATTATGGACGGATAGGAAAACAAATTCACAGTAATATTTCTCTGTATATGAGCAATACTTGTGCTTGTGAATATCTTAATTTAGTAATGAGTTATGCGCGTTTAAGTGATTTTCGGGAGGGGACCTTGTATGGGAGCTATGACCAATTATGGACCGATCAGAAAAAACTTTCACAGTGATATTTCTTTGCATATGAGCAGTACTTATACCAAATTTTATATGGATATCTTAATTTAGTAATGAGTTATGCGCGTTTAAGTGATTTTCGGGAGGGGACCTTGTATGGGAGCTATGATCAATTATGGGAAAAGAAATTCACAGTAATATTTCTCTGTATATGAGCAATACTTGTGCCAAACTTTATATGAATATCTTAATTTAGTAATGAGTTATGTGCGTTTAAGCTATTTTCGGGAGGGGACCTTGTAAAGGAGCTATGACCAGTTATGGACCGATCGGAAAAAATTTTCTCAGTAATATTTCCGTGCATATAAGCAATACTTGTACCAAATTTTATATGGATATCTTAATTTAGTAATGAGTTATGCGCGTTTAAGTGATTTTCGAGAGGGGACCTTGTATGGGAGCTATGACCAATTATGGTCCGATCCAAAACAACTTTCATAGCAATATTTCTGTATATAAGAGCAATACTTGTACCAAATTTTATATGGATATCTTCATTTACTAATGAGTTATGTGGTTATAAGTGATTTTCTGAAAGGGACCTTGTATGGGAGCTATGACCAATTATGGACCGATCGGAAAAAAATTTCACAGTAATATTTTCGTACATATGAGCAACACTAGTACCAAATTTTATGCGGATATCTTAATTTTGTAATGAGTTATGTGCGTTTAAGTGATTTTCGGGAGCGGACCTTGCATGGTAGCTATGATCAATTATGGACCGATGGAAAAATAATTTCACAGTAATATTTTTGTATTGTTGTGTACACCAAATTACAATAAGGATACAGATACCAATGTCTATTAAATTTTCCTAGGGCATCGAGGAATAAAAGAAGAAAGAGGACTGCCGGAGCCACAATATTGCTAGCTATGCAGCCGGGAGGGGGTTCGTGTTATTTTCCACTTATATCCGCTTTTCCAATACAATATTTTTTTTTATAGACTCCCTTTTTATTACAAGGTTAATTAAATATGGTCCTGTACAACTAGAACTAAAAAAAAAACAAAGCCCCAAAGCCTAGCCTTTTTGTGTAATTTTACAAAATGTAATAAATCTTTATTAAAGCCTTAAATAAGTCACCCTGCTGTTATTTGGGGACCATGCCTCATAACCCTCTCCTACCATGCTCTAGTGGTATTTATCTATAAAAACTAGAGCCCCACATTTATGCTACCCTATCCACTCATCACATTTAAAGTAAACCACTAAAAATTTAAATTTAGCAATCCATTATAAGAATACTAGATTTTTGTACCCGGCGTTGCCCGGGGTTTTAAGTGGTCTCATAACAATATACTTAAGTATTATCCCCTTTCCCTTTTTTCTTCATGTTTGAAAAAATGCTAAAGGTCTCTTTATGAAGAAATTCATTATAATTTTTTTGTGATCTTATAAAGCTACAAATGAAATTTCATTAAAATTCAACAATATTTATAAAAGGTACCAACACAGTTCCAAAAATGCTACCCATACCCTTTTTCACCATTTTGTTTAATAAATTTTGTATCATTTCAGAAATTTATGTTGAAAATATGAGTCCTGTAGAACATTTATTAAAAAAATCATGTATCTCCCCTTTCTTCCTCCCTTTTCCTCTTTAATGATGTTTTGCAAAAACTCATTACTTACTATCAAAAGTATTTATTTTGCCGGTTTTCACCCATTTTCCCCCTTTTTGTCTATAACGCCCGCCAAGTATAGATCTAACTTTGTTAAAAAATTTTAGAAAATCGGTCCAGCCGTTTAGGCGTGATTGATGAACAAACAAACAAATTAACAAACAAATGAACAGACTTACAAAGAGATTTATATTATATATTAGGAATTAGGTTTTTAGGATTAGGATTTCATACAGCGATATTTAAAAATAAAGTCAGATAGGACATTTATTAAAAGAAAGTAAAAAATTCCCTTTTTTACCCACTGAATAGATGCTTTGATTGTATATTTAAGAAATTTCATAAAAGTACCAAAATAACAAATAATTATACTTTTTTATTCGTTAAATTTAAATAACCCAAAAATATGATATTTGTTAGTCCCTTGCTCCATTAAAATATTTTATACAGCAAACATCGATCTAGCCGTTTAGGCGTGATTGACGAACAAAAAAACAGAGGAACAGACTTACAAAGAGATTTATAATATACTAGCTATACCCAGTGTGCTTCGCTACCCTCATCGTAATGGAATAAAATAAATATCATTATTGTAAATGTATATATATCTGCAATATCAAAAATTCCCCTTTTAGAGAACTCTTTAAGTTTGATTTTATGATTCTAGTCTCAATATTACAGAAATTAAAAAAAAAAAAAAACAGTTGAAGAACGAAAAAGTACCAGACAGTGCCTTTTTATATATTTTCATTAAATCAGGATGACGCATGTTTAATTTTCAACCAGAAACCAAAAAAATCGCATACAGATTTTTATACAATCAGGAAGCTGCATGTCCAATTTTATGTTTTTAGGTTCAATATTATAGAAAAGTATTAGTAAAAGAACAAAAAAGTACCAAAGTATCCTTTTTCAATTTTCGTTCAATTAGGATACTGCGTGTTTAATTTTATGTTTATATATTAAATTTTTTAGAAAGCTCTAAAAGTACCAGTACCAGTGAAGTACGAAAAAGTACCAAAAGACCTATCTTATTTAATTTCATGTTCCTATGTTCAATATTATAGAAAATTCAAAAAGTACCAATTAAAGAACGAAAAAGTACCAGAAAATACTCCAGTTTAAATTTTCATTCACTCAAGTCCCTGATTGCATAGTTTCATGTCTACCAAAGGGCCCACTTTTATAGATTCTAATTAACTCCACATGCTTAATTTCATGTTTCTATGATCAATATTATAAAAACACAAAAAGTACCTTTTGAAGAACGAAAAAGTACCAAAAAGTGCCCTTTTATAGGATCTCACTTAATCCAGGCTCTAAATGCTTAATTTCATGTTTCTAGGTTCAATAATATAGAAAATTCAAAATGTACCTTTTAAGGAACAAAAGAGTACCAAAAAGTCCCCTTTTATAGGTCCTCACTTAATCCGGGCTCAATTTCACGTTTCTAGGTTCAATATTATACAAAAATCCAAAAAGTACCTTTTGAAGAACGAAAATGTACAAAAAGGCCCCTTTTATATGTTCTCACTTAATCCAGGCTCTATATACTTAATTTCATGTTTCTAGGTTCAATATTATAGAAAATTCCTTTTTATGAACGAAAAAGTACCAAAAGTCCCCTTTTATAGATTCTCATTTACTCCGGGCTCTACATGCTTAATTTCATGTTTCTAGGTTAAATTTTATAGAAAACTCAAAAGTACCAGTCGAAGGACGAAAAAGTACCAAAAAGTCCCCTTTTATAGATTCTCATTTACTCCGGGCTCTTCATGCTTAATTTCACGTTTCTATGTTCCATATTATACAAAAGTCCAAAAAGTACCTTTTGAAGAACGAAAAAGTACCAAAAAGTCCCCTTTTATAGGTTCTCACTTAATCCAGGCTCTACATACTTAATTTCATGTTTCTAGGTTCAATATTGTAGGAAATTCAAAAAGTCCCTTTGAAGAACGAAAAAGTACCAAAAAGTTCCCTTTTATAGATTCTCATTTACTCCGGGCTCTACATGCTTAATTTCATGTTTCTAGGTTAAATTTTATAGAAAACTCAAAAAGTACCTTTTGTAGAACGAAACAGTACCAAAAAGTCCCCTTTTATAGATTCTCATTTACTCCGGGCTCTACATGCTTAATTTCATGTTTCTAGGTTAAATTTTATAGAAAACTCAAAAAGTACCAGTCGAAGGACGAAAAAGTACCAAAAAGTCCCCTTTTATAGATTCTCATTTACTCCGGGCTCTTCATGCTTAATTTCACGTTTCTATGTTCCATATTATACAAAAATCCAAAAAGTACCTTTTGAAGAACGAAAAAGTACCAAAAAGTCCCCTTTTATAGGTTCTCATTTACTCCGGACTCTACATACTTAATTTCACGTTTCTAGGTCCAATATTATAGGAAATTCAAAAAGTCCCTTTGAAGAACGAAAAAGTACCAAAAAGTTCCCTTTTATAGATTCTCATTTACTCCGGGCTCTACATGCTTAATTTCATGTTTCTAGGTTAAATTTTATAGAAAACTCAAAAAGTACCTTTTGTAGAACGAAACAGTACCAAAAAGTCCCCTTTTATAGATTCTCATTTACTCCGGGCTCTACATGCTTAATTTCATGTTTCTAGGTTCAATATTATAGAAAATTCAAAAAGTACCAGTCGAAGTACGATAAAGTACCAAAAAATCCCTTTTTATAGATTCTCATTTACTCCGGGCTCTACATGCTTAATTTCAAGTTTCTAGGTTCAATATTATACAAAAATCCAAAAAGTACCTTTTGAAGAACGAAAATGTACCAAAAAGTCCCCTTTTATATGTTCTCACTTAATCCAGGCTCTATATACTTAATTTCATGTTTCTAGGTTCAATATTATAGAAAATTCCTTTTTATGAACGAAAAAGTACCAAAAAGTCCCCTTTTATAGATTCTCATTTACTCCGGGCTCTACATGCTTAATTTCATGTTTCTAAGTTAAATTTAATAGAAAACTCAAAAAGTACCAGTCGAAGTACGAAAAAGTACCAAAAAGTCCCCTTTTATAGATTCTCATTTACTCCGGGCTCTACATGCTTAATTTCATGCTTCTAGGTTTAATTTTAAAGAAAACTCAAAAAAATACCTGTGTAGAACGAAAAAGTACCGAAAAGTCCCTTTATTATTAATTTCATGTTTCGATTTCAATATCAAAGAAAACTCAAAAAGTACCAGATGAAGAATGAAAAAGTACCAAAAAATATCACTTGGTACCGGGGTTCCAAATAACACCTCATTAGCATATTTAGTGTTTCTAAATCTAAAATAAAATCTAAAAATAAAATCTCTACATGCTTAATTTCATGTTTCTAGGTTAAATTTTATAGAAAACTCAAAAAGTACCAGTCGAAGGACGAAAAAGTACCAAAAAGTCCCCTTTTATAGATTCTCATTTACTCCGGGCTCTTCATGCTTAATTTCACGTTTCTATGTTCCATATTATACAAAAATCCAAAAAGTACCTTTTGAAGAACGAAAAAGTACCAAAAAGTCCCCTTTTATAGGTTCTCATTTACTCCGGACTCTACATGCTTAATTTCACGTTTCTAGGTCCAATATTATAGGAAATTCAAAAAGTCCCTTTGAAGAACGAAAAAGTACCAAAAAGTTCCCTTTTATAGATTCTCATTTACTCCGGGCTCTACATGCTTAATTTCATGTTTCTAGGTTAAATTTTATAGAAAACTCAAAAAGTACCTTTTGTAGAACGAAACAGTACCAAAAAGTCCCCTTTTATAGATTCTCATTTACTCCGGGCTCTACATGCTTAATTTCATGTTTCTAGGTTCAATATTATAGAAAATTCAAAAAGTACCAGTCGAAGTACGATAAAGTACCAAAAAATCCCTTTTTATAGATTCTCATTTACTTCGGGCTCTACATGCTTAATTTCAAGTTTCTAGGTTCAATATTATACAAAAATCCAAAAAGTACCTTTTGAAGAACGAAAATGTACCAAAAAGTCCCCTTTTATATGTTCTCACTTAATCCAGGCTCTATATACTTAATTTCATGTTTCTAGGTTCAATATTATAGAAAATTCCTTTTTATGAACGAAAAAGTACCAAAAAGTCCCCTTTTATAGATTCTCATTTACTCCGGGCTCTACATGCTTAATTTCATGTTTCTAAGTTAAATTTAATAGAAAACTCAAAAAGTACCAGTCGAAGTACGAAAAAGTACCAAAAAGTCCCCTTTTATAGATTCTCATTTACTCCGGGCTCTACATGCTTAATTTCATGCTTCTAGGTTTAATTTTAAAGAAAACTCAAAAAAATACCTGTGTAGAACGAAAAAGTACCGAAAAGTCCCTTTATTATTAATTTCATGTTTCGATTTCAATATCAAAGAAAACTCAAAAAGTACCAGATGAAGAATGAAAAAGTACCAAAAAATATCACTTGGTACCGGGGTTCCAAATAACACCTCATTAGCATATTTAGTGTTTCTAAATCTAAAAATTTTATCTAAATTGGATCATTGTGTTTGAATAAAATCAAATTTCCCGTTTTTACCCCTTTTGGTACTTTTTTTCTATCCATTAACGAAATATTCCAAAATGCTGCAACATCGTAGTGGGAGCCCGTTATTATGTATTTATATGTATAAGTTAATAAACCAAAATCAATGTTTTATGAAAAAAAGTACCAAAAATAGGTACAATTTTCACCCCTTAAACATCCGAATAACCAAAAAGTACTAAATTTATATTTTTATTTTTTCGTCAAGTTATGAAAGAGTCAAAAATATTGTTTGAATGTTCACTGGTTTAAAAGATACATGGGGTGCAAAAAAAGTACCAAAATACAGTTTTTACCCGTTTATTCCCTAAAGGGGCCGAAATTTAAAAAAGTACCAGACACCTGTCCGCTTATTTTTTAAATGAACGACGATAAGCTTTAAACTATTTTTGTATTGTTTCTAGTTTAGGAGATATGAGGTTACCGAATTTACCCGTTTTTACCCTTTTTTACCCCCTAAACATTAGAATTTCCAAAAATCCCGTCTTAGTGGATCTATTTGGTGGGAGACCAACTCCCTGTCCAAATTTCAGCTCTTTAGATTTAACCGTTTAGGCTGTGCGATGATGAATCAGTCAGTCAGTCAGTAACGTTAGAATTTTATATATATAGATATTAGGATTTCATGACTTTAGGACATTTTATACAGCAAACATAGAATTCCTTTTTTTACCCGTTTTTTGCCACCATTGGGTGGGCTTCCAAAATATGCATATTTCCGATACTATAAAAAGCGCAGTTGATATAGAACAGATAAAAATTAGTCTCAAAGCACAAAAATACTAATTTTGCCCGTTTTTCCCCCTTTTGTCATATTTCAAATACTTTAAAAAGCTTAATGGAATATATTTTGGCTTAAGCAAAGACAATAATTGGTATTTATGCTTAAAAGTACTAATTTTGACCGCTTTTCACCTATTTACCTATTTTTGCGCCCTCCTAGTCCAAGTTTTGAAAAACGATACAGCCTATAACACCCTCCAATGCACAGTGGGGCAGAATGGAAATTTTTTGGAAATAAATCTGGCATTTCTAAACGGCTGATCCGATCGGGATAAAATTTGGCATGAGCGTAGCCAAGGAGTATTCGAGTTTAAGTTTTGAAGATGAACCCTGCAGATGCCCCAGGGACGGCGCTGTGGCGGCTCAAAGTAGGGTACCTACGACATGTAAAATTTTTAAACTCGTGCCATTTTTTTGTTTTTCACCCAAATACAAAGATTTTTATATTTTGTGAAAGCGCTCGACGAGATCTTGAAAAAACATGCTTGGACATACTACTTATCTCTTATAATATCCGAGTTATAGGCATTTAAAAATTTAGTGATACAAAATTTACCATACCTTGGTCCGCCTTTTTTTGAATACCGGGCGCAATTTTGGACCAAATGGACTCAATTTTTTCTTGTTAGTTAGACAACAAAATTTCCAATAATATACAAAAAATTTCAGATCAATATCATTAACAGATCCAAAAATATACGTTTTTTAATTTAAAAATTCAAAAAATTTTAGATTTTTGGCGTTTTTTTGCCAAAAATGTGTCTTAACTCTTTTATTAATAAAATAAAATTTTCTTTAAGAACATATAACAATTTTATAGTTTTCTAAAAGGTATCTTTACGCAGAACGCTTTGGCGTAAAAAACTTGTCCTATTTTTTGAAAATGTTGCCACTGCGTCTTTCCGAATATGACCTATTTTTCATCAAAACTTCAACTTTGGGCGACATGTTCTAAAATCCCAAAGCTGGGATCAGAAAACTGAAAGCAGTTTTGGAAACCTCAATATGTTTTCTATTTACTCCAAAAGTATTTTCCCAGCCCTGAAAGAAATGTGGACCCTATGGGCAAAAAAGTAAAAAATCCCATTTTTGGGATTTTCATTCCTATTTTTGGGAATTGCGGGATGCCCTTTGACCTTTTCAATTTTTTTTGCATATTCTTATTTGAAATGACAAATTTAACAAGCGTTGAAAATTTCATTGAGTTTTGTTCATAAATAAAGATTTTGTCATATATTACATATTTGTTTAATTTCTAAAACTATGATTTATATCAAAATTTTAATAGGATCGCAGATAGCTACAACAATTTAGTCCATATTTATCCCTTAATATCATTTTTTAGTTAGATATGGAAATTCTCGACCCTTTACAAAAAATTTCAAGCCAATATCTCAATTACATTCAAAAATATGTTCATTTAAACCTGTGTCCTTTAATTTCATCTTTTTCATATTTTAGTATTAAGTATGACAGAACATATTTAAATCTTATATTTACCTATTTTCTATTTGTTTGCTTATCCTTATAATTGAAAGGTCCTATTATGCTTAAATTTTCAAAAATTTATAACTATTTTTTACCTAAATTTTTTCGACAGATCATTTCGATCTGTTTCGTTTATGATCGTGTAGGTAAAAATATACAGGTAATGATAATTTCGATTCATTCACTAATAAGAAATATCAAGGACTGAATTACAGGTTATAGTAATATAGTCCTAAATGTTAATAGGTCGACAATTCGTAATTTTTTACTTTGGAATACCTGTATCGGAAATGACAAGAATTGGTATATAAGTAAACTTCTCAGATTTTAAGTACCATATTTAATAAATCTACAATGAAGATTACATTAAAGTACGAAGAGTTGTGTTCCGTTTTATGGAGTATATCTTCAAAAGGGCCAGAAAGAATTGAAGACATTTCAAATTATATAAAAACTACATATAGTAGAAAAGTAGACAAAACAGGCATATCAAAAATTGAAAACTTTTTGATGTAAAAAGTAAGTCTGTGGATGGAAATCAAAAGAAATTTCGATTAAAATTTTGTAGTTGGATGGAAACTACTACGGAAATCTCAAATTACAACACATCAACAGGAGCGCCTTGAAAGTCATACGAAGACTTATGTTCCAGGTCAAAAAAAAGAGGGTCACACAAAAACTTTTTTCAATCTCAAATGAGGAAATTGCTGATACATTTAACGAAATGCTGAAAAAGGAAAACCAACCTATGGATGTCGTACATATTGCAACTATTCTTCCTAATGCATCACTAAGACGACTTAAGCGAATTGTGGAAAGTATACCAACTCCAACATCATAATCAAATTTTACTGAAGAGGAAGCAATAGCGCTTATGTTGGAACTGGGTCTCAGTCGAAATAAGTACCAAATATTAAGGAAAGCTCTGCATGAAAAAGGACACAATATATTACCATCATACAAGGCGATCCAGGAAAAAAAACTATCCTACTAAATCAACAAAAAATAATGAAGAATTGAAAGAACTGAGAGCTGCGGAAAAAAGCAGAATCCAAGAAGAATTTAAAGTTCAGATGGGATTAAACATCGACAAACCACTTTCAAGTTGCGGTAGTACAAATGACGGTAATACGGCGAGAAGGTTTTTTCGTGATTTTGAAATTACTTCAAAAATAACTGGAATCGACAAGGAGTTGCTTCGAAGAGTTAACACTATTTTAATGGCACTGAATAGTAAACATAAAATTAATGGAAATCGATTTGGGGAATACACATCTGAAATTTCTAAATTACTTGTATCTCTGTATCCATGGAGGGAACTAACACCAACAGTACACAAAGTATTGTGTCATGGTCAAATAATAATTGAATCGAATATTCTTCCACTTGGAGAGTTAACAGAAGAAGCCCAGGAAGCGAGGAATCGAGATTTTAAGCATGTTCAACTATTCAGCTCAAGAAAATGCTCCAGGCAATCACAGAATGAAGATATTTTTAATAGTTTACTTCTATCTTCTGATCCTGTTCTTTCAACTATGCGAAAAAGATGGATTTGTTATGAAACTCTATCATCTCAAAACAAGGAAGATTTAAAGGACTTATATTACCTTCTGGATATGTATACCGATATGACAGATTATTTTATAGAAAATAAGTAGTGTTAGGAATTAACTATATAAGTAGGTTGTAAGAATTAATTGTATTATGTTTAAGATAAACAGTTCAAATAAAAAAAGCTATTATACTAACTGATGAATTGTATTAAATTGTGTTTTATATTTCGGTGGGCGGGAAAGGTAATTTGTGTGGGGTGATTTAGGTGTTGTTGTGCGTGGCTCATAATAAAATTATAATTTTTTTATTGTATATACAATATTATAATAAAATATTTAACTAAATAATTTTTAAAAATTGTCCAAATATTTTATTCAACACCAAATGTATGTTCTGTCATAAAAATATGAAAAAGATGAAATTAAAGGACACAGGTTTAAATGAACATATTTTTGAATGTAATTGAGATATTGGCTTGAAATTTTTTGTAAAGGGTCGAGAATTTCCATATCTAACTAAAAAATGATATTAAGGGATAAATATGAACTAAATTGTTGTAGCTATCTGCGATCCTATTAAAATTTTGATATAAATCATAGTTTTAGAAATTAAACAAATATGTAATATATGACAAAATCTTTATTTATGAACAAAACTCAATGAAATTTTCAACGCTTGTTAAATTTGTCATTTCAAATAAGAATATGCAAAAAAAATTGAAAAGGTCAAAGGGCATCCCGCAATTCCCAAAAATAGGAATGAAAATCCCAAAAATGGGATTTTTTACTTTTTTGCCCATAGGGTCCACATTTCTTTCAGGGCTGGGAAAATACTTTTGGAGTAAATAGAAAACATATTGAGGTTTCCAAAACTGCTTTCAGTTTTCTGATCCCAGCTTTGGGATTTTAGAACATGTCGCCCAAAGTTGAAGTTTTGATGAAAAATAGGTCATATTCGGAAAGACGCAGTGGCAACATTTTCAAAAAATAGGACAAGTTTTTTACGCCAAAGCGTTCTGCGTAAAGATACCTTTTAGAAAACTATAAAATTGTTATATGTTCTTAAAGAAAATTTTATTTTATTAATAAAAGAGTTAAGACACATTTTTGGCAAAAAAACGCCAAAAATCTAAAATTTTTTGAATTTTTAAATTAAAAAACGTATATTTTTGGATCTGTTAATGATATTGATCTGAAATTTTTTGTATATTATTGGAAATTTTGTTGTCTAACTAACAAGAAAAAATTGAGTCCATTTGGTCCAAAATTACGCCCGGTATTCAAAAAAAGGCGGACCAAGGTATGGTAAATTTTGTATCACTAAATTTTTAAATGCCTATAACTCGGATATTATAAGAGATAAGTAGTATGTCCAAGCATGTTTTTTCAAGATCTCGTCGAGCGCTTTCACAAAATATAAAAATCTTTGTATTTGGGTGAAAAACAAAAAAATGGCACGAGTTTAAAAATTTTACATGTCGTAGGTACCCTACTTTGAGCCGCCACAGCGCCGTCCCTGGGGCATCTGCAGGGTTCATCTTCAAAACTTAAACTCGAATACTCCTTGGCTACGCTCACGCCAAATTTTATCCCGATCGGATCAGCCGTTTAGAAATGCCAGATTTATTTCCAAAAAATTTCCATTCTGCCCCACTGTGCAATGATAGATCTACCTATGTTCCAAATTTCAAGAAAATCGGTCTAGCCGTTTAGGCGTGATTGACGAACAAACAAACAAACAAACGAACAGACTTACAAAGAGATTTATAATATATATTAGGATTCTTTATTATTTCAAGAATTTATCATTTTCACTTATAGGTATATAAATTTTAAATTAGTTAAATTAATTTTAAATTATCTGCATGAAATTAGGTAGTCTAATCACAATATTTGTTAAGAACATACATGTTGCAATTTAGATAAATGAAAAAATCTTAAAATGTTAATAAAATAGTAATTCTAATCATTGGACGAATCATTTAAAGCAAATATGTCTATGGATCCAAAAACTCCGGAAACATTTCGAAAGACTTCCAAAAGTCAACACCAAGAATTAGTCGCTGTGTAATGGAGGGAATAATAAAGAGTTTTAATGGTTTAACACGATTTTTGAACATCACATCTGTTTCAAGCCATCCAATTACTGCTTGTGATCGCCCATCAGCTGTTTTTACATACGATTTACGTTTAACAAAATTTGGAAAATGGGAGAAATCAACTTTAGCCAATTCTGCACCTATACAGGAAATATTTGCCCCGGTGTCTAATAATCCATATTCAGTAAAATCAAGAAAAGTAACTTTTGCATAATAACGCATGTCCTTAGGATTGGATATTATGGTAGAAATGAGAAATTTCCTACATTTCTTTTTCATTTTATAATAATTTCTCAACCGAATAGTGGACCTTTTAGGCTTACTTTTAAAATTAATGGCTAGAGTAGAAATATTAAAAATTTTATTTCGTTTTTCCAGATACATTTCCATACGCTTATGATATAGTAATCGGGGAAATAAAAAAGGTTTATTTCCATCCTGGGATAAACTATCCGATTTAATTAATTGATTCTCTCTTTTTAAAATAGTTATTTTTGTAGTTTTAGGCAAATTAAGGTTCTCGTCATAGCCAGGTAAATTGAGGTCACATCCAGTAATATTATTTTCATATTCATTTGCAGACTTTAAAGAGGTTAGATTTTGTCTTTTTGAGGGCCCATTGGCCGAAAATTCTTATTAATATTTTGCTTTCGAGCAGCACATTTTGCACAGTTTGGTTTGTACACTTGTTTGGTACCACAACCATAGCAAAATATTGTCCTGTTCTGTAAGCAATCTTCCCACACGTGACCTACCTCGTCGTAGTTCCATCATTTCGTTAACATTTCCGGTTTTTGTACAGCGTCTACGGAAAATCTTGAGTCATCAATAGGCTCAATCCCCTCATGTTCGCTACATTCAACTATTTCAGCAATTCTTCCAGGCAAATATTGGTTTTGATTACTAGAGACAAAATTTTTTCTCACATGCTCTTCACTCAAAAAATTTTCGCGTTTTTGTCTAATTTTCGGTCGCAGATTACGAGCCAGGATTTCGATCAATTCCATTTCAGACATTGGTGATGGTAGTCTGTCCATAATGGCTGACACTGATTCGAAGAATGAATCAACATTTTCTGCCGGTTTTTGCTTGCGGTTCCTTATTTCTTCCCGGATATCAAAACTCATCCCACTCGATATTTTGGACTTGTTTGTGGTATCGCCAATACCAGTCCCGTGCTTTCCTGGTAATCAATATTGGGAGCATAATTTTCCCGAATGGGAGTCTGAACATGAACTGGACGATTGGTTGTTGGTTCAGGAGTACCAAAATAATTTGTCGGAACATTAGATGCCAAATTCTGTTGAGAAGTTGTGGTTTCTTGAAATAAGTTTCGGCTGGCATTCTGGCAGGTATTATACTATTTGGCCATTGCCCCTCGCGGTTTACTTTTAGTGGGTTTTGTTAATTGTGTAGTTCGAACGTGAATCACTAATTTACGAAGTTCGCTAAATTGACATGCTCTTTTGCATACCGGACATTCAGATGTTGTTGACAAATAACTTTCAATACAAAGTCTGTGAAATGCATGGCTACAATCTAAATATATAAAATTCTAACGTTACTGACTGATTGACTGATTCATCATCGCACAGCCTAAACGGTTAAAGCTAAAGAGCTGAAATTTGGACAGGGGGTTGGTCTCCCACCAAATAGATCCACTAAGACGGGATTTTTGGAAATTCGAATGTTTAGGGGGTAAAAAAGGGTAATAACGGGTAAAATCGGTAACCTCATATCTCCTAAACTAGAAAAGATACAAAAATAGTTTAAAGCTTATCGTCGTTCATTTAAAAAATAAGCGGACAGGTGTCTGGTACTTTTTTAAATTTCGGCCCCTTTAGGGAATAAACGGGTAAAACTGTATTTTGGTACTTTTTTTGCACCCCATGTATCTTTTAAACCAGTAAACATTCAAACAATATTTTTGACTCCTTCATAACTTGACGAAAAAATAAAAATATAAATTTAGTACTTTTTGGTTATTCGGATGTTTAAGGGGTGAAAATTGTACCTATTTTTGGTACTTTTTTCATAAAACATTGATTTTGGTTTATTAACTTATACATATAAATACATAATAACGGGCTCCCACTACGATGTAGCAACATTTTGGAATAGAATTTTTATTTCGTTAATGGGTAGAAAAAAAGTACCAAAAGGGGTAAAAACGGGAAATTTGATTTTATTCAAACACAATGATCCAGTTTAGATAAAATTTTTAGATTTAGAAACACTAAATATGCTAATGAGGTGTTATTTGGAACCCCGGTACCAAGTGATATTTTTTGGTACTTTTTCATTCTCCATCTGGTACTTTTTGAGTTTTCTTTGATATTGAAATCGAAACATGAAATTAATAATAAATAATTCGTACTTTTTCGTTCTACACAGGTATTTTTTTGAGTTTTCTTTAAAATTAAACCTAGAAGCATGAAATTAAGCATGTAGAGCTCGGAGTAAGTGAGAATCTATAAAAGGGGACTTTTTGGTACTTTTTCGTACTTCGACTGGTACTTTTTGAATTTTCTATAATATTGAACCTAGAAAAATTAAATTAAGCATGTAGAGCCCGTAGTAAATGAGAATCTATAAAAGCGGACTTTTTGGTACTTTTTCGTTCTACAAAAGGTACTTTTTGAGTTTTCTATAAGATTTAACCTACTTTTTGGATTTTTGTATAATATGGAACCTAGAAACGTGAAATTAAGCATGTAGAGCCCGGAGTAAATGAGAATCTATAAAAGGGGACATTTTGGTACTTTTTCGTCCTTCGACTGGTACTTTTTGAGTTTTCTATAAAATTTAACCTAGAAACATGAAATTAAGCATGTAGAGCCCGGAGTAAATGAGAATCTATAAAAGCGGACTTTTTGGTACTTTTTCGTTCTACAAAAGGTACTTTTTGAGTTTTCTATAAAATTTAACCTAGAAAAATTAAATTAAGCATGTAGAGCCCGTAGTAAATGAGAATCTATACAAGCGGACTTTTTGGTACTTTTTCGTTCTACAAAAGGTACTTTTTGAGTTTTCTATAAAATTTAACCTAGAAAAATGAAATTAAGCATGTAGAGCCCGTAGTAAATGAGAATCTATAAAAGCGGACTTTTTGGTACTTTTTCGTTCTACAAAAGGTACTGTTTGAGTTTTCTCTAAAATTTAATATAGAAAAATGAAATTAAGCATGTAGAGCCCGGAGTAAATGAGAATCTATAAAAGGGAACTTTTTGGTACTTTTTCGTTCTTCAAAAGGTACTTTTTGAATTTCCTATAATATTGAACCTAGAAACATGAAATTAAGTATGTAGAGGATGGATAAGTGAGAACCTATAAAAGGGGACTTTTGGTACTTTTTCGTTCTTCAAAAGGTACTTTTTGGATTTTTGTATAATATTGAACCTAGAAACATGAAATTAAGCATGTAGAGCCCGGAGTAAATGAGAATCTATAAAAGGAGACTTTTTGGTACTGTTTCGTTCTACAAAAGGTACTTTTTGAGTTTTCTATAAAATTTAACCTAGAAACATGAAATTAAGCATGTAGAGCCCGGAGTAAATGAGAATCTATAAAAGGGGACTTTTTGGTACTTTTTCGTCCTTCGAATGGTACTTTTTGAGTTTTCTATAAAATATAACCTAGAAACATGAAATTAAGCATGTAGAGCCCGAAGTAAATGAGAATCTATAAAACGGGACTTTTTGGTACTGTTTCGTTCTTCAAAAGGTACTTTTTGAATTTCCTATAATATTGAACCTAGAAACATGAAAATAACTATGTAGAGCCTGGATTAAGTGAGAACCTATAAAAGGGGACCTTTTGGTACTTTTTCGTTCTTCAAAAGGTACTTTTTGGATTTTTGTATAATATGGAACCTAGAGACGTGAAATTAAGCATGTAGAGCCCGGAGTAAATGAGAATCTATAAAAGGGGACTTTTTGGTACTTTTTCGTCCTTCGACTGGTACTTTTTGAGTTTTCTATAAAATTTAACCTAGAAACATGAAATTAAGCATGTAGAGCCCGGAGTAAATGAGAATCTATAAAAGGGGACTTTTCGTTCATCAAAAGGTACTTTTTGAATTTTTTATAATATTGAACCTAGAAACATGAAATTAAGTATGTAGAGCCTGGATTAAGTGAGAACATAGAAAAGGGGACTTTTTGGAACTTTTTCGTTCTTCAAAAGGTACGTTTTGGATTTTTGTATAATATTGAACCTAGAAACGTGAAATTAAGCATGTAGAGCCCGGATTAAGTGAGGACCTATAAAAGGGGACTTTTTGGTACTTTTTCGTTCTTTAAAAGGTACATTTTGAATTTTCTATAATATTGAACCTAGAAACATGAAATTAAGCGTTTAGAGCCTGGATTAAGTGAGAACCTATAAAAGGGCACTTTTTGGTACTTTTTCGTTCTTCAAAAGGTACTTTTTGTGTTTTTTATAATATTGATCCTAGAAACATGAAATTAAGCATGTGGAGCCCGGAGTTAATTAGAATCTATAAAAGCAATCAGGGACTTGAGTGAATGAAATTTTAAACTGGAATATTTTCTGGTACTCTTTGAATTTTCTATAATATTGAACTTAGGAACATGAAATTAAATAAAATAGGTTTTTTGGTACTTTTTCGTACTTCACTGGTACTGGTACTTTTAGAGCTTTCTAAAATATTTAATATCTATATATATAAAATTCTAACGTTACTGACTGACTGACTGATTTACTGATTCATCATCGCACAGCCTAAACGGTTAAAGCTAAAGAGCTGAAATTTGGACAGGGGGTTGGTCTCCCACCAAATAGATCCACTAAGACGGGATAATCGGTAACCTCATATCTCCTAAACTAGAAAAGATACAAAAATAGTTTAATGCTTATCGTCGTTCCCTTTAGGGAATAAACGGGTAAAAACTGTATTTTGGTACTTTTTTTGCACCCCATGTATCTTTTAAACCAGTAAACATTCAAACAATATTTTTGACTCCTTCATAACCTGACGAAAAAATAAAAATATAAATTTAGTACTTTTTAGTTATTCGGATGTTTAAGGGGTGAAAATTGTACCTATTTTTGGTACTTTTTTCATAAAACATTGATTTTGGTTAATTAACTTATACATATAAATACATAATAACGGGCTCCCACTACGATGTTGCAACATTTTGGAATAGAATTTTTATTTCGTTAATGGGTAGAAAAAAAGTACCAAAAGGGGTAAAAACGGGAAATTTGATTTTATTCAAACACAATGATCCAGTTTAGATAAAATTTTTAGATTTAGAAACACTAAATATGCTAATGAGGTGTTATTTGGAACCCCGGTACCAAGTGACATTTTTTGGTACTTTTTCATTCTCCATCTGGTACTTTTTGAGTTTTCTTTGATATTGAAATTGTTGAAATATTTTTGTGTAAGCGC
Organism: Lucilia sericata; assembly: GCF_015586225.1. Lineage (NCBI taxonomy): Eukaryota > Metazoa > Arthropoda > Insecta > Diptera > Calliphoridae > Lucilia > Lucilia sericata. The sequence goes on from NW_023994044.1 coordinate 2,274,498, forward strand.
AATGCAAAAGTTCAAAATCTAAATATAAGTTAGTGAAACAACGTGTCGTCAAATTCAAAGTTATAAAGTTTATTTCAATATAAGTAATGTAAAGTGAACTTGTTTAAGTAGAAGTTAAAAAGGGAATAAGTAGATACATAAAATCTACAAAAAGGCGCAAAAATTTGACATTTGCAAAAACATAGAATTAATTACAGTGATGTTTACTTTTGTATTGGTAATAGAGTTGCAATAAATTTCAACAATCTTCCCCTCAAGACAAAAGTAAACTTAAAAAATGTTAAATATAATGACTACATTTCAATCATTAATAGATTACAACCATTTACGTGTTTCTGCTTGCTTAAAGTCTTCGTAAGAATATCGGCAGCGTTTTCATCAGATGTGACGTATTGTATATCGATTTCCTTCCCCTCAAATTTTTCTCGAATATAGTGAAAACGAATATCAATATGCTTACTTTTCTTCTGAACAGTTGGATTCTTCACCATAAATGCAGCACCTTGATTATCACACATTATAGGAGTAGGGTTGTTAACATACTGCTTGAAGCCCATTTCATTTAGTAGACCACGAATAAATACAACTTCTTTTGTCCCCTGGCATAGCGCGATATATTCGGCCTCCATTGTACTGAGAGCTACTACTGGTTGTTTGCGGGACTCCCATGCAATTGGACCACCTGCTTTAAATACAACATGACCAGAATATGATTTTCTATCATTTGAATCGCTACCCCAGTCTGAGTCTGTAAAGCACACAAAATTTTCATTATTAGACGAAAAAGTAATTTTACCCACAGGGTTCTTCTTCAAGTATCGTAACACGTATTTTGCTGCTTGAAGATGCTCCTTATGTGGATGTGAGTTAAACTGGGATAATTTAGAAACTACATGAATCAGGTCGGGTCTCGAAATCACTGCGAGGTACATTAGTGCTCCAATAAGACTTTGATAACTTTTCGTGTCCAAATTCTCGCAATTTTCTTCACACTTTGTAAGAATTGTACCACTCGCCCAAGGAGTTGCTGCCGGCCTGCAATCCATCATGCCCCATCTTTTTAATATGTCTTCGGTATATTTCTTTTGATGAATGGAAATATCTCCCCGTAGGCCATCACGATTTATTTCCATACCAAGATAAAAGGCTATAGGACCGCGATCAATTGCTTCGACGTGTTTATTTAAATTTGAAATAATTTTCTTCATCTCTAACTCGCTTGAGGACGCCACCAGCATATCGTCCACATACAAAGCAATCAGACAAATATTAACTTCATCCTTTTTCACGTACACACAAGAATCTGATTTGCATCTCGAGAATCCCATTTCCAATAATATATCATTTATTCTTTTGTTCCATTCGCGACCCGCTTGTTTTAAGCCATACAGAGCCTTTTTTAATTTACAAACTTTATTTGGATACTCTTTGCTTTCAAACATTGGGGGTTGAACCATATACACATCCTCTTCCAGGTTTCCATTCAAGTATGCAGCCACAATATCTATATGGTTAACCAGTAATTGATGCTTGGCTGATAACGCTAACAATAACCTAATAGTTGAATGTCGTACAACCGGAGCGAAAGTTTCTTGAAAATCAACATTATATTTCTGTGAACAACCATGAGCTACGAGTCGCGATTTGTATTTTTCAATCGTACCATCTGGTTTGTATTTTAGGGCAAAAACCCACTTGCAGCCAATAACATTTTTACCACTTGGCATGTCGACCAGTTCCCAGGTTTGATTTTTAATGAGGGATTCATATTCCACTTGCATAGCATTCAACCACTTATTGGAATCTTCCTTGTTCAACGCATCTGCCACAGTATTCGGAATTTCAATAATTGAATTCAAAACTTGAGGACCAGCCTCTGTACAATAAACTTTTCTCGGCCTTCCCTTACCACCAGCTCTTACCACCTTAGGTCTGCCACGTTTTCTTTTATTGTTTATAATAGGGGTCCCTTCGTCATCGGTTTCATTGGTTTCATCACTCACTTCAGTCTCATTTTCTTTTAGCTGTTCCCCACCAATATCATTGTTTTGTTTTTCGCCATCTTGAACATATAAATTATCAGACTCATCATCTAATTTATTTTCAATATTTCTAAAAATTTCAATATCAAGTGTCTCATTTTCATATTTTATTTCTGAACACTTTTCGAACGATTCTTCAAAGAACACGACATCACGAGCAATACATATTTGTCTAGTGGTGGGGTTGTATAAACGGTATGCTTTTGTATAAAGCTGATAACCGACAAACTTAATTTTTGTGCCTTTGGGCAAAAATTTTCCACCTTTAGGTTTGGGTCCCTTGTTTAAAACCACCGCGTCACAACCAAATGTTTTAAAATGTGATACACACGGCTTCTTTCCACACCACTTCTCATATGGGGTAATATCATCTAGAACTTTTGTTGGGGCACGATTTCTTAAATATGTTGCCGTATTTATGGCTTCTCCCCATAAACTTTGTGGTAACCCAGATGAATTCAACAGGCACCTGGCCATTTCCACGAGGGTTCTGTTCGCACGTTCGGCGACACCGTTTTGTTGTGGCGAGTAACCGACAGTCTTTTGGTGAACAATGCCTTTTTCATTAAAATATTGTTTAAATTTAGAATTGACGAATTCCTTACCATTGTCACTACGAACAATTTTAATTTGGCGGCCAGTCTGCTTCTCCGCGAGCCCAGAAAAATGTGTGAATGCATCATAGGCATCACTTTTTTGTTTTAAAAAGTATGTTGAAATATAACGCGAATAGTCGTCAATAAATGTAATAAAATATGACGAACCTCCTACAGACCTTACACCAATAGGACCGCATAAATCAGTATGTACCAGTTCTAAAACGCCACTTGTTTGTACACTTGAATAGTTTTTGTATGGGGTTGCAGCTATTTTATTCACAGCACAGGTTAAACACTCTATTGATTTTGGCATTTTGACATCTAGCCCTTTTACCATATTTTTACTTGATAATTTATTCAGATCGTTTATATTTATGTGTCCAAATCTTTGATGCCACTTTTTCACAACGTTTTCATTTATTATTCCATTTACCATTTCAAAATTCATTACTTTTTCCAAATTTACTACAAACATGTCATCTACTAAGCCAGCTGTTAGAATATTTTGGTTTTGTTTACTTTTTACAATTGCTTTATCTACGGCGAATTCAATAACATGACCAGATTTAATAATTTTGTTCACTGAGATAAAATTAGAATGTAATTGTGGAACATACCATACATTGTTTAATGTTATTGTGCAATAATTTGTTTTTATTTTTACATTTCCAACGCCTTCTGCATAAATAATCTGGCCTGATGCTAAGAATATTTGTTGTTTGCATTCTGTTAAAGTTTGAAAAATCTCTTTGCTGTTAACCATGTGTGACGATGCACCACTGTCTAGTATCCACAACTCTCTTAAACTTGAATTATTTTCTTTTAATCCACAAGCAAATTCATTCTCCCTTCTTTCGTAATTTTCTTTACATTGAGATCGTATGTGGCCTTTTTTTCCACAGCGAAAACATTTAATATTATTGTTGTTGTATACATTACCATCTGTATTTCTTTTTTCATTTTGATGATTTGCTTTATGCTGTGGATATTTAACATCATGACGTTTGCTGTTAAACATTTTTTTATTTCTTTTATATTCCTTTCGTGAATTTGCCGCAAACACAGTTTCATTGGGGCCTTCATTAACTTTGTTATTCTGTCTCATTTCTTCTTCTAGAATTTTGGCGATTAACTTATCATATTTTGGCAGCCGGTCACGACTTTCCATAGCGACCACAAAACCTTCCATTTCTTCAGGAAGACTGCACAGCAGTAAAATAGACAACAAGTCATCATTAAGTATGATTCCTATTTCTTTCAAACCATCAATTGTTGAAACAAATTCATTTACTTGTGTGGCAAATTTTTCATTTAAATTGAATTTAAAGCGTACCAACTTCTTGAACAAGTTTACCTTTCGGGATGCTGTGTCTGCCCTATACATTGAACTTAAAACATTCCAAGCTTCTTTTGCCGTTAAACAATTTTTTATATAAACTAACTGACATGGTTTGACGGTCAAGTTAATTGTAGCCAGAGCTTTGGAATCTGTTGAGATCCATTTACCAGGTTTATCCTGTGGACATTCCTCTTCCATTGTTTGCCAAAGGTCCATCGTAATAAGCAAGCTCTTTACTTGTATGTTCCAAGTAGCATAATTTTCGCCATCCAATTTATCAATATTTGAAACAGTCGACGACATCTTCCTTGTTTTTTAACACCGGACAAAACAATTAAAACCACGACGATACGGATAAAAATAACCTCACTTTTAACTATTGACCAATTTAGATTTTTACTTTCTGGCTTCTGGGCCCATAACCTTTGTTGAAATATTTTTGTGTAAGCGCAATGCAAAAGTTCAAAATCTAAATATAAGTTAGTGAAACAACGTGTCGTCAAATTCAAAGTTATAAAGTTTATTTCAATATAAGTAATGTAAAGTGAACTTGTTTAAGTAGAAGTTAAAAAGGGAATAAGTAGATACATAAAATCTACAAAAAGGCGCAAAAATTTGACATTTGCAAAAACATAGAATTAATTACAGTGATGTTTACTTTTGTATTGGTAATAGAGTTGCAATAAATTTCAACAGAAATCGAAACATGAAATTAATAATAAATAATTCGTACTTTTTCGTTCTACACAGGTATTTTTTAGAGTTTTCTTTAAAATTAAACCTAGAAGCATGAAATTAAGCATGTAGAGCCCGGAGTAAGTGAGAATCTATAAAGGGGACTTTTTGGTACTTTTTCGTACTTCGACTGGTACTTTTTGAATTTTCTATAATATTGAACCTAGATAAATGAAATTAAGCATGTAGAGCCCGTAGTAAATGAGAATCTATAAAAGCGGACTTTTTGGTACTTTTTCGTTCTACAAAAGGTACTCTTTGAGTTTTCTCTAAAATTTAACATAGAAAAATGAAATTAAGCATGTAGAGCCCGGAGTAAATGAGAATCTATAAAAGGGCACTTTTTGGTACTTTTTCGTTCTTCAAAAGGTACTTTTTGAATTTCCTATAATATTGAACCTAGAAACATGAAACTAAGTATGTAGAGGATGGATAAGTGAGAACCTATAAAAGGGGACTTTTGGTACTTTTTCGTTCTTCAAAAGGTACTTTTTGGATTTTTGTATAATATTGAACCTAGAAACATGAAATTAAGCATGTAGAGCCCGGAGTAAATGAGAATCTATAAAAGGAGACTTTTTGGTACTGTTTCGTTCTACAAAAGGTACTTTTTGAGTTTTCTATAAAATTTAACCTAGAAACATGAAATTAAGCATGTAGAGCCCGGAGTAAATGAGAATCTATAAAAGGGGACTTTTTGGTACTTTTTGGTACTTTTTCGTCCTTCGAATGGTACTTTTTGAGTTTTCTATAAAATTTAACCTAGAAACATGAAATTAAGCATGTAGAGCCCGAAGTAAATGAGAATCTATAAAACGGGACTTTTTGGTACTGTTTCGATCTTCAAAAGGTACTTTTTATATTTCCTATAATATTGAACCTAGAAACATGAAAATAACTATGTAGAGCCTGGATTAAGTGAGAACCTATAAAAAGGGACCTTTTGGTACTTTTTCGTTCTTCAAAAGGTACTTTTTGGATTTTTGTATAATATGGAACCTAGAGACGTGAAATTAAGCATGTAGAGCCCGGAGTAAATGAGAATCTATAAAAGGGGACTTTTTGGTACTTTTTCGTCCTTCGACTGGTACTTTTTGAGTTTTCTATAAAATTTAACCTAGAAACATGAAATTAAGCATGTAGGGCCCGGAGTAAATGAGAATCTATAAAAGGGGACTTTTCGTTCATCAAAAGGTACTTTTTGAATTTTTTATAATATTGAACCTAGAAACATGAAATTAAGTATGTAGAGCCTGGATTAAGTGAGAACATATAAAAGGGGACTTTTTGGAACTTTTTCGTTCTTCAAAAGGTACGTTTTGGATTTTTGTATAATATTGAACCTAGAAACGTGAAATTAAGCATGTAGAGCCCGGATTAAGTGAGGACCTATAAATGGGGACTTTTTGGTACTTTTTCGTTCTTTAAAAAGTACATTTTGAATTTTCTATAATATTGAACCTAGAAACATGAAATTAAGCTTTTAGAGCCTGGATTAAGTGAGAACCTATAAAAGGGCACTTTTTGGTACTTTTTCGTTCTTCAAAAGGTACTTTTTGTGTTTTTTATAATATTGATCCTAGAAACATGAAATTAAGCATGTGGAGCCCGGAGTTAATTAGAATCTATAAAAGCAATCAGGGACTTGAGTGAATGAAAATTTAAACTGGAATATTTTCTGGTACTCTTTGAATTTTCTATAATATTGAACTTAGGAACATGAAATTAAATAAAATAGGTTTTTTGGTACTTTTTCGTACTTCACTGGTACTTTTAGAGCTTTCTAAAATATTTAATATCTATATATATAAAATTCTAACGTTACTGACTGACTGACTGATTTACTGATTCATCATCGCACAGCCTAAACGGTTAAAGCTAAAGAGCTGAAATTTGGACAGGGGGTTGGTCTCCCACCAAATAGATCCACTAAGACGGGATAATCGGTAACCTCATATCTCCTAAACTAGAAAAGATACAAAAATAGTTTAATGCTTATCGTCGTTCATTTAAAAAATAAGCGGACAGGTGTCTGGTACTTTTTTCAATTTCGGCCCATTTAGGGAATAAACGGGTAAAAACTGTATTTTGGTACTTTTTTTGCACCCCATGTATCTTTTAAACCAGTAAACATTCAAACAATATTTTTGACTCCTTCATAACCTGACGAAAAAATAAAAATATAAATTTAGTACTTTTTGGTTATTCGGATGTTTAAGGGGTGAAAATTGTACCTATTTTTGGTACTTTTTTCATAAAACATTGATTTTGGTTTATTAACTTATACATATAAATACATAATAACGGGCTCCCACTACGATGTTGCAACATTTTGGAATAGAATTTTTATTTCGTTAATGGGTAGAAAAAAAGTACCAAAAGGGGTAAAAACGGGAAATTTGATTTTATTCAAACACAATGATCCAGTTTAGATAAAATTTTTAGATTTAGAAACACTAAATATGCTAATGAGGTGTTATTTGGAACCCCGGTACCAAGTGATATTTTTTGGTACTTTTTCATTCTCCATCTGGTACTTTTTGAGTTTTCTTTGATATTGAAATCGAAACATGAAACTAATAATAAATAATTCGTACTTTTTCGTTCTTCAAAAGGTACTTTTTGGATTTTTGTATAATATGGAACCTAGAAACGTGAAATTAAGCATGTAGAGCCCGGAGTAAATGAGAATCTATAAAAGGGGACTTTTTGGTACTTTTTCGTCCTTCGACTGGTACTTTTTGAGTTTTCTATAAAATTTAACCTAGAAACATGAAATTAAGCATGTAGAGCCCGAAGTAAATGAGAATCTATAAAAGGGGACTTTTCGTTCATCAAAAGGTACTTTTTGAATTTTTTATAATATTGAACCTAGAAACATGAAATTAAGTATGTAGAGCCTGGATTAAGTGAGAACATATAAAAGGGGACTTTTTGGAACTTTTTCGTTCTTCAAAAGGTACTTTTTGGATTTTTGTATAATATTGAACCTAGAAACGTGAAATTGAGCCCGGATTAAGTGAGGACCTATAAAAGGGGACTTTTTGGTACTCTTTCGTTCTTTAAAAGGTACATTTTGAATTTTCTATAATATAGAACCAGAAACATGAAATTAAGCATTTAGAGCCTGGATTAAGTGAGAACCTATAAAAGGGCACTTTTTGGTACTTTTCGTTCTTCAAAGGTACTTTTTGTGTTTTTTATAATATTGATCCTAGAAACATGAAATTAAGCATGTGGAGCCGGAGTTAATTAGAATCTATAAAAGCAATCAGGGACTTGAGTGAATGAAAATTTAAACTGGAATATTTTCTGGTACTCTTTGAATTTTCTATAATATTGAACTTAGGAACATGAAATTAAATAAAATAGGTTTTTTGGTACTTTTTCGTACTTCACTGGTACTGGTACTTTTAGAGCTTTCTAAAATATATAATATATAAACATAAAATTAAACACGCAGTATCCCAATTGAACGAAAATTGAAAAAGGATACTCTGGTACTTTTTTATTCTTTTACTAATACTTTTCGAATTGTCTATAATATTGAACCTAAAAACATAAAATTGGACATGTAGCTTCCTGATTGTATAAAAATCTTTATGCGATTTTTTTGGTTTCTGGTTGAAAATTAAACATGCGTCATCCTGATTTAATGAAAATATATAAAAAGGCACTGTCTGGTACTTTTTCGTTCTTCAACTGTTTTTTTTTAATTTTCTGTAATATTGAGACTAGAATCATAAAATCAAACTTAAAGAGTTCTCTAAAAGGGGAATTTTTGATATTGCAGATATATATACATTTACAATAATGATATTTATTTTATTCCATTACGATGAGGGTAGCGAAGCACACTGGGTATAGCTAGTCGTTTATAATTAAACAATCTTGACCTTCACTCATGGTTTCTTTACAAACCTGACAAACTGAAGGTTCAATTGTAACCGGTGTCACTGGCAGTGGTGGTGGAGGTTGTAAAGGTGGAGTTTGATCCAACGTCATGGTTCGATTAGTTTTATGGCAACAGATATTAAAATCGACAAGAAACTTTACAAAAAAAAAAAAAAATAGATATCTATAGGTATTTATGAAATATAGTTGCTAAATGAAATAGAGAAAAGAAAATTATTAAAATAGATTTCATTCAGAAGTGAAAAGTTAGATTAGGAGAGATTTAAATAAAACAAGTAAGAGTGTTATACTCGGCTATGCCGAATCTTATATACCCACCACCAAACCTCGTTTGACTCGTATGAAACTTACTTATGTCGAATTTCATATATATACTAGTATTTTTAAGCCAGTAATGAGGTTGAAGTCATTTTTTGAAGGGGACCTTATATGGGGGGTAGGGTTAATTATGGACCGATCCTCATAAAATTTTGCATAGTGATTTTGGATCATAAGAAACTTACTTATGTCGAATTTCATCGCTATATTCGTATTTTTAAACAAGTTATGGCTGTTAAAGCCACTTGTATGGGGGCTATCCGAAAACGTGGAATTTCGTTCGTATTAAATTTATTTGTGTCGAGAATACGAGAATACTCATCTTCTAGAAGATGAGTATTCTCGTCTTCTAGAAGATGAGTTTCCTCTTCTTCTATTTGTATACTGACCAAAATGAAATCTGTAAAAATTAATCTAAATAAAATGTAATTTTATAGTTTTTATTGAAATAATTGAAATTAAAATGGTAGAAAAAACAAGTAAGAATGTTATATTCGGCTATGCCGAATCTTATATACCCACCATCAAACCTCGTTTGACTCGAATGAAACTTACTTATGTCGAATTTCATCTATATACTCGTATTTTTAGGCCAGTTATAAGCGTTAAAGTAATTTTCTGAAGTGGACCTTATATAGGGGGGTAGGGTTAATTATGGGTCGATCCTCATAAAATTTGGTAGACAGAATTTGGTTCGTATTAAATTTATTTGTGTCGAATTTCATCGCTACAATCGTATTTTTAAGCTATTAATGAGCGTTGCAGTCACTTTCTGAAGGGGACCTTATATGGGGGTAGGGTCAATCATGGACCGATCCTCATAAAATTTTTTATAGTGATTTTTGATCATAAGAAACTTACTTATGTCGAATTTCATCGCTATATTCGTATTTTTTAACAAGTTATGGCTGTTAAAGCTGCTTTTCGAGGGGCCACTTGTATGGGGGCTATCCGAAAACGTGGACCGATATTGCCCATTTTCAATACCAAACAAACCTTACCTATAAGAAATATTTATGTGAAATTTCAACCCTCTAGCTCTTTCCATTGGGACTCTATCGTGCTTTCAACAGACAGATAGACGGACGGACGGACGGACAGACATGGCTAGATCGTCTTAGAATTTAATGAAGACCCAAAAAAAAAGTACCAAAATACAGTTTTTATCCGTTTATTCCCTAAAGGGGCCGAAATTGAAAAACGTACCAGACACCTGTCCGCTTATTTTTTAAATGAACGACGATAAGCTTTAAACTATTTTTGTATCTTTTCTAGTTTAGGAGATATGAGGTTACCGATTATCCCGTCTTAGTGGATCTATTTGGTGGGAGACCAACCCCCTGTCCAAATTTCAGCTCTTTAGCTTTAACCGTTTAGGCTGTGCGATGATGAATCAGTCAATCAGTCAGTCAGTCAGTCAGTAACGTTAGAATTTTATATATATAGATATTAAATATTTTAGAAAGCTCTAAAAGTACCAGTACCAGTGAAGTACGAAAAAGTACCAAAAAACCTATTTTATTTAATTTCATGTTCCTAAGTTCAATATTATAGAAAATTCAAAGAGTACCAGAAAATATTCCAGTTTAAATTTTCCTTCACTCAAGTCCCTGATTGCTTTTATAGATTCTAATTAACTCCGGGCTCCACATGCTTAATTTCATGTTTCTAGGATCAATATTATAAAAAACACAAAAAGTACCTTTTGAAGAACGAAAAAGTACCAAAAAGTGCCCTTTTATAGGTTCTCACTTAATCCTGGCTCTAAACGCTTAATTTCATGTTTCTAGGTTCAATATTATAGAAAATTCAAAATGTACCTTTTAAAGAACGAAAAAGTACCAAAAAGTCCCCTTTAATAGGTCCTCACTTAATCCGGGCTCTACATGCTTAATTTCATGTTTCTAGGTTCAATATTAAAAAAATTCAAAAAGTACCTTTTGATGAACGAAAAGTCCCCTTTTATAGATTCTCATTTACTCCGGGCCCTACATGCTTAATTTCATGTTTCTAGGTTAAATTTTATAGAAAACTCAAAAAGTACCAGCCGAAGGACGAAAAAGTACCAAAAAGTCCCCTTTTATAGATTCTCATTTACTCCGGGCTCTACATGCTTAATTTCACGTCTCTAGGTTCCATATTATACAAAAATCCAAAAAGTACCTTTTGAAGAACGAAAAGGTACCAAAAGGTCCCTTTTTATAGGTCCTCACTTAATCCAGGCTCTACATAGTTATTTTCATGTTTCTAGGTTCAATATTATAGGAAATTCAAAAAGTACCTTTTGAAGAACGAAGCAGTACCTAAAAGTCCCGTTTTATAGATTCTCATTTACTTCGGGCTCTACATACTTAATTTCATGTTTCTAGGTTAAATTTTATAGAAAACTCAAAAAGTACCATTCGAAGGACGAAAAAGTACCAAAAAGTCCCCTTTTATAGATTCTCATTTACTCCGGGCTCTACATGCTTAATTTCATGTTTCTAGGTTAAATTTTATAGAAAACTCAAAAAGTACCTTTTGTAGAACGAAACAGTACCAAAAAGTCTCCTTTTATAGATTCTCATTTACTCTGGACTCTACATGATTAATTTCATGTTTCTAGGTTCAATAATATACAAAAATCCAAAAAGTACCTTTTGAAGAACGAAAAAGTACCAAAAGTCCCCTTTTATAGGTTCTCACTTATCCATCCTCTACATACTTAATTTCATGTTTCTAGGTTCAATATTATAGGAAATTCAAAAAGTACCTTTTGAAGAACGAAAAAGTACCAAAAAGTGCCCTTTCATAGATTCTCATTTACTCCGGGCTCTACATGCTTAATTTCATTTTTCTATGTTAAATTTTAGAGAAAACTCAAAAAGTACCTTTTGTAGAACGAAAAAGTACCAAAAAGTCCGCTTTTATAGATTCTCATTTACTACGGGCTCTACATGCTTAATTTCATTTTTCTAGGTTAAATTTTATAGAAAACTCAAAAAGTACCTTTTGTAGAACGAAAAAGTACCAAAAAGTCCGCTTGAATAGATTCTCATTTACTACGGGCTCTACATGCTTAATTTCATTTTTCTAGGTTAAATTTTATAGAAAACTCAAAAAGTACCTTTTGTAGAACGAAAAAGTACCAAAAAGTCCGCTTTTATAGATTCTCATTTACTCCGGGCTCTACATGCTTAATTTCATGTCTCTAGGTTAAATTTTATAGAAAACTCAAAAAGTACCAGTCGAAGGACGAAAAAGTACCAAAATGTCCCCTTTTATAGATTCTCATTTACTCCGGGCTCTACATGCTTAATTTCATGTTTCTAGGTTAAATTTTATAGAAAACTCAAAAAGTACCAGTCGAAGGACGAAAAAGTACCAAAAAGTCCCCTTTTATAGATTCTCATTTACTCCGGGCTCTACATGCTTAATTTCACGTTTCTAGGTTCCATATTATACAAAAATCCAAAAAGTACCTTTTGAAGAACGAAAATGTACCAAAAAGTCCCCTTTTATATGTTATCACTTAATCCAGGCTCTACATAGTTAATTTCATGTTTCCAGGTTCAATATTATAGGAAATTCAAAAAGTACCTTTTAAAGAACGAAACAGTACCAAAAAGTGCCCTTTTATAGATTCTCATTTACTCCGGGCTCTACATGCTTAATTTAATTTTTCTATGTTAAATTTTAGAGAAAACTCAAAGAGTACCTTTTGTAGAACGAAAAAGTACCAAAAAGTCCGCTTTTATAGATTCTCATTTACTCCGGACTCTACATGCTTAATTTCACGTTTCTAGGTTCAATATTATACAAAAATCCAAAAAGTACCTTTTGAAGAACGAAAAAGTACCAAAAGTCCCCTTTTATAGGTTCTCACTTAATCCATCCTCTACATACTTAATTTCATGTTTCTAGGTTCAATATTATAGGAAATTCAAAAGGTACCTTTTGAAGAACGAAAAAGTACCAAAAAGTCCCCTTTTATAGATTCTCATTTTCTCCGCACTCTACATGCTTAATTTCACGTTTCTAGGTTCAATATTATACAAAAATCCAAAAAGTACCTTTTGAAGAACGAAAAAGTACCAAAAGTCCCCTTTTATAGGTTCTCACTTAATCCATCCTCTACATACTTAATTTTATGTTTCTAGGTTCAATATTATAGGAAATTCAAAAAGTACCTTTTGAAGAACGAAAAAGTACCAAAAAGTCCGTTTTATAGATTCTCATTTACTCCGGGCTCTACATGCTTAATTTCATTTTGCTAGGTTAAATCTTATAGAAAACTCAAAAAGTACCTTTTGTAGAACGAAAAAGTACCAAAAAGTCCGCTTTTATAGATTCTCATTTACTACGGGCTCTACATGCTTAATTTCATTTTTCTAGGTTCAATATTATAGAAAATTCAAAAAGTACCAGTCGAAGTACGAAAAAGTACCAAAAAGTCCCCTTTTATAGATTCTCACTTACTCCGGGCTCTACATGCTTAATTTCATGCTTCTAGGTTTAATTTTAAAGAAAACTCAAAAAAATACCTGTGTAGAACGAAAAAGTACGAATTATTTATTATTAATTTCATGTTTCGATTTCAATATCAAAGAAAACTCAAAAAGTACCAGATGGAGAATGAAAAAGTACCAAAAAATATCACTTGGTACCGGGGTTCCAAATAACACCTCATTAGCATATTTAGTGTTTCTAAATCTAAAAATTTTATCTAAACTGGATCATTGTGTTTGAATAAAATCAAATTTCCCGTTTTTACCCCTTTTGGTACTTTTTTTCTACCCATTAACGAAATAAAAATTCTATTCCAAAATGTTGCAACATCGTAGTGGGAGCCCGTTATTATGTATTTATATGTATAAGTTAATAAACCAAAATCAATGTTTTATGAAAAAAGTACCAAAAATAGGTACAATTTTCACCCCTTAAACATCCGAATAACCAAAAAGTACTAAATTTATATTTTTATTTTTTCGTCAAGTTATGAAGGAGTCAAAAATATTGTTTGAATGTTTACTGGTTTAAAAGATACATGGGGTGCAAAAAAAGTACCAAAATACAGTTTTACCCGTTTATTCCCTAAAGGGGCCGAAATTGAAAAAAGTACCAGACACCTGTCCGCTTATTTTTTAAATGAACGACTATAAGCTTTAAACTATTTTTGTATCTTTTCTAGTTTAGGAGATATGAGGTTACCGATTTTACCCGTTATTACCCTTTTTTACCCCCTAAACATTCGAATTTCCAAAAATCCCGTCTTAGTGGATCTATTTGGTGGGAGACCAACCCCCTGTCCAAATTTCAGCTCTTTAGCTTTAACCGTTTAGGCTGTGCGATGATGAATCAGTCAGTCAGTCAGTAACGTTAGAATTTTATATATATAGATAACCTAAAAAAATCAGGAGAAAAATCTGTCACATACGATGTGTCACGTATGATATTCAAATATGTTTATTATAAAATTGTATTAATTTCTTTTTTTATTTAAAAATTATGGATTACTAATGAAAAATATGTCCCATAGTGTAAGAAATTAAAACAAAAAAGATACACCTACAGAATTCCCAGATTTTCGTAAATATTTACATGTACTTTAAAAACAATTCCGTTTTTTGTCACGTATGATATCGCCATATTTTAGTCCATATTTTGGAAAACAAGTTTCCGAATGGGATGATTCCTTTTACAAATATAGTATTCTTTAAATGGAACAGAATGACAAAATTGTTTTCCAAGTACTCCTAATTTTACAAAATCTATACCACTCTGAAGGCGTGCGAATGTCACATACAATCGTATGGAATTGCCCATATGTATGTAATTATGTTAAAAGCCCATACAAAAATACGTTTTAGCATGGAGAAAATTTTTTTATTTTTTGCACTTTTAATTGTGACGAAATTAGAATTAGATGCATAAATAGCGTTTTGGTAGTTTTTGTTTATATGAGTAATGTAGAATAATTATTGGTATGTTAATAAAAAACGGAACATTAATTTCCGTTAAATTTAACCTTGAATTCGAATAAGTAAACAGTTCCATGGAGTTGGGTTGTTGACCCAAATTAATTGCATATTCAAAATATTTGTTATTACCCTAAAACTCATTTAAACAAAATTAATCAAGAAAAAATTGATTTATACAAAAACTAAAAAATGTTGAGTAAGAAAATTTATTAAATTTAATATACATGTATGTATCTATGGATTGTTGATCTCCTGTTGCTTTATTTGACAATTTCAAGCATGTTCGTGCAAGAGTTTTAGATTGCAATAAAGTCAAAGTTTAAGTGTGAATCGATGAATATATTTTTCTTCATAATACATATGTATGTAATAATGTTGAAAGTACATACCAAAGAATATAAAGAAATTGGGGCTTGTCAGTTGGTACGTAAAGGAGTTGTCATTCGGTACCTAACTCTAAGTATGTATTGGTAGAATTTTTGTATTAGTATTGGAGCTCTAACTACTTTCAACACACTTTCCAAACATACATACTTGCATAAAATCGTACATAAAAATTTTAGGAAAAATAAATAACATTTAAATTTCTACATTAGCAGATTTTTTTAATTTATTTTGCCCACATCTAATCAGTAAACATTTAATAAATATATTTTTCGGACTTAAAATCTCTTTTTTTGCAAAAAAATAAGTTTATTTTAAATAATTTTTTCATTTTCAATACCAAAATATACAACTTTGTTTTGTCAATTTTAATTTCAACACACAAAAATTAATTGTCAAAAAAATTAAAAAAATATTTTTTTAGTTTGTGAAAAATAAAAATATTTCGGATTGTTAAATGCGATAAAATTGTGTAAAAAATTAAAAAATAGTTATGTGTTTGTGAAAAAACGTCGTTCAAGTCCTATTTTTCCGGTATTTTCGCGAAAAAGTTTTGAAGTATTGTGAGAGAATTGAGTTCTCACAAGTGTGTTGAATTTACACAGAACTCGTCTGTGAAGAGAAAGAAATGTTATTGTTGTAAAACAATGTCATAGTCCAACTTCTTATTATTCTTTGGTACATACAAACAATTTTTAACAGGGAGACAATTTTTAATTTTTGCACTTTTAATTGTGACGAAATTAGAAACTGATAACTTGCATAAATAGCATTTGAGTATTTTTTTGTTTGTTTATATGAATAAATAACCTTGAGTAAGGCTGTTGACATTAATAAAGATATATTTTATGATGTTGAGTATGGTCATGATTTATTTTGAATACTCTAATAACAAATTAATGGGAGCATTCTTTTCTATTTACATTAAACATTTTCTTCTCTAGAATACATTTAAAATTACTATATGGCTCAATATTTACATATGAAAAATATCAATTTGAAATATTAAAGAAAAATACTCTTTTTGTTAATTATTCTATTGCTACTGAATCACTATATTTCTACTTTACTTTGCAATCAATACTCTATATACATACATATGTACATATTTTTGTTGTACTCTACGATACATAGTTCTGTTAAAATTTAGAAATTACAGTACCCCGTTTCTGTAACTTTTAGTGAGAAGTTCTCACATCGAGAAGTGTGAAACAAAAAATTCCATCGTTTCTCGATTTGTGAGTAAAAAGTGTTTCTGTAACTTAAAGTGAGAAGAGGCTACACGAATTACGTTTTTATTGGAAATTTCCAATAAAACAGCTGTCAAAAATTATAACTTTGTCATTCCGTGTGTAACACCAAGAAATATTCATCTGAGACCCAACAAAGTATGTATATTCTTGGACCTTATGAAATTCTGAGTCGATTTAGTTATGTCCGTTTGTCCGTCTGTCTGTCTGTATAAAACATTCTCACGTTAACACGAAGCAACAAAAAATAACGAAATTCACCCGATATATTTATTATTGTCCTAGGCAGTTTGGTATTGAAAATAAGCAAAATCCGTTCACACCGGGAAAAATTATGAATCAAAATTTGAAACAACCTCGAAAAAATAAGCATTTTTTACACATTCTGATGTAATTTTCTCGAAAACTATGCAATATAATTCCATGAAAATCACCATACATTCGTATCTACACAAGGGCTTGAGTCCTGCTGAAAATTGCCAGAATCGGTCAACAATTTCATATACCTCCCATACAAAAGTACATATTCCCGGAAAATGGGTTTTTTGTTAATAACATCCCTCACAATGTCGAAATCTTTACAAAATTTTACAAATTAAAATCTTATGTGAATAGAATTCATTCAGAGAAAAAATTTTTTGGATCGGTCCATAATTGGACATAGCTCCCATACAAGGTCCCCTCCCGAAAATAACTTAAACACGCATAACTCATTACTAAATTAAGACATCCATATAAAATTTGGTATAAGTATTGCTCTCACATACAGAAATATTACTGTGAAATTTTTGTTCCATCGATCCATAATTGGTCATAGCTCCCATACAAGATCCCCTCCCGAAAATCACTTAAACGCGCATAACTCATTACTACATTAAGATATCCATATAAAATTTGGTATAAGTATTGCTCATACGCAAGGAAATTTTACTGTGAAAGTTTTTTCTGATCGGTCCATAATTGGTCATAGCTCCCATACAAGGTCCCCTCCCGAAAATCACTCAAACGCGCATAACTCACTACTAAATTAAGATATCCATATTTGGTACTAGTATTACTCATATGCACATAAATATTACTGTGAAATTTTTCTCCGAGCGGTCCATAATTGGTCATAGCTCCCATACAAGGTCCCCTCCCAAAAATCACTTAAACGCATATAACTCATTACAAAATTAAGATATCCACATAAAATTTGGTACAAGTATTGCTCATATGCACGGAAATATTACTGTGAAATTTTTCTCCGAGCGGTCCATAATTGGTCATAGCTCCCATACAAGGTCCCTTTCAGAAAAACACTTAAAGGCACATAACTCATTACAAAATTAAGATATCCACATATGCACGAAAATATTACTGTGAATTTTTTTCCGATCGGTCCATAATTGGTTATAGCTCCCATACAAGGTCCCCTTCCGAAAATCACTTAAACGCACATAACTAATTACTAAATTAAGATATTTACATAAAGTTTATCACAAGCATTGCTCATATACAGACAAATATTACTGTGAATTTGTTTTCCTATCGGTCCATAATTGATCATAGATCCCAAGAAAATGGTGTTTGTAATGTTCAATAAATCATGGAATTGTAATAGATTTAACCTGTTTAAATCTTTGTATTTTTTCTATTCAAGACATGAGAAAACTTATTTCTTCAAATATTTGATCAATTAGAAAAGTATTAATATATGTATAAGTAGGTGGTGGAGGGTACTTAAGATTCGGCTCAGCCGAATATAGCACTCTGGCTTGTTCTTATTAGTTTTAAGCAATTACTTAGGTAATTGCTGAGTAAAAATAATGACTTAAAATGCTAATGTGTGAGTCAATTTTGGTAATAAATATTTTTGCTGGAAAAATTTAAAAATTACTTTCAATCATTAAAAAGTATTAAAGTTCTTCTGTCATTTTTTTTAAATAAACTAAATTGTTATCAATATTATTTCTTCTTTACATTTAATATTTTATATTATCAATGGATTTGTTTCATTATTCTAATGGATTTGTTTCATTTAGTATGTTTATCAAAATATTTCGAATAATTTCACTTATATGCAGGAAAAAAATATGGTAAACCAAAAATTTTATATTATAACAAGTTAGAGTGCTATATTCTGCTGAGCCGAATCTTAAATACTTTCCACCAGCTACTTTTATATTAATACTTTTCTAATTGATCAAATATTTGTAGAAATAAGTTTTCTCATTTCTGTTCATAAAAGCTATATTTCAGTCAAAATTTGTATCTATATCGTAATTTAGTAATAAGTAATGTGTGTTTAAGTGATTTTCAAAAGGGAACCTTATATGAGACCGACTGCACCCATGTTATGAACCGATCGTGAAAAAATCTTGAAATAGAATTTTTGTATACCAAACTAATATTTGTGCCAAATTGTGTATCAATAGCTTTATTTGGTAATGAGTAATGTGCGTTTAAGAGATTTTCGTAAAAGGACCTTGTATGTTAGCTATGACCAACTAACCTAACCGATTACAAAGGGACCTAATTTGGACCCAAGTAAAGTTATACTTGTTAAAGTATACAGTCTGCTGAACCTATGACCAATTATGTATATAAAGAAAAAATTTCAAAATTCTGTATCTATATGATTATTTGGAGGAGGGGACCTAGTATGCGAGCTACGACCAAATATGGACCGATCTTTAAACAATTTTATAGTTTAATTTATGTATATAAGAGCAATATTTTTGCTAAATGTATGGATATCAATATTTTGTAATGAGATATGTGCGTTTAAGTGATTTTCGGGAGGGAACCTTGTATAAGAGCTTTGAATAAAGTTGGACCAATCATGACAAAATGTTCAAATAACATTTCTGTGTACAAAAATAGTATTTATGCCAAATTTTTTATGGGTATCATTATTTGGTAATGAGTTATGTGCCTTTAAGTGTTTTTCTGAAAGGGACCTTGTATGGGAGCTATGACCAATTATGGACGGATAGGAAAACAAATTCACAGCAATATTTCTCTGTATATGAACAATACTTGTGCTTGTGAATATCTTAATTTAGTAATGAGTTATGCGCGTTTAAGTGATTTGCGGGAGGGGACCTTGTATAGGAGCTATGACCAGTTATGGACCGATCGGAAAAAAATTTCTCAGTAATATTTCTGTGCATATAAGCAAAACTTGTACCAAATTTTATATGGATATCTTAATTTAGTAATAAGTTATGCGCGTTTAAGTGATTTTCGAGAGGGGACCTTGTATGGGAGCTATGACCAATTATGGTCTGATCCAAAACAACTTTCATAGTAATATTTCTGTATGTAAGAGCAATAATTCTACCAAATTTTATATGGATATCTTCATTTACTAATGAGTTATGTGGTTTTAAGTGAATTTCTGAAAGGGATCTTGTATGGGAGCTATGACCAATTATGGACCGATCGGAACAAAACTTCACAGTAATATTTCTGTGCATATGAGTAATACCAGTACCAAATTTTATATGGATATCTTAATTTAGTCGTGAGTTATGCGCGTTTAAGTGATTTTCGGGAGGGGACCTTATATGGTAGCTATGACCAATTATGGACCGATGGGAAAATAATTTCACAGTAATATTTCTGTATTTGAGAGCAATACTTGTACCAAATTTTATATGGATATCTTAATTTAGTAATGAATTATTTGCGTTTGAGTTATTTTCGGGAGGAGACCTTGTATGGGATCAATGTCCAATTATGGACCGATCCAGAAAATTTTTTCTCTGAATGAATTCTATTCTATATGAATTCTATTCTATACCCTCTATCACCACCATCAGTGGTGGTTTGTCATTCCGTGTGTAACACCAAGAAATATTCATCTGAGACCCAACAAAGTATATATATTCTGGGTCCTTATGAAATTCTGAGTCGATTTAGCTATGTCTGTCTGTCTGTGTAGAACACGCTCACGTTAAAGCGAAGCAATGGAAATGAACGAAATTCAGCAAAAATATTCATTATTATCCGGTACAAATTGGTATTGAAAATGAGCAAAATCGGTTTACATCGGGAAAAGTTCTGAATCAAAATTTAAAACAACTCCGAAAAAATAAGCATTTTTTGTACATTTTGATGTAATTTTCTCTAAAATTATGCAAAATAATTTCATGACAGTCAATATACATATACACAAGATCTTGATTCCTGCTGAAATTTGCCAGAATCGATCCATAATTTCATATACCTCCCATACAAAATACATATTCCCGGAAAATGAGTGTTTTGTTAATAACTTCCGTCAGAATGCTGATATCTTCACAAAATTATACAACTTAAAATCTTATGTCAATAGAATTCATTGAGAGAGAAAATTTTCTCGATGGGTCCATAATTGGACATAGCTCCCATACAAGGTACTCTCCCGAAAATCACTTAAACGCGCATAACTCATTACTAAATTAAGATATCCATATAAAATTTGGAATAAGTATTGCTCATATGCTCAGAAATATTGCTGTGAAAGTTTTTTACGATCGGTCCATAATTGGTCATAACTTCCATACAAGGACCCTTCCCGAAAATCACTCAAACGCGTACAAGTATTGCTCTCACATACAGAAATATTACTGTGAAATTTTTTTCCGATCGGTCCATCCTTGGTCATAGCTCCCATGCAAGGTTCCCTCCCGAAAATCACTTAAACTCACATAACTCATTACAAAATGTTGATATCCATACATTTAGCACAAATATTGCTCTTATATACATAAATTACACTATAAAATTGTTTTACGATCGGTCCATATTTAGTCATAGCTTTCATACTAGGTCCCCTCCAGAAAATCACTTAAATGCACAATATTCATTACCAAATAATGATAAAGATACAGAATTTTGAAATTTTGTCTTTATATACATAATTGGTCATAGCTCCCATACAAGGTCCTTTTACGAAAATCTCTTAAACGTCTATTACTCATTACCAAATAAAGCTATTGATACAAAATTTGGCACAAATATTAGTTTGGTATACAAAAATTCTATTTCAAGATTTTTTCACGATCGGTCCATAACATGGGTGCGGTCGGTCCTATGCAAGGTTGCCTTCAGAAAATCAGTTGAACACACATTTGTGTAGAACAAAATTATATATATGTATTTTGAAAATCTTTAAATCGATCAATGAAAGACCTTTCACACATATGCATACATGTACATTATTAAATATCGTTAAAGCATATCTTAGGGCGCTATAAAAATATAAAAGAAAATGTAATGTTCAATAAGTTTTGGAATTGTAACAGATTTAAGCTATTTAAATCTTGGGGTTTTTCTATTTAAGACATGAGAAAACTTATTTCTACAACTATTTGATCGAATAAAAAAATATTAATATAAAAGTAGCTGGTGGACGGTATTTAAGATTTGGCTCAGCCGGATATAGCACTCTAACTTGTTTTTATTAGACTTAATTATAGTCAATTGGGGATTGATTTGTTTTGGTGCAAAGTGGATTTTTTTTGTAAATTTAAATTAAATTTTATTTAATTTCATTGATCATATAATTATGTTTCTTATAATATAATAATATACTGAGAACTACTATAATAATATACTGAGAACTACTAGGTTTGGCCAAAATAGTGAGTTTGTAGTGTCAAATCATACAAATGGTAACCATCGATTTTCAAAGCATTCTTTTCCATAAATTTCACCGTTAATTGTACCACTAGTAAAAACAGGTTTTGAATTTCTCACACAAGAAAAATTTGCTCTCATATCTAGGTACATTTTTGGAAATTTGAGCTTAATTTTCAGTTTACAATAATATGGACAATATTATTCAATATTCTGCATTATTTTTCTTGCCTTGGAACACAGATAGTACCCTATTTAAGTCCAAAATTTTATTTAAATTGTTCAATTCATTTTTGAACCAAATTTTAATCATTGTTATGATTAAAATTTGGTTCGGTTTTTATGTCGAATTGAACTTGTTGTATTGTTATGTATTTACTTTAATACGAGAGTTCAATTAACAATTTAATTAATGGGAAATTAAATATGTTTTTAAAATTATTTGCTTTCTTTATAATTCAAATTGTTATAATAAGCAGAGTTTAAAAAATAGGTATAAAGTATTTTTCTGTTTACCATTGACTATGTATTAAATATTACCATTTCCATTTTTTCAAAAGCAAACAAACTAAAAATTTTAATAAATTAATATATTTCCTAACTTTCGTTTTAGTTTTCCGACAATGTTTTATATTTTTATACTATTTAAACAGTACATTTTTATACCCTCCACCACCATCAGTGGTGATAGAGGGTATATATAAGTTTGTCATTCCGTGTGTAACACCGAAAAATATTCATCTGAGACCCAACAAAGTATATATATTCTGGGTCCTTATGAAATTCTGAGTCGATTTAGCTATGTCCGTCTGTCCGTCTGTTTGTCTGTCTGGTTAAAACACGCTCACGTAAAAACTTAGCAAATGACATCAACCAAATTCACTGAGAATATTCATTGTTTTCCTAAGCAGTTTGGTATTGAAAATCAGCAAAATCGGTTCACTACGTAGTTTTCTCAGAAACTACCAAAGATAATTCGACAAATTTTGTCACAGATTATTTTTTCCATCTATAGATTAATTATGTTTAAAATTGTAACAATCGATCCAAAATTTCCCATAGCCCCCATACAAAGGTACATATTTCCGGAAATTATTTTATCGTTAATAACTTCCTCAAATATATCGGTATCAACACAAAATTTTGTACATATTGACACTATATGAACAGGAATCAAAACTACGGACTGAGACCTGTATCGGTCCACAATTGGTCACAGTTCCCATATAAGGTCCACTTTCGAAAATCACTTAAATGAATATATTTTATTGATAAATAAAGCTATCGGGATAAAATTCGACACGAATATGTTTTGTATATACATAAATCATTCTACGGAATTTTTTTCCGGATCGGTCCATAATTGGTCATAGCTCCCATATAAGGTTCACATCAGAAAATCACTTAAACGAGCATAATTCATAGATAAATAAAGCTATCTGGATAAAATTCGACATAAATGTTTTTTGTGTGTATATGAATTACTCTACGAAATTTGTTCCGGATCGGTCCATAATCGGTCATAGCTCCCATATTAGGTCCACATCCGAAAATCACTCAAATGCGCATAATTTATTGATTAATAAAGCTATCAGGGTAGAACCGAGGAGAATATGTTTTGTATATAGATACAAATCATTGAGTGAAATTTTTTCCGGATCAGTCCACAATTGGTACTAGCTCCCATATAAGGTCCACATCCTAAAATCACTTAAACAAGCTTAATTCATTGGTAAATAAAGCTATCGTGATAAAATTCGGCATGATGTGTATAATATTAATTTTGTGTATAAATATTAATTACTTTACGATTTTTTTTCGGATCGGTCCATAATTGGTCATAGCTTCCATATAAGGTCCACATCCGAAAATCACTTAAATGCGCATAATTCATTGATAATTAAAGGTAACAGGGTAAAACTCGTCGTCAATTTATATAAATCATTCGTGAACATTTTCCACATCGGTCCATAATTGGTTACATTCCATATAAGTAATTTTTTCAGCATCGGTCCATAACTAGCTCCTATATAAGGTACTCTTCTGAAAACCACTTAATGCCACATAATTTATTATTAAACTCGACATGAGTATGTTCTGTGCATAAATAAATCATTTTGATTATTTTTTTTTTTTCGAATTGGTCCATTATTGGTCATAGTTCCCATATAAATTATCGGCAGGATCGGCACATAATAGGTCGAAGAATAATCGGTCGACATCTGAAAATCACTTAATACAAATGTTTCTGGGCCTAATCAAAATTAGTTACATACATACATGCATAAAGAAGTTACAAAATGATAAATAGTATCTTAATAACGGAAACAAAACATGGGCCGGGTTTTACAGTTCTCCATAAGGGAAATAAAGTACTTTAGTACTTAAGCTACGTTCACACCTGAAAAATATTTGGTCCAAATATTTGTAATAAATATTTTTGAAGTTGCGTCAAACAAACGCAATATTTATTTCATGTTCAGACTTGAACAAATATTTGGTGGTATTGTTTTATCAAACAGCGCAAGAATTATTTGGTTCAAACACACACATGTTTTACAGCCACAGTATATCGTATATTTTCATGCATGAAAAAAACAATTTTTCAATTTGTTTTAATCTTAACTATTTTTTAGGTTTAAAATTAAATTTATATAATAAAAGTGTATAATATTAATATATAACACGATTGAAAAAACTTTGTCGAATCTGAACATAAAATATTTCATGTTAACAAACAGCAATGCGGATGATTTTTATACCCTCCACCACCATCAGTGGTGATAGAGGGTATATATAGTTGTCATTCCGTGTGTAACACCTAGAAATATTCATCTGATCTTTATGAAATTCTGAGTCGATTTAGCTATGTCCGTCTAAAACACGCTCACGTTAAAACTAAGCAAACGAAATAAACCAAATTCACCAAGAAATATTTGTTATTATCCTAAGCAGTTTGGTATTGAAAATCAGCAAAATCGGTTCACAACGTTAAAAGTTATGAGTAAAAATTTCAGACTACTTCGAAAAAAAATTACGTTTTTTTCGTAATTCTTAAGTCGTTTTCTCAGAAACTACAAAAGATAATTCGATGAATTTTGTCACATATTATTTTTTTTATCCAGGGATCAATTATGTTGAAAATCAAAACAATCGATCCAAAATTTTCCGTAGCCCCCATACAAAGGTAGATATTTCCGGAAATGGATTTATCGTTAATAACTTTCTCAAATATATTGGTATCAACTCAAAATTTTGCACATATAAATAAAATATCAACAAAAATCATACTACCAACGTAGATTAGTATCGGTCCACAATTGGTCATAGCTCCCATATAAGTCCCTCTTTCGAAAATCACTCAAACGCGCATATTTCACTGATAAATAAAGCTATCAAGATAAAATTTAACATGAATACATTTTGTGTATGTATAAATCACTCTACGAAATTTTTTCCGAATCGGTCCATAATTGGTCATAGCTCCCATATAAGGCCCACTTCCGAAAATCATTTAAAAGCTCATATTTCATTGTCAAATAAAGCTATCTTGATAAAATTCGGCACAAATATGAATTACTTTACTAAATTTTTTTCGGATAGGCCCATAATTGGTCATAGCTCCCATATAAGGTCCACTTCCAATAATCATTTAAACGCATATATTTCATTGAATTCTAAAGCTATTTGGATAAAATTCGACAAGAATATGTTTGGTGTATTTTAAAATCATTTTACCAATTTTTTTACGGATCGGTACATTATTGGTCATAGCTCCCGTATAAGGCCCACTTCCGAAAATCACTTAAAAGCACATATTTCATTGTCAAATAAAAAAAAAATTGGACACAAATATGTTTTGTCTTTATATAAGTCACTCTACGAAATTTTTTCCGGATAGACTCAAAATTGGTCATAGCTCCCATATAAAGTCCACTTCCGAAAATCACTTAAACGCAGATATTTCATTAAATTCTAAAACTATAAGGATAAAATTCGACTTGAATATATTCTATGTACATATAAATCATTCTACCACTTTTTTCCCGGATCGGTCCATTATTGACCATAGCTCCCATATAAGTCCCACTTCCGAAAATCTCTTAAGCGCACATATTTAGTTGTCAAATAAAGTTATATTGATAAAATTCGACACAAATATGTATGTTTTGTCTTTATATGAATCACTCAACGAATTTTTTTCCGGATAGGCTCCCATAGAGGGTACACTGGCGAAAATCAGTTAAACGCATATATTTCTTTGAATAATAAAGCTATCGGGATAAAGTACGACTTGAATATGTTTTGTAAGCATATAAATCATTCTACCAAACCTTACACAAATACATATAAAGTCCACTTCCGAAAATCACCTAAACGCAAATATTTCATTAATTAATAAATCTATTGTAGTAAAATTCGACTTGATTTTTTTGGCATATTTTTTCCTTGTCGGTCGATAATTGGTCACAACTCCCATAGAAGGACCCTTTCCGAAAATTACTCAAATGCACATTGCCGATCAAAGTTATCGGGATAAAATTCGACATAAATGTGTACTTTGTATATATAAATCATTCTAAGGAATTTTTTTCCGGATCGGTCCATAGATTGTCTTAGCTCCCATATAAGGTATACTTCTAAAAATCACTTAATTCGTAATTAAATAATTACATCCGGATAAAATTCAAAATGAGTATGTTCTGTGTACAGATAAATCAATATATTAAAATGTTTTCAAACTGGCCTATTAATATAATTAAAATTAGTTTGACATATGCATAATTAAAATTAGTTTGACATATGCATAAATGTTAGTACCCGCAATACGGAAACAAAAATTTTGCCAAGTAATCTAAAAATTAGATAGTTAAATGGGTTTCAATAAAAAGTAGCTTGCTGGTGGAGGGTATTTAAGATTCGGCATAGCCGAATATAGCACTCTAAATTGTTATAAAACAAATTGATTTGCTGCCAAATAAATATTTTCTAATGGTTTCATCAATGTGAACACCACAAGTCAAATAATTTACATCATTTTGGCAAAATAATTATTTGATCTTGCATACCAAATGTAAGATCAAACAGCGTCAAATAACAGCTGTTCTTTGTTTATTTTCTGAAAAAGAGTGTTATCACCTCATACAAAAATGTCAATAGTCGCTAAAATGACCGGTTTTCTTTTATGTTTTATAAAATAGATATCTGAGACAAAGTAGTTGTGACATTTAATAGAAACAAGCAATTGCGTAAATTAAAGATAATTATTATTTTTGTTGTTTATTTTGTTATTAATTGGTTGACAACAACGTACAATATATAGGGTAATTTCAAAAATTTTCGAACAAAAAAGTAGGATTTTGAATTTTTCTGTACTCAACAATATATAAAAAATTTGGAATGGGACAATGAGGGGATCTGAAGTAAACCAACTTTTAGTAAAATAATCCACATCATTTCCATACAAATTTCAAAATTTATAGTTGTATTTGTAGATGAACACAAAAATAAATTAAAAATAAATTTAAACAAAAATTTAAATATTTACTATTGTCCTAGGCAGTTTGGTATTAAAAATGAGCAAAATCGGTTCACATCGGGAAAAGTTATGAATCAAAATTTAAAACAACTCCGAAAAAATAAGCATTTTTTTACACATTCTGATGTAATTTTCACGAAAACCATACAATATAATTGCATGAAAATCATCATACATTCGTTTCTACACAAGAGCTTGACTACTGCTGAAAATTGGCGGAATCGGTCTACAATTTCATATACCTCCCATACAAAAGTACATATTCCCGGAAAATGAGTTTATTGTTAATAACTTCCGTCAGAATGTTGATAGCTTCACAAAATTTTACAAGTAAAATCTTATGTGAATATAATTCATTCGGAGAAAAAATTTTCAGGATCGCTCCATAGTTGGTCATAGCTCCCATACAAGCTCCCCTCCCGAAAAACACTTAAAAATACATAACTCCTTACTAAATTAAGATATCCATATAAAATATAGTACAAGTATTGCTCTTATATATATATTATTGAAAATTTTTTTGCGATCGGTCCATAATTGGTCATAGCTCCCATACAAGGTCCCCTCCCGAAAATCATTTAAATGCTCATTACTAAATCAAGATATTCATATAAAATTTGGTACAAGTATTGCTCTTATATACCTAAATGTTACTTATTTCTAAAATCCTAAATCCATAAAAAATTTGGTACAAGTATCGCTCTTATATACAGAAATGTAACTGTGAAATCTCACACACAAAATCAAAAGTTTCCCAAAAAAAGTTTACCTGTGTGAACCGGCACTTATCAAATTGTGAATTTCCTTAAATCTTTGTGAATTTCCTTAAATCTTTTACACACATGCATACATGCAAATTATTAAATATCGCTAAAGCATATCTTAGGGCGCTATAAAAATAAAAAAGAAAAGGCGTTTGTAATGTTCAATAAATCTTGCAATTGTAACAGATTTAAGCTGTCTAACTCTTGGTGTTTTTCTATTTAAGACATGAGAAAACTTATTTCTACAAATATTTGATCAATTGAAAAAGTATTAATATAAAAGTAGCTGGTGGAGGGTATTTAAGATTCGGCTCAGCCGAATATAGCACTTTAACTTGTTTCAATATGACAATTTCTGTTAGTAAAAAATCAAACTAACAAATTTTAATAATATTAACAAGTCTTCTAAAATATAATCAATAAATAAGGAAAACTAAAAGAAAACTAATTGAAATATGTAGAAAACTAAAAATGTTTTTTTTTAATATTTTTACTTTTTTTTTTAGATTTAAAAAAAAACAATCATATTATTTGAACAAAATATGGTAGACCAATAAGTACTATATATCCTAAATAAGTATGATTTTTCTAAATATATAAATAAAAAATTTTTTAAAAAAATAAATCAATGTAGGTAAATGTGATATTTTCTAAAAAACAGTCTAGATTTTATAAAAAAAGTTAAATTTTTCAACTGCAAATATTCACAATATATTTATAGTTCTTTTGCAAATCTTATTCATAAACAATTTATAACATCGATTTAACTATCAAACGTTTTTAATAGTTTTGTATTTCAACTTTGGCAACAATATGAATTTGTTATTGTCATTTTTTGTTTAGTGGTGTAAACAGACATTGCTCAAAGAGCTGGTAAAAGAAAGGGTTGGTGTTATTGAAAATAAGAACACAGATACAAATACCAACCAGCGAAAAAAGAGGGCGTGGATTGAGCTTGGGGAGAGGTAAAATGTAGTTAATATTGTTTATTTTCTATATTTTTTCAGTTTCAATAATATGTGCCAGGGAAGCAAAAGAAATGTCATGCAATTAAAATCACAATGGACACTAACAAAAATTCAAACCAAAAAAGAAATAGCATCTCATCGCAGAGAGGTAAATAAAACTGGCGGTGACCCTCATCCGGCGCTGCGAATTATGGCCCCAGGTAAAATGGCCCCAAAATATAAAACGAAAAATTGCCCCAATGTTGGGGTCAAAATTCATTATGAACCCTAACATTTTTTAAGAAAAATCACCCCAAAATTAATGAAAAATCTCCCCAAGGTTGAAATGAAAAGTGGCCCCGAATATTGGGTTAATTTTTCGTAATGAACAATTACCCCAAAAACGTAAATTAAATTTTACCCCATTTAATATTAATTCAAATATAGGTGGCGTGTCATAAAGTCCAGTGTCATATTTTCCATGGGCGTTATGACGCACTAAATTGAGTCTAGTGTCCATGGACGTTATAACAATTTCAAAAGTGTCACAATGCGTATGAGCAATGTAACATAAAGTTCATGGATTTCAAAGAGTCCATTTATCAAAAGAAGGCTTAATTTAGCGAATTGAACCAATTAATAATCGAAGTTCCAGAGAAAGAAATAGAAGTAGAAATAGATGCTTTTTTAGAAGACTTAGAAGATGAACCAAAAAAGGCAACAGTTGAATTACCAGAAAACATAATTAAACAGAACAAGTTAGAGTGCTATCTTCGGCTGAGCCGAATCTTAAATACCCTCCACCAGCAACTTTTGTATTAATACATTTCTAATTAATAAAATATTCGTAGAAATAAGTTTTCTCATGTCTTAAATAGAAAAATACCAAGATTTAAACAACTTAAATCTACTACAATTCCAAGATTTATTGAACATTAGAAACGCCACTTTCTTTTAAATTTTTATAGCGCCCTAAGATATGCTTTAGCCATATTCAGTATTTGCATGTATGCATGTGTGTGAAAGCTTTAAGGATTTTCAAAATACATACATATATATAGTTTTGTTCTACACAAATTGATAATGCAAATAGTTAAATCCGGTTAAAGCGCTTTTAGGGGCAGGACCTAGTATGAGAGATATGACCAAATATAGACCGATCGTAAAAAATTCTTTAAGCAAAATTTCTGTACATAAAAACTATATTTCAGTCAAATTTTGTATCTATATCGTAATTTAGTAATAAGTAATGTGCGTTTTAGTGATTTTCTGAAGGGAACATTGTATGGGACCCACCGCACCCATGTTATGAACCGATCGAGAAAAAATCTTGAAATATAATTTTTGTATACAAAACTATTATTTGTGCCAAATGTTGTATCAATGGCTTTATTTGGTAATGAGAAATGTGCTTTTAGGAGATTTTCGTAAAAGGACCTTGTATGGGAGCTATGACCAATTATGTATATAAAGACAAAATTACAAAATTTTGTATTTATATCATTATTTGGTAATGAATATTGTGCATTTAAGTGATTTTCTGGAGGGGACCTAGTATGAGAGCTATGACCAAATATGGACCGATCGTAAAAAAATTTTATAGTGTAATTTATGTATATAAGAGCAATATTTTTGCTAAATGTATGGATATCAAGATTTGGTAATGAGTTATGTGCGTTTAAGTCATTTTCGGGAAGGAACCTTGTATGGGAGCTATGACCAAGGATGGACCGATCGTGAAAAAAATTTGAAATAACATTAAGTGTTTTTTGCATTACAAAATAGTATTTATGAACAAAAATAGTATTTATTTATATCATTATTTGGTAATGAGTTATGTGCCTTTAAGTGTTTTTCTGAATTATGGATCTATAGG
Source organism: Lucilia sericata (assembly GCF_015586225.1). Lineage (NCBI taxonomy): Eukaryota > Metazoa > Arthropoda > Insecta > Diptera > Calliphoridae > Lucilia > Lucilia sericata. Next base: position 2,305,773 of record NW_023994044.1, read on the forward strand.
AAAACAATTTTACAGTAATATTTCTCTGTATATGAGCAATATTTCTGTTAAACTTTATATGGATATCTTAATTTAGTAATGAGTTATGCGCGTTTAAGTGATTTTCGGGAGGGGACCTTGTATAGGAGCTACGACCAGTTATGGACCGATTGGAAAAAAATTTATCTGTAATACTTCTGTGCATATGAGTAATATTTGTACCAAATTTTATATGGGTATCTTAATTAAATAATGAGTTATGCGCGTTTAAGTGATTTTCGGGAGGGGACCTTGTATGGGAGCTATGACCAATTATTGACCGATCAGAAAAAACTTTCACAGTAATATTTCTATGCATATGGGCAATACCCATACCAAATATTATATGGATATTTTAATTTAGTAATGAGTTATGCGCGTTTAAGTGATTTTCGGGAGGGGACCTTGTATGGGAGCTATGACCAATTATGGACCGATCGGAAAAAAATTTTCATAGTAATATTTCTCTGTATATGAGCAATACTTGTGCCAAATTTTATATGGATATCTTAATTTGGTAATGAGTTATGTGGTTTTAAGTGATTTTCGGGAGGGGACCTTGTATGGGAGCTATGATCAATTATGGACCGATCGGAAAAAAATTTCACAGTAATATTTCTATGTATATGGGCAATACTTATACCAAATTTTGTATTTATATCCTAATTTAGTAATGAGTTATGTGCGTTTAAGTGATTTTCGGGAGGGGACCTTGTATGGACGCTATGACCAATTATGGACCGATCGGAAAAAAATTTCACAGTAATATTTCTATGCATGTGGGCAATATTTGTACCAAATTTTATATGGATATCTTAATTAAGTAATGAGTTATGCGTGTTTAAGTGATTTTCGGGAGGGGACCTTGTATGGGAGCTATGACCAATTTTGGACCGATCGGAAAAAATGTTTACAGTAATATTTCTATGCATATGGGCAATACTTATACCAAATTTTATATGGATATCTTAATTTAGTAATGATTTATGCGCGTTTAAGTGATTTTCGGGAGGGGACCTTGTATGGGAGCTATGTCCAATTATGGACCGATCCATAAAATTTTTCCTCTGAAAGAATTCTATTGACATAAGATTTTAATTTGTAAAATTTTGTGAAGATATCGACATTGTGGCGGAAGTTATTAACAAAAAACCCATTTTCCGGGAATATGTACTTTTGTATGGGAGGTATATGAAATTGTGGACCGATTCTGGCAATTTTCAGCAGGGATCAAGGTATTGTGTAGAAACGAATGTTTGGTGATTTTCATGCAATTATCTTGCATAGTTTTCGAGAAAATTACATCACAATATGTAAAAAATGCTTATTTTTTTCGAGGTTGTTTTAAATTTTGATTCATAACTTTTCCCGGTGTGAACCGATTTTGCCCATTTGCAATACCAAATAACTTAGGAAAATGAAGAACATTTTGGGTGAATTTGGTTAAACTCTATTGCTTCGTTTTATCGTGAGCGTGTTTTACACAGACAGACGGACAGACGGACATAGCTAAATCGACTCAGAATTTGATAAGGACCCAGAATATATATACTTTGTTGGGTCTCAGATGAATATTTCTTGGTGTTACACACGGAATGACAAAGTTATATATACCCTCTATCACGACTGATGGTGGTGGAGGGTATAAAAAGGAGTTGAAATGAAAATGTTCCTTTACCACGCGATTTTACAGATCCAGTATCACAGAACGGACGGACGGACATGGCTTAATAGTCTCAGAAAACGATTCTAAGCCCATTGGTATACTTTAAGGTAGGTTTAGGACCACTATTGTAATGCAACAAAATCAATTCTGTGGAGAACTTATCACTTACTGTGTCAATAATTTAGTACGGCTAATTTAGTATGACTATTATATTGGCTGGTCCATAGACTAATCAATAGAATAAATAACAAGTAAGAGTGTTATATTCTGCTGTGCCGAATCTTATATACCCACCATCAAATCATGGCCGAAAATGAATGCTTCCTTATAAATAAACTTTGATATTTAAGTATCGATGCTTTTGTTATTATCAAAACAATTTTCTCATTTATTACATCTATGTAGAATTTTACCATCATACATATATCAATATTAATATGAAAATTTGGGTAATATTTGGAAGAGGACCTTTAATGAGGCTCTTCCGAATTCAGTTCAGATCTGCTGTAGAACATATCTCATTCATACAGGTGTTGTTGTGTAGGGTATACACCACTTTAGTGGGGAGGGTATATTGGGTTTGTGCTGATGTTTGTAACGCACAATAATATTGATCCTATACCCACCTTAAAGTATACCAATCGGCTCAGAATCATTTTCTGAGTCGATTTAGCTATGTCGTCCGTCTGTCCGTCCGTCCATGTAAACCTTGTAATCAAACTACAGGTCGCAATTTTTAAAATAATTCAATGAAATTTGGTACATGATCTTCTATTGTACCATAGATGAAGCCTGTTGAAAATGGTTTACATCGGTCCATTATTTCACCTAGCCCCCATACAACTGAACCCGCCGAAGTTCATAATTATGTTTAATATACTCATATCTCGACAAAAAGCTGCAAAAACCAAGTTGTATACAAGACTTGATGACCCGCACGAATTCCATAATAATAGGTTCTCATATGACCCTAGCCCCTATGAAAAGCCCCCATCAAAATTTCACTTAAATATCCACAATTTTATTCAACAATAAAATCACATTATATTTTTGTCAAAGGTGTAGGGTATTATATGGTCGGCCTCGCCCGACTATAATTTCTTACTTGTTTATGTTGAATTTCATCGCTGTACTCGCATTTTTAAGTCAGTAATAAGCGTTAAAGTCATTTTCTGAAGGGAACCTTATATGGGGGCTAGGCGAAATCGTAGACCGATATTGCCCATTTTCAATACCAAACAAACTGCATCAATATCAAATATCTATGCAAAATTTCAGCACGCGAGCTACTTCCATTTGGACTCTATAGTGTTTTCAACAGACAGGACTAGTCTATTGACTATTCTATGGACTAGTCCATAATGTTGTTATAATACTATTCCATAGTCTATTCTATGTGTTGACTAGTTCCATAGAGTAGATTATGGACAAGACTATGGGCTTATCTATTGGCTAGACTTTATATAGACTAGATTGTTTTCTAGACTCTGACTAGTCTATGAACTAGTCCCTTGAATTATTAATAGTGAACTAGTTTTTTGGCACTACTTGTGGAACTATTGCAATTATTCCTGAGTATAATTTTCTAGTTTTACGGTATTGCTTCTTTATATACTCAACACTATGTATATTATTTTGTATAGAGGATTCCAGTGTTAAATCAAAAAGTAGCAAATACCAAAATAAAAAAAAGTTGCTGACATTGAGCTCAAGTGCCGAGAAGAGCTCCACTTGGTGCAAATGGAGAATGAAAAAAGAGGGCAAAAAATCTGGATTTGGAGTACGAATTACTGCAAGAAAAAACAAGTAAGAAATTATAGTCGGGCGAGGCCGACCATATAATACCCTACACCTTTGACAAAAATATCATGTGATTTAGTTGCCATAATAAAGCATTTAAGTTGAATTGTACCTTGCCTTAGATATACATACTTAAGCTGTTTATTGTTGAATAAAATTGTGTGCAATTAGGTGAAATTTTGATGGGGGCTTTTCATAGGGGCTAGGGTCATATGAGAACCTATTATTATGGAATTTTTCCGGGTCATCAAGTCTTGTATACAACTTGGTTCTTGCAGCTTTTTGTCGAGATATGAGTATATTAAACATAATTATGAACTTAAAAGCCCTATTCGGTGGGTTCAGTTGTATGGGGGCTAGGTGAAATAATGGACCGATGTAAACCATTTTCAACAGGCTTCATCTACGGTACCATAAAAGATCATGTGCCAAATTTCATTGAATTATCTCCAAAATTGCGACCTTTGGTTTGATTACAAGTTTTAAAAGCCCTATTCGGGGGTTCAGTTGTATGGGGGCTAGTTCAAATAATGGACCGATTGTAACCATTTTCAATGGGCTTCGTCTACGGTACCATAAAAGATCATGAGCCAAATTTCATTGAATTATCTCAAAAATTGCAACCTGTGGTTTGATTACAAGTTTTAAAAGCCCTATTCGGGGGTTCAGTTGTATGGGGGCTAGGTGAAATGATGGACCGATGGTAACCATTTTCAATAGGCTTCGTCTACGATACCATAAAAGATCATGTGCCAAATTTCACTGAATTATCTCCAAATTGCGACCTGTAGTTTGATTACAATTTTTAAAAGCCCTATTCGGGGGTTCAGTTGTATGGGGGCTAGGTGAAATAATGGACCGATGTTAACCATTTTCAATAAGCTTCATCTACGATACCATAAAAGATCATGTGCCAAATTTCATTGAATTATCTCCAAAATTGCGACCTGTAGTTTGATTACAAGTTTTAAAAGCCCTATTCGAGGGGTTCAGTTGTATGGGGGCTAGGTGAAATAATGGACCGATGTTAACCATTTTCAACAGGCTTCATCTACGGTACCATAAAAGATCATGTGCCAAATTTCATTGAATTATCTCCAAAATTGCGACCTGTAGTTTGATTACAAGTTTTAAAAGCCCTATTCGAGGGGTTCAGTTGTATGGGGGCTAGGTGAAATAATGGACCGATGTTAACCATTTTCAATAGGCTTCGTCTCTGGGACAATAAAAGATCATGTACCAAATTTCATTGAATTATCTTCAAAATTGCGACCTGTAGTTTGATTACAAGGTTTACATGGACGGACGGACAGACGGACGGACACAGCTAACTCGACTCAGAAAATGATTCTGAGCCGATTGGTATACTTTAAGGTGGGTATAGGACCAATATTATTGTGCGTTACAAACATCAGCACAAACCCAATATACCCTCCCCACTAAAGTGGTGTAGGGTATAACAAGTAAGAAATTATAGTCGGCCTATTGAAAATGGTTAACATCGGTCCATAATTTCACCTAGCCCACATACAACTGAACCCCCGAATAGGGCTTTTAAACCTTGTAATCAAACTAGGGTCGCAATTTTGGAGATAATTCAATGAAATTTGGCACATGATCTTTTATGGCATCTTATACGAAGCCTATTGAAAATGGTTAAGATCGGTCCATTATTTCACCTAGCCCCCATACAACTGAACCCCCGAATAGGGCTTGTAATCCTTGTAATCAAACTACAGGTCGCAATTTTGGAGATAATTCAATGAAAATTGACACATGATCTTTTATGGTATCGTAGACGTAGCCTATTGAAAATGGTTAACATCGGTCCATAATTTCACCTAGCCCCCATACAACTGAACCCCCGAATAGGGCTTTTAAACTTTGTAATCAAACTACAGGTCGCAATTTTGGAGATATTCAATGAAATTTGGCACATGATCTCTTATGGTACCATAGATGATGCCTGTTGAAAATGGTTAAGATCGATCCATTATTTCACCTAGCCCCCATACAACTGAACCCCCCAATACGGCTTTTAATCCTTGTAATCAAACTACAGGTCGCAATTTTGGAGATAATTCAATGAAATTTGGCACATGATCTTTTATGGTATCGTAGACGAAGCCTATTGAAAATGGTTAACATCGTTCCATAATTTCACCTAGCCCCCATACAACTGAACCCCCGAATAGGGCTTTTAAACCTTGTAATCAAACTACAGGTCGCAATTTTGGAGATAATTCAATGAAATTTTGCACATGATCTTATACGGTATCGTAGACGAAGCCTATTGAAAATGGTTAAGATCGGTCCATTATTTCACCTAGCCCCCATACAACTGAACCCCCGAATAGGGCTTGTAACCCTTGTAATCAAACTACAGGTCGCAATTTTGGAGATAATTCAATGAAAATTGACACATGATCTTTTATGGTATCGTAGACGTAGCCTATTGAAAATGGTTAACATCGGTCCATAATTTCACCTAGCCCCCATACAACTGAACCCCCGAATAGGGCTTTTAAACTTTGTAATCAAACTACAGGTCGCAATTTTGGAGATATTCAATGAAATTTGGCACATGATCTTTTATGGTACCATAGATGAAGCCTGTTGAAAATGGTTTACATCGGTCCATTATTTCACCTAGCCCCCATACAACTGAACCCGCCGAAGTTCATAATTATGTTTAATATACTCATATCTCGACAAAAAGCTGCAAAAACCATGTTGTATACAGGACTTGATGACCCGCTCGAATTCCATAATAATAGGTTCTCATATGACCCTAGCCCCTATGAAAAGCCCCCATCAAAATTTCACTTAAATGTCCACATTCATTTTAATGAAATTTGGTATGCACAAAGAGTAGGTATTGTCGAGTTTAGGTTTTGAATTTGGACATTATAGGCCAACCAGGGGCCCGGCGGGGGGTCCTCAAATTAGGACACCTAGGTTATGTTAAATTTTTAAAACGATCCTATTTCTTCATTTGAGTTCCCATTTAAAAAAAATTTCGTATATAGAATCTCCTCATCGAGCACTATAAAAAATGTAGCAGTAAATTATCTCTTATAGTTTAGGAGATATTCGATTTTGAAAATTAAAATTTTTAAATTTTTACCGTCCTTACTTTAGTTTTTTGATAATAGCGGGTCCAAATATTCCCGATTTTCGCCATTTTTTTTATTCGCTTAACAACAAGTTTATATATCAAGCAGTGAAAGAATTATGTAAAAATCATGACTGAGTCCAAAGTTATAGGCATTTTAATTTAAAAAATTAAAAAAGGCGATCTTTTGCCATTTTTTGGGGAAAAAAGTATCTTTTTCTTTTTAAGTTATCTAAAAAGTTTCTAAGAAGATGTATATAGAATTTATACTTTTTAGAAAGCTGACTTTACATAAAATACGATAAATGAAACAAAACCTAAAAATGTTTGATACCGAGGGGACCAGGTCCATCCAAAAAAACCCTATTTTTTATGGAAAATTCAATTTTGAGCAAAAATTCTCAAATCGCATAGTCGATATCAAATTATAGTGACCTGTTTTATATGACCCAATATGTTCTTAATCATTTTGTAACGGGTTTCGATAACCCCGCCCCTGGTATGGATATAATAGGCAAAAAACCAAAAAATCCCATTTTTGGGATTTTTTTAACTTTTTTGGAAATTCCGGGATTTCTAAAAAGAAAATTCGAAATTTTTATTTAATTTTGGATTTTGAGTAAAAAAATCTACCTAACTGTAAAATTTCATCAAAAAATATTTATAAATAAAATTTTTATTGTAATTTGAAAAATTTGTATCTTCGCAAAAACTGAATAAAAAATATTTTTTATTTTTTTTTTTAAAGTATTCCGCGAATTTTTTAATAGAAAATTATTCGTTTAACATGTCCTATGATTTAAAACTTACAATGATTGATGGGAAAGTTGGAAATGCCATTACAGGAACATCATCTACATTTTTTTATTCGCTTAACAACAAGCTTATATATCAAGCAGTGAAAGAATTATGTAAAAATCATGACTGAGTCCAAAGTTATAGGCATTTTAATTTAAAAAATTAAAAAAGGCGATTTTTTGCCATTTTTTGGGGAAAAAAGTATCTTTTTCTTTTTAAGTTATCTAAAAAGTTTCTAAGAAGATGTATATAGAATTTATACTTTTTAGAAAGCTGACTTTACATAAAATACGATAAATGAAACAAAACCTAAAAATTTTTGATACCGAGGGGACCAGGTCCATCCAAAAAAACCCTATTTTTTATGGAAAATTCAATTTTGAGCAAAAATTCTCAAATCGCATAGTCGATATCAAATTATAGTGACCTGTTTTATATGACCCAATATGTTCTTAATCATTTTGTAACGGGTTTCGATAACCCCGCCCCTGGTATGGATATAATAGGCAAAAAACCAAAAAATCCCATTTTTGGGATTTTTTAAACTTTTTTGGAAATTCCGGGATTTCTAATAAGAAAATTCGAAATTTTTATTTAATTTTGGATTTTGAGTAAAAAAATCTACCTAACTGTAAAATTTCATCAAAAAATATTTATAAATAAAATTTTTATTGCAATTTGAAAAATTTGTATCTTCGCAAAAACTGAATAAAAAACATTTTTTATTTTTTTTTTTTTTAAGTATTCCGCGAATTTTTTAATAGAAAATTATTCGTTTAACATGTCCTATGATTTAAAACTTACTATGATTGATGGGAAAGTTGGAAATGCCATTACAGGAACATCATCTACTTGGTACTGCTACATATGTGGTGATAAAAAATCAGAATTTTCGAATATTTCCAAGCAATGGTCAATAAATGAGGAAACATTACAATTTGGAATATCCCCCCTACATGTTCGCATACGATTTCTGGAACATTTTCTACATTTAGCATATGATTTAAAGTACAGAAGCATACCGGAAAATGCAAACAAAAGTGCAAATAACAATAAGGAGTTAATGGAAATGAGAGCCAGTGAGAAAAGAAGAATTCAAGAGGAATTTAAAAAGCGGATGAGATTAAATATTGATAAACCACTCACAGGATATGAAAGCACAAACGATGGTAATACCGCTAGACGTTTTTTCAAACATTTTGAAACTACTTCCGAAATAACCGGAATTAATATGGATTTACTGCAAAAGGTCAATATTATTCTAATGGCGATAAATAGCAAGCATAAAGTGAACGCAACAAAATTTGGAGAGTATTCTACAAAAGTTTCTAAATTACTTTTGGAATTATATCCCTGGAAAGAAATGACACATACAGTTCACAAGATATTATGTCATGGAAAGGTCATCATAGAACATAATATTCTGCCTTTAGGAGAGCTTACAGAAGAACCCCAAGAATCGAGGAATAGAGACTTTAAGCATATTCATCAGTTTAGCTCAAGGAAGTGTTCTAGGCAGTCTCAAAATGAAGATAATTTTAATAATCTGATTCTATCTTCTGATCCTGTTTTATCTACTATAAGGAAACGTTGGATTTGCAACAAAACGTTAGCATTTGAAAATATTCATGAATTTAAAGATTTACTTTATCTTTTAGATATGGACTACTGTGATACGGATTATTTTACAAAATTATATTAATTTATAAAAAAAATAAATAAAGACTATTTTTATATAAAATAAATACTTGTTAATTTTTTTTAGGCATAATGAATAACAGATTAATCGTAAAAAGTGGCTGTAAAAATTCATAAAAATTTAGGTAGTAAAACATGCCTAACAAATGTATGGATGAAAATAATAGTACTAGGTAAATTCTCTAAAAGATGTTGAGTTTTCCCTAATTAACTTGTCACTTAAAAAACATTAGGTAGGCATGTTATATATCATTGGAAAGGTAATTTTGTCTATTTTTCAAAACTGTATATAATTTTTGAAAATTAAAAAATTGGCGGAATACTTTTTTTAAAAAAATTAAAAAATGTTTTTTATTCATTTTTTGCGTAGATACAAATTTTTCAAAATGCAATAAAAATTTTATTTATGAATTGCAATAAAAATTTTATTTTTGATAAAATTTTACAGTTAGGTAGATTTTTTTACTCAAAATCCAAAATTAAATAAAAATTTCGAATTTTCTTATTAGAAATCCCGGAATTCCCAAAAAAGTTTTAAAAAATCCCAAAAATGGGATTTTTTGGTTTTTTGCCTATTATATCCATACCAGGGGCGGGGTTATCGAAACCCGTCACAAAATGATTAAGAACATATTGGGTCATATAAAACAGGTCACTATAATTTGATATCGACTATGCGATTTGAGAATTTTTGCTCAAAATTGAATTTTCCATAAAAAATAGGGTTTTTTTGGATGGACCTGGTCCCCTCGGTATCAAAAATTTTTAGGTTTTGTTTCATTTATCGTATTTCATGTAAAGTCAGCATTCTAAAAAGTATAAATTCTATATACATCTTCTTAGAAACTTTTTAGATAACTTAAAAAGAAAAAGATACCTTTTTCCCAAAAAAATGGCAAAAAATCGCCTTTTTTTAATTTTTTAAATTAAAATGCCTATAACTTTGGACTCAATCATGATTTTTATACCCACCATCAAAAAAGATGGGGGGTATATTGATTTTGTCATTCCGTTTGTAACACATCGAAATATTGGTCATAGACCCACAAAAGTATATATATTCTGGGTCCTCATTAAATTCTAAGACGATCTAGCCATGTCTGTCCGTCTGTCTGTCTGTCTGTTGAAAGCACGATAGAGTCCGAATGGAAAGAGCTAGAGGGTTCAAATTTCATATACGAACCAAATTCTGTCTACCAAATTTTATGAGGATCGACCCATAATTGACCCTACCCCCTATATAAGGTCCCCTTCCGAAAATTACTTTAACGCTTATAACTGGCCTAAATATACGAGTATATAGATGAAATTCGACATAAGTAAGTTTCATTCGAGTCAAACGTGGTGTGATGGTGGGTATATAAGATTCGGCATAGCCGAATATAACGCTCTTACTTGTTACATAATTCTTTCACTGCTTGATATATAAACTTGTTGTTAAGCGGAAAAAAAATGGCGAAAATAGGGAATATTTGGGCCCGCTATTATCAAAAAACTAAAGTAAGGACGGTAAAAATTTTAAAATTTTAATTTTCAAATGCGAATATCTCCTAAACTATAAGAGATAATTTACTCCTGAAGAAATAGGATCGTTTTAAAAATTTAACATAGCCGAGGTGTCCTAATTTGAGGACCCCCCGCCGGGCCCCTGGTTGGCCTATAAGGTCCAAATTCAAAACCTAAACTCGACAACACCTCTTTGTGCATACCATTAAAATCGGATTAACCGTTTAGAAGTTACCGAATTATTTCCCTCTTTTTTTTTCCTATACCACTGTGAAGGGTTAAAGTCATTTTCTGAAGGGAACCTTATATGGGGGCTAGGCGAAATCGTAGACCGATATTGCCCATTTTCAATACCAAACAAACTGCATCAATATAAAATATCTATGCAAAATTTCAGCACGCTAGCTACTTCCACTTGGACTCTATAGTGTTTTCAACAGACAGACAGACGGACAGACGGACATGGCTAGATCATCTTAGAATTTAATAAGGATCGAGAATATATATACTTTTGTGGGTCTTAGATGTGTTACAAACGGAATGACAAAAACAATATACCCCACATCTTTTTTGATGGTGGATATAAAAATAAATATTAGTCCATAGTCTAGTCAAATGACTAGACTATTCTATGAACTAGTTTTGTCGGTTTACTTACTATGGACTAGTCTATTGACTATTCTATGGACTAGTCCATAATGTTGTTATAATACTATTCCATAGTCTATTCTATGTGTTGACTAGTTCCATAGAGTAGATTATGGACAAGACTATGGACTTATCTATTGGCTAGAATTTATATAGACTAGATTGTTTACTAGTCTCTGACTAGTCTATGAACTAGTCCATTGAATTAATAATAGTGAACTAGTTTTTTGGCACTACTTGTGGAACTATTGCAATTATTCCTGAGTATAATTTTCTAGTTTTACGGTATTGCTTCTTTATATACTCAACACTATGTATATTATTTTGTATAGAGGATTCCAGTGTTAAATCAAAAAGTAGCAAATACCAAAATAAAACAAGTAAGAGTGTTAGATTCGGCTATGCCGAATCTTATATACCCACCATCAATCCTCGTTTGGCTCGAATGAAACTTACTTATGTCGAATCATCTATATACTCGTATTTTTTAGGCCAGTTATAAGCGTTAAAGTAATTTTCTGAAGGGGACCTTATATAGTGGGGTAGGGTTAATTATGGGTCGATCCTCATAAAATTTTCCATAGTGATTTTTGATCATAAGAAACTTACTTATGTCGAATTTCATCGCTATATTCGTATTTTTAAACAAGTTATGGCTGTTAAAGCTGCTTTTCGAGGGGCCACTTGTATGGGGGCTATCCGAAAACGTGGACCGATATTGCCCATTTTCAATACCAAACAAACCTTGGCTATAAGAAATATTTATGTGAAATTTCAACCCTCTAGCTCTTTCCATTGGGACTCTATCGTGCTTTCAACAGACAGACAGACGGACAGACATGGCTAGATCGTCTTAGAATTTAATGAAGACCCAGAATATATATACATTTGTGGGTCTATGACCAATATTTCGATGTGTTACAAACGGAATGACAAAATTAATATACCCCCCATCTTTTTTGATGGTGGGTATCAAAAAAAATATTTTATTTCAATTCTTAAACCGTGAGCCTCTATTATGAACCGATACTCATAAAATTTTGTACATTCAGGGCTATACTCGTATTTTAAATAAGGAACACTCGTAGTTTATTAGCAAAACTCTTTCCTGAAGGGAACCTTTTGTGTATTAAGCCAGTAATGATCGTTTAAGTAATTTTCTGAAGGGGACTTTATATGGGCGGTAGGGTAAATTATATACCGATCCTCCCTAAATTTGGTGGAGAAATTAAACTTATGTGCGTCAATTTGCGTCACATTCATATTTTTAAGCCAGTAATGAGCATTGTAGTTATTTGCAGGGGGGGACCTTATATGGGTCATTTATGGGCCGATCCAAAAAAATTGGTACAGAGGTTTTGACTCGTAAGAAACTTACCTGTGTAGCATTTCATCGCTTTACTCGTATTTTTAAGACAGTAGTAAGCGTTTAAGCTATTTCCTGAAGTGGACCCAATAGGGGGAGTAGGGCCAATTATGGACCTATTCACATAAAAGTTATTAAAAAGATTTTGGCTCGCGAGGAACTTAAAATTGTATTGGTATGTTCGTATTTTTTAGCCAGTAATGAGCGTTAAAGCCATTTTCAGAAGGGGACCTTATATGGGGGATAGGGTCATTTATGGGCCGATCTTAAAAAAAATCGTAGAGCGATTTTGGTTCGTAAGAAACTTACTTATACCGAATTTCATCGCTATACTCGCATTTTTGGACCAGTAATGAGTGTTAAAGTAATTTTCTAAAGGGGACCTTATATGGGGGGTAGGGTCAATTATGGACCGATCCTCAAACAATTTTGTAGAAAGATTTTGGCTTACATGAAACTTATTTATGTCGAATTTCATCGCTATACTTGCATTTTGGGGCCAGTAATGAGTGTTAAAGTCATTTTCAGGAGTGGACCTTATATGCGGTAGGGTCATTTATGGGCCGATCCTAAAAAAATTGGTTAAAAGGTTTTGGTTCGTAAGAAACTTACTTATACTGAATTTCATCGCTATACTCAAATTTTTGGGCTAGTAATGAGTGTTAAAGTCATTTTCTAAAGGGGACCTTACATGGGGGGTAGGGTCATTTATGGGCCGATCTTAAAAAAATATCGTAGAGCGATTTTGGTTCGTAAGAAACTTACTTATACCGAATTTCATCGCTATACTCGCATTTTTGGACTAGTAATGAGTGTTAAAGTCATTTTCTTAAGTGGACCTTACATGGGGGGTAGGGTCATTTATGGGCCGATCCTAAAAAAAATGTGTAGAGAGATTTTGGTTCGTAAGAAACATACTTATACCGAATTTCATCGCTATACTTGCATTTTGGGACCAGTAATGAGTGTTAAAGTAATTTTCAGAAAGGGACCTTAAATGGGGGGTAGGGTCATTTATGGGCCGATCCTCAAAAATTTGATAGAAAGATGTTGGCTCATATGAAACTTATTTATGTCGAATTTCATCGCTATACTTGCACTTCTAAAGCAGTTATGCCCGTTAAAGCTGTTTTTTGGAGGTCCACTTGTATGGGGGCAAACCGAAAAAGTGGACCGATATTACCCATTTTCAATACCAAACAAACCTTAACAATAAAGAATTTTTATGCAAAATTTCAACCGTCTAACTCCTCTCGTGTGATCTCTATCGTGATTTCAACAGACAGACGGACGGACGGACAGACGGACATGGCTAGATCGTCTTAGAATTTAATAAGTAGCCGAAATATATATACTTTTATGGGTCTATGACCAATATTTCGATGTGTTACAAACGGAATGACAAAATCAATATACCCCCCATCTTTTTTGATGGTGGGTATAAAAAGAAGGCAAAAAATCTCGATTTGGAGTACGAATTACTGCAAGAAAAAACAAAAAACAAGAAATTATAGTCGGGCGAGCCGACCATGTGATACCCTACACCAGTTACAAAAATAAAATGTGATTTAGTTTTCATAATAAAGCATTGTAGTTGAATTGTACCTTGCCTCAGATAATTAAGCCATTTAATAAAATTGTGGACATTTAAGTCAAATTTTGAAGGGGGCTTTGTATAGGTGCTATGGTCAAATGAGACCCTATAATTATAAAATTCATGAGAGTCATCAAGGCTAGTATAGCACTTGGTTTTGCAGCTTTTTGTTGAGATACGAGTATATTAAACATAATTATGAATTTAAAAGCCCTATATAGATATTCTGTATTTAGTTACGAATATACATACATTATTATTTAATATTATAAAATAACGATTTTTAAAAATGTTGTTGTATAAATGTTTTTAAAACAATTGGAGCTCTTCCTTCTAGTGGACGTTTAGTACTAGTGTTTGCATAATGATTGTTTTCAATTTCCTCTTCTTCAGTTTGAATCAGTTCTTCATTCTCATCTGCAATATATATATATACCCAGTTGGAAAAATGATCGTAGACGACACACAGTGGTATAGGAAAAAAAAAAGAGGGAAATAATTCGGTAACTTCTAAACGGTTAATCCGATTTTAATGAAATTTGGTGTGCACAAAGAGGAGGTGTTGTCGAGTTTAGGTTTTGAATTTGGACCTTATAGGCCAACCAGGGGCCCGGCGGGGGGTCATCAAATTAGGACACCTCGGCTATGTTAAATTTTTAAAACGATCCTATTTCTTCATTTGAGTTCCGATTTAAAAAAAATTTCGTATATAGAATCTCCTCATCGAGCACTATAACAAATGTTGTCATAGCAGTAAATTATCTCTTATAGTTTAGGAGATATTCGCATTTGAAAATTAAAATTTTAAAATTTTTACCGTCCTTACTTTAGTTTTTTTTGATAATAGCAGGTCCAAATATTCCCGATTTTCGCCATTTTGTTTTATTCGCTTAACAACAAGTTTATATATCAAGCAGTGAAAGAATTATGTAAAAATCATGACTGAGTCCAAAGTTATAGGCATTTTAATTTAAAAAATTAAAAAAAGGCGATTTTTTGTCATTTTTTTGGGAAAAAAGTATCTTTTTCTTTTTAAGTTATCTAAAAAGTTTCTAAGAAGATGTATATAGAATTTATACTTTTTGGAAAGCTGACTTTACATAAAGTACGATAAATGAAACAAAACCTAAAAATTTTTGATACCGAGGGGACCAGGTCCATCCAAAAAAACCCTATTTTTTATGGAAAATTCAATTTTGAGCAAAAATTCTCAAATCGCATAGTCGATATCAAATTATAGTGACCTGTTTTATATGACCCAATATGTTCTTAATCATTTTGTAACGGGTTTCGATAACCCCGCCCCTGGTATGGATATAATAGGCAAAAAACTAAAAAATCCCATTTTTGGGATTTTTTAAAACTTTTTTGGGAATTCCGGGATTTCTAATAAGAAAATTTGAAATTTTGATTTAATTTTGGATTTTAAGTAAAAAAATCTACCTAACTGTAAAATTTCATCAAAAAATATTCATAAATAAAATTTTTATTGCAATTAGAAAAATTTGTATCTTCGCAAAAACTGAATAAAAAACATTTTTTAATTTTTTTTAAAAAAAGTATTCCGCAAATTTTTTAATTTTCAAAAATTATAAACAGTTTTGAAAAATAGACAAAATTACCTTTCCATTGATATATAACATGCCTACCTAATGTTTTTTAAGTGACAAATTAATTAGGGAAAACTCAACATCTTTTAGAAAATTTGCCTAGCACTATTATTTTCATCCATAAGGTTAACTCTTAAATTTGTTACATATATGGATGAAAATAATAGTGCTAGGTAAATTTTCTAAAAGATGTTGAGTTTTCCCTAATTAATTTGTCACTTAAAAAACATTAGGTAGGCATGTTATATATCAATGGAAAGGTAATTTTGTCTATTTTTCAAAACTGTATATAATTTTTGAAAATTAAAAAGTTCGCGGAATACTTTTTTTAAAAAAAATTAAAAAATGTTTTTTATTCAGTTTTTGCGAAGATACAAATTTTTCAAATTGCAATAAAAATTTTATTTATGAATATTTTTTGATGAAATTTTACAGTTAGGTAGATTTTTTTACTCAAAATCCAAAATTAAATAAAAATTTCGAATTTTCTTATTAGAAATCCCGGAATTCCCAAAAAAGTTTTAAAAAATCCCAAAAATGGGATTTTTTGGTTTTTTGCCTATTATATCCATACCAGGGGCGGGGTTATCGAAACCCGTTACAAAATGATTAAGAACTTATTGGGTCATATAAAACAGGTCACTATAATTTGATATCGACTATGCGATTTGAGAATTTTTGCTCAAAATTTAATTTTCCATAAAAAATAGGGTTTTTTTGGATGGACCTGGTCCCCTCGGTATCAAAAATTTTTAGGTTTTGTTTCATTTATCGTATTTTATGTAAAGTCAGCTTTCCAAAAAGTATAAATTCTATATACACCTTCTTAGAAACTTTTTAGATAACTTAAAAAGAAAAAGATACTTTTTTCCCAAAAAAATGACAAAAAATCGCCTTTTTTTAATTTTTTAAATTTAAATGCCTATAACTTTGGACTCAGTCATGATTTTTACATAATTCTTTCACTGCTTGGTATATAAACTTGTTGTTAAGCAAATAAAAAAAAAATGGCGAAAATCGGAAATATTTGGACCTGCTATTATCAAAAAAACTAAAGTAAGGACGGTAAAAATTTTAAAATTTTAATATTCAAATGCGAATATCTCCTAAACTATAAGAGATAATTTACTGCTACGACGACATTTTTTATAGTGCTCGATGAGGAGATTCTATATACGAAATTTTTTTTAAATCGGAACTCAAATGAAGAAATAGGATCGTTTTAAAAATTTAACATAGCCGAGGTGTCCTAATTTGAGGATCCCCCGCCGGGCCCCTGGTTGGCCTATAAGGTCCAAATTCAAAACCTAAACTCGACAACACCTCCTCTTTGTGCATACCGAATTTCAGTAAAATCGGATTAACCGTTTAGAAGTTACCGAATTATTTCCCTTTTTTTTTTTCCTATACCACTGTGCGACATTGTCTTCGACGATTCATGCAAGACATTTTCGAATTTGTCCCCTATCGCTGAAGTTGGCTAAACGACAATGTGTAAGAAATCTTCGTTAACGACAAGATTAGCGACAAAGACCTGTTCGTTGTCGTCTTTTAAATCCTATTAAAGACGAGATGAGCGACTGTGTATTTAATATATTCTTCTATAAACGATGTCAAAGACATGAAGTAAGACAACGCCTTCAAAATAGTCCTGTATCAAACAGAAATAATGAAAAGATGGGCGACAAGGTCTAGAATATTGTCATGTAACTTACTCTGTTGACGACTATATGATCGATAAATTCTTAAGCGTTGTCTTCTGGGCTTTTTTTATGAAGACACCATAGAAGACAACGTCTTTAAAATCGGCAAGATGAGCGACATTGTCTTGCAAGTTGTCCCCTATTTAATTCTATTTGATGAGAGTCAATGTTTCTATTAGGGATGCCAAACGGGAATTCCCGATTCCCGAAAATCCCGGGATTTTCGGGATTTGAAAGTACCGAAAACCGGGATTTTAAAAAATGAAATCCCGGGAAATTTCGGGATTTTAAAATCTCGAATTTTTAAGTATTTTTCCGCTATTTTATACATTACACAGTGGGGCAGAATGGAAATTTTTTGGAAATAAATCTGGCATTTCTAAACGGCTGATCCGATCGGGATAAAATTTGGCGTGAGCGTAGCCAAGGAGTATTCGAGTTTAAGTTTTGAAGATGAACCCTGCAGATGCCCCAGGGACGGCGCTGTGGCGGCTCAAAGTAGGGTACCTACGACATGTAAAATTTTTAAACTCGTGCCATTTTTTTGTTTTTCACCCAAATACAAAGATTTTTATATTTTGTGAAAGCGCTCGACGAGATCTTGAAAAAACATGCTTGGACATACTACTTATCTCTTATAATATCCGAGTTATAGGCATTTAAAAATTTAGTGATACAAAATTTACCATACCTTGGTCCGCCTTTTTTTGAATACCGGGCGTAATTTTGGACCAAATGGACTCAATTTTTTCTTGTTAGTTAGACAACAAAATTTCCAATAATATACAAAAAATTTCAGATCAATATCGTTTACAGATCCAAAAATATACGTTTTTTAATTTAAAAATTCAAAAAATTTTAGATTTTTGGCGTTTTTTTGCCAAAAATGTGTCTTAACTCTTTTATTAATAAAATAAATTTTTTATTAAGAACATATAACAATTTTATAGTTTTCTAAAAGGTATCTTTACGCAAAACGCTTTGGCGTAAAAAACTTGTCCTATTTTTTGAAAATGTTGCCACTGCGTCCTTCCGAATATGACCTATTTTTTATCAAAACTTCAACTTTGGGCGACATGTTCTAAAATCCCAAAGCTGGGATCAGAAAACTGAAAGCAGTTTTGGAAACCTCAATATGTTTTCTATTTACTCCAAAAGTATTTTCCCAGCCCTGAAAGAAATGTGGACCCTATGGGCAAAAAAGTAAAAAATCCCATTTTTGGGATTTTCATTCCTATTTTTGGGAATTGCGGGATGCCCTTTGACCTTTTCAATTTTTTTTTGAATATTCTTATTTGAAATGACAAATTTAACAAGCGTTGAAAATTTCATTGAGTTTTGTTCATAAATAAAGATTTTGTCATATATTACATATTTGTTTAATTTCTAAAACTATGATTTATATCAACATTTTAATAGGATCGCAGATAGCTACAACAATTTAGTCCATATTTATCCCTTAATATCATTTTTTAGTTAGATATGGAAATTCTCGACCCTTTACAAAAAATTTCAAGCCAATATCTCAATTACATTCAAAAATATGTTCATTTAAACCTGTGTCCTTTAATTTCATCTTTTTCATATTTTAGTATTAAGTATGACAGAACATACATTTGGTGTTGAATAAAATATTTGGACAATTTTTAAAAATTATTTAGTTAATTATTTTATTATAATATTGTATATTAAATAAAAAAAATTATAATTTTATTATGAGCCACGCACAACAACACCTAAATCACCCCACACAAATTACCTTTCCCGCCCACCGAAATATAAAACACAATTTAATACAATATCATCAGTTAGTATAATAGCTTTTTTTATTTGAACTGTTTATCTTAAACATAATACAATTAATTCTTACAACCTACTTATATAGTTAATTCCTAACACTACTTATTTTCTATAAAATAATCTGTCATATCGGTATACATATCCAGAAGGTAATATAAGTCCTTTAAATCTTCCTTGTTTTGAGATGATAGAGTTTCATAACAAATCCATCTTTTTCGCATAGTTGAAAGAACAGGATCAGAAGATAGAAGTAAACTATTAAAAATATCTTCATTCTGTGATTGCCTGGAGCATTTTCTTGAGCTGAATAGTTGAACATGCTTAAAATCTCGATTCCTCGCTTCCTGGGCTTCTTCTGTTAACTCTCCAAGTGGAAGAATATTCGATTCAATTATTATTTGACCATGACACAATACTTTGTGTACTGTTGGTGTTAGTTCCCTCCATGGATACAGAGATACAAGTAATTTAGAAATTTCAGATGTGTATTCCCCAAATTGATTTTCATTAATTTTATGTTTACTATTCAGTGCCATTAAAATAGTTTTAACTCTTCGAAGCAACTCCTTGTCGATTCCAGTTATTTTCGAAGTAATTTCAAAATCACGAAAAAACCTTCTCGACGTATTACCGTCATTTGTACTACCGCAACTTGAAAGTGGTTTGTCGATGTTTAACCCCATCTGAACTTTAAATTCTTCTTGGATTCTGCTTTTTTCCGCAGCTCTCAGTTCTTTCAATTCTTCATTATTTTTTGTTGATTTAGTAGGATAGTTTGTTTTTTTTTTCCTGGATCGCCTTGTATGATGGTAATATATTGTGTCCTTTTTCATGCAGAGCTTTCCTTAATATTTGGTACTTATTTCGACTGAGACCCAGTTCCAACATAAGCGCTATTGCTTCCTCTTCAGTAAAATTTGATTATGATGTTGGAGTTGGTATACTTTCCACAATTCGCTTAAGTCGTTTTGGTGATGCATTAGGAAGAATAGTTGCAATATGCACGACATCCATATGTTGGTTTTCCTTTTTCAGCAGTTCGTTAAATGTATCAGCAATTTCCTCATTTGAGATTGAAAAAAGTTTTTGTGTGACCCTCTTTTTTTTACCTTGAACATAAGTCTTCGTATGACTTGCAAGGCGCTCCTATTGATGTGTTGTAAGTTGAGATTTCCGTAGTAGTTTCCATCCAACTACAAAATTTTAATCGAAATTTCTTTTGATTTCCATTTCCAGACTTACTTTTTACATCAAAAAGTTTTCAATTTTTGATATGCCTGTTTTGTCTACTTTTCTACTATATGTAGTTTTTATATAATTTGAAATGTCTTCAATTCTTTCTGGCCCTTTTGAAGATATACTCCATAAAACGGAACACAACTCTTCGTACTTTAATGTAATCTTCATTGTAGATTTATTAAATATGGTACTTAAAATCTGAGAAGTTTACTTATATACCAATTCTTGTCATTTCCGATACAGGTATTCCAAAGTAAAAAATTACGAATTGTCTACCTATTAACATTTAGGACTATATTACTATAACCTGTAATTCAGTCATTGATATTTCTTATTAGTGAATGAATCGAAATTATCATTACCTGTACATTTTTACCTACATGATCATAAACGAAACAGAACGAAATGATCTGTCGAAAAAATTTAGGTAAAAAATAGTTATAAATTTTTGAAAATTTAAGCATAATAGGACCTTTCAATTATAAGGATAAGCAAACAAATAGAAAATAGGTAAATATAAGATTTAAATATGTGCTGTCATACTTAATACTAAAATATTTAAAAGATGAAATTAAAGGACACAGGTTTAAATGAACATATTTTTGAATGTAATTGAGATATTGGCTTGAAATTTTTTGTAAAGGGTCGAGAATTTCCATATCTAACTAAAAATGATATTAAGGGATAAATATGGACTAAATTGTTGTAGCTATCTGCGATCCTATTAAAATGTTGATATAAATCATAGTTTTAGAAATTAAATCTTTATTTATGAACAAAACTCAATGAAATTTTCAACCCTTGTTAAATTTGTCATTTCAAATAAGAATATGCAAAAAAAAGATTGAAAAGGTCAAAGGGCATCCCGCAATTCCCAAAAATAGGAATGAAAATCCCAAAAATGGGATTTTTTACTTTTTTGCCCATAGGGTCCACATTTCTTTCAGGGCTGGGAAAATACTTTTGGAGTAAATAGAAAACATATTGAGGTTTCCAAAACTGCTTTCAGTTTTCTGATCCCAGCTTTGGGATTTTAGAACATGTCGCCCAAAGTTGAAGTTTTGATAAAAAATAGGTCATATCCGGAAGGACGCAGTGGCAACATTTTCAAAAAATAGGACAAGTTTTTTACGCCAAAGCGTTCTGCGTAAAGATACCTTTTAGAAAACTATAAAATTGTTATATGTTCTTAATAAAAAATTTATTTTATTAATAAAAGAGTTAAGACACATTTTTGGCAAAAAAAACGCCAAAAATCTAAAATTTTTTGAATTTTTAAATTAAAAAACGTATATTTTTGGATCTGTAAACGATATTGATCTGAAATTTTTTGTATATTATTGGAAATTTTGTTGTCTAACTAACAAGAAAAAATTGAGTCCATTTGGTCCAAAATTACGCCCGGTATTCAAAAAAAGGCGGACCAAGGTATGGTAAATTTTGTATCACTAAATTTTTAAATGCCTATAACTCGGATATTATAAGAGATAAGTAGTATGTCCAAGCATGTTTTTTCAAGATCTCGTCGAGCGCTTTCACAAAATATTTTTGTATTTGGGTGAATAACAAAAAAATGGCACGAGTTTAAAAATTTTACATGTCGTAGGTACCCTACTTTGAGCCGCCACAGCGCCGTCCCTGGGGCATCTGCAGGGTTCATCTTCAAATCTTAAACTCGAATACTCCTTGGCTACGCTCACGCCAAATTTTATCCCGATCGGATCAGCCGTTTAGAAATGGCAGATTTATTTCCAAAAAATTTCCATTCTGCCCCACTGTGCATTATAAAGTACTAAATAAGAGAATTTTAAAAGTTTTTGGACTTAAGATGACTCTACTAACTTACAAGCTGAAATATCGGCTATGCCGAATATGCTTTTCTATAAACATCAGGGTGATATTACTCATCAAATTTACTGATAGGACCTTATATGAGAGGTAGGGTGAATCATTGACCGTTTTTATAAAATTTTTCATAATTTTTTTAGACCAATTTTGGTTCATACACTTTCCGGTAGGAAGATTTACGTTCCTATAAAAGTTTCTTAGCTTTTGGCGAGTAAGAAACTTACTTATCTCAAATTTCATCTCTACACTCGTACTTGTAAGACAGTAATGAGCGTTAAAGTATTTATCTGGATGGGACCTTATGTAGGGGTAGGGTCAATTATGGACCGAAACACATAAAACTTGGTAGAGAGATTTTGACTCGCATGAAACATATGTGTATCGAATTTCATCGCTATAATTTTTTAAGCCAGTAATGAGCGACTTTAACGCTCATTACTGGCTTTTTTTAACGGGACCTTATATGGGGGTAGGGTCAATTATGAACCGACCCTCATAAAATTTGGTAGAGAGGTTTTGGCTCGTCAGGGATTTACTAATATCAAATTTCATTGCTATACTAAATAGGCATAGATACTATCGGATATATAAAAATAACAAGTACGAAATTATAGGCGGGCGAGGCCGACCATATAACCCCATACACCAGTTATGAGAGTAAAATGTAATTTAGTTTTCATAATAAATGTATACCTCGCCTCCGATATATTCTAGCACTTTATTGTTAAAAAACTATTTTTCTGAAATATGCTTGGGGGAAGGACGCCATCATATGAGTCGATCCTCATAAAATTTGGAGGGCGAATTTACGATTACA
The DNA here is from genome assembly GCF_015586225.1 of Lucilia sericata. Taxonomy (NCBI): domain Eukaryota; kingdom Metazoa; phylum Arthropoda; class Insecta; order Diptera; family Calliphoridae; genus Lucilia; species Lucilia sericata. The sequence goes on from NW_023994044.1 coordinate 2,328,999, forward strand.
TAAAATGTTTTATGCTGAATTTCATTGCGACAGTTCTCTTTTTAAGCGAATTGTGGACACTAATTCTTTTTTAAAGCTGTGTTTTGTATGGGGGCTCGGATCAAAAGCCCGATCATTTCAAATTTCATCAGCGTATTTTAGGACAGTATAAAACAAAAGCACTACTCCGGAGAAACCCAATATACCATCCCTACTAAGGGTATAAAAAGGGCAATAAATAGGCATTGATACTATCGGATATCTATAATGGAAGTCAACCTGTCAATAAGATGGCGAGAAGATAATTCCCTTGGTTAGTGAACACGGAATATAAGGTGGAGGAGATATAGGTGCAGTACAGGTGCTCTATGTAGTATGGATCGTATGGATCCCCATTACACATACTATTTAAATATTATTTGGAAACCATTGTAAATTTGGATATCATGGGTATTATTTTAGGTTTTTATTCTACTATTCAGTGCCTGGGATGGAAAGATTTTTATTCTAAGTATGTACTTTGAATTAATTTGTTTTTCTTTTCACAAAATGCTTATTGGAAAGTAAACACCTACTAAGAGTATTCATATTGCAATATGAAATAAAACATTTTATTTTTGTCGGTAAATTATTAAGATTTTTTGAATTTTTTTTATATTTTTCGGGATTTAGAAATCCCGAAAATCCCGGGATCCCGATATCGGGATTCCGGGATTTATTTAAAAATCCCGAATACCGGGATTTCTAAAAACCAGTCCCGATTGGCATCCCTAGTTTCTATGCAGTGTGATTGCAAAAAAAAAAAATGTTAAATAACGGTAAAATATTTGAAAAAAGGGTAAAATAAAAAAGTAAAAACTCATTTGAGTGCGAACAGTTGCATAAGTAAGAGTGTTTTAAAGTGTTTAAAAGTGAAATTAAAAGTGTTATCAAAATATATTTAATTTAATAATAAATACGGAAATGTACTCAAAGCTTTATATGGTGAGTATTTTTAAGACATATTACTTGGCAATAAAAAAATATATCTATAACTTTTTAAAATTCATATTTTTTAAACAGAATCCGCAAAAAAAGAGGGATATACCTACGAGGAATTTATAAAAGATTTAAGAGGTATCTTTCGTAGAATCAAGAATACTTACAATAAGGAAAAAGCTAGACAATACAATAAAGAAAATTCAAATTCAAATAATTCTCAATAACCCTTTTTATAACAATTAATATGTTTTTAAAAATGTATTCAAATGAAATAAATATTGTTTTTGAATTAAATGTGATATTTTAAAATATTTTTATTCAACTTAAAACATTTTCTTTTAAAAAATAAAGTGAACGACAAAGCTTAGGACATTGTCACTCATGTAATCGTTGACGCCAAAGTGAATGATACTATCATCAATATAGTCGTTAATTACAAAGCTGAGGACATTTTCGCCCATATAATCGTTGAAGACAAAGTGGACGATATTGTCGCTTATTTAGTCGTTAACGACAAAGCCCATATAATCGTTGACGACAAAGTGGATGATCTTGTCGCCCATATAATCGTTCACGACAAAGTGGATGATATTGTGGCTTATATAGTCGTTGATGATAAAATGGTGGAATTAATCTATATTTTTGGGTGAAGGACAAACTGATATATATATATACAGTTAATCTCAAAAATAAGTATACAGAAATACTGACAATTGGTTTTATTTAAAAAAGGATATTATTTTTTAAAAAATCAAAAAAGTAACACATTTATTTATTAAAAACAACTATGATAATTATTATTCACTACTTTTTTCCGGGTTATTTTGGTTACTTGAGTTCCCATTTAAGGTGTAGTTAAATAGGTGCAAAATTTACGTCACAAAAGTAAGTATACAGAAATTTTCAATATGTATTTGGCTTAATGATATTAACAAAATTCATGAAAATTTTACCTGTTTGATTGTAATTATTTTATAATAAAATATTCTGTACACTATAACATGGAAAAAATTCACTTTTTGTTCCGAAAAATTGAAATTTTTGGTAATTGATCTGAATATTATTTATAGGAGCATTTTTTCCTATTTAAGAACATCTGACTATTCAAACCCTCGGAGTTTTGGATCGGGTATTCAATAATATCCCTCGTTTGTTCATTATGATGCATTGGAAGACGATATTTTAACTTTTAAAGTAATTGTTTCTTTACAATAATTACAATCCATTGCGGAACATTGCCGTTTTTAACATAGTATAGCATTCATATTCGATATTTAACGGCGATTTCCTAAAATTTATATCTTAAAATGCGATATTAATAATATTTGCACTAGTATCCATTAATTAAAACAAGTTTTTTGGTTCCAATCATCCATTACACACTCCTAAATACTACCAATAATCGTCAAATGGTGACCATGTCAATAACTTACACTACATATCGGTTCTGAAATTGATTATTGTCCAAAATAGTAAGATTTTTATATTAAATCAGGCTCAATTGGTGGTATGAATACGAATTGAACAATTTTGAACACGGATACATCTTAATTTGTTGGTAGAACAAATAAAATGTCCGATCCATAAAACATGGTTATTGTATCGAGTATATCAAGATATGATTGGTCGGAGTATTTGGAAAACCTGTTTAAATTAAAGAAAATATATAGAATTATCCAAATTTTAAAGTTTATGTTGTAAGTCTTAAGAAATCGGAGTTAAATTTCGGGTTTTTAAGAACGTACTGTGTTCAAAATGGCCAAATCCATGCATATAACATTACTTTCGAAATAACAACTCTTTTCAAAAGTTAAAAATTCTATTTCCAATGCATCATTTGGAGGGTTCAATGACCACCAGATCCAAAATCCGGGGTCTAAAGTGGAAAAAAAATCGTAGAAATGAGAAAAAACTGTTCTACTAATTAATTCCGGAGCCAGTGGGCACAAATTTCAAGATTTAGGAACTAAAAGTAGATTTTTTACAAGTTATTGTGTAAAAAATATTTTATTAAAAAGTAATTATATTAATACAAGTAAAATTTTCATAAATTTTGTTAATATCATTAAACCAAATATATACTGAAATGATCTGTATACTTACTTTTGTGACGTAAATTTTGCACCTTTTTAACTTTAGCTCAAAGAACCAAAATATGAAGGAAAAAAGTAGTGAATAATAATTATCATAATTGTTTTTAATAAATAAATGTATTACTTTCTTGTTTTTTGAAAAAATAATATGTTTTTTTAAATAAAATCAATCGTCAGTATTTCTGTATACTTATTTTTGTGATTAACTATATATATATATATATATATATATATATATATATATATATATATATATATATATATATATATATATATATATATATATATATGTATTTTTTTTTTTTTCAGATAATGATATGGTGAACAGAATGATAAATTCATAAAACGGTTAAAATTGTTGCTTGAATTGTTATTTAAATTATTATTAGTATGTAGTAAGTAATTTTAAAAACTACGCATTTTGTTTTAATAAAAACTTAATAAAAATATTCAGATGTGTTAGTATTACTGTAATTTTTGTAAAATTTTGTGCAAAGGTAAGTTCGAAATGAGCATTACTCTTAAGTATTTTACTAAATTAAAATAGTTTTGTAACATGAAAATTTGTTTCGACCATCTTGATTATTTTATAAAAGTTTCAAACTTTAAAAATTTGTTACCTGGAAGCGGGTCATTTTCCTCTATAGCTATGTTGTGAAGGACGGCTAAAGCGACAATTAATGTTTTCGCATTGCTAAGGCTTATTGTCAAACCGTCAAGCAAACGGCGAAAACGTTGCTTCCAAACGCCGAAACAACGCTCCACCGGATTTCTTGTGGCTATCTGGGCTATATTGTATTTTTTTATACCCACCATCAAAAAAGATGGGGGTATATTGATTTTGTCATTCCGTTTGTAACACATCGAAATATTGGTCATGGACCCATAAAAGTATATATATTTCGGCTCCTTATTAAATTCTAAGACGATCTAGCCATGTCCGTCTGTCTGTTGAAATCACGATAGAGGCCACACGAGAGGAGCTAGACTGTTGAAATTTTGCATAAATATTCTTTATTGTTAAGGTTTGTTTGGTATTGAAAATGGGCAATATCGGTCCACTTTTTCGGATTGCCCCCATACAAGTGGACCTCCAAAAAACAGCTTTAACGGGCATAACTGCTTTAGAAGTACAAGTATAGCGATGAAATTCGACATAAATAAGTTTCATATGAACCAAAATCTTTCTATCAAATTTTTTGAGGATCGGCCTATAAATGACCCTACCCCCCATATAAGGTCCCTTTCTGAAAATTACTTTAACACTCATTACTGGTCCCAAAATGCAAGTATAGCGATGAAATTCGGTATAAGTATGTTTCTTACGAACCAAAATCTCTCTACAAATTTTTTTTAGGTTCGGCCCATAAATGACCCTACCCCCCATGTAAGGTCCCCTTTAGAAAATGACTTTAACACTCATTACTGGTCCAAAAATTTGAGTATAGCGATGAAATTCAGTATAAGTAAGTTTCTTACGAACCAAAACCTTTTAACCAATTTTTTAGGATCGGCCCATAAATGACCCTACCGCATATAAGGTCCACTCCTGAAAATGACTTTAACACTCATTATTGGGCCCAAAATGCAAGTATAGCGATGAAATTCGACATAAATAAGTTTCATGTAAGCCAAAATCTTTCTACAAAATTTTTTGAGGATCGGTCCATAATTGACCCTACCCCCCATATAAGGTCCCCTTTAGAAAATTACTTTAACACTCATTACTGGTCCAAAAATGCGAGTATAGCGATGAAATTCGGTATAAGTAAGTTTTTTTTTTAAGATCGGCCCATAAATGACCCTATCCCCCATATAAGGTCCCCTTCTGAAAATGACTTTAACGCTCATTACTGGCTAAAAAATACGAATATACCAATACAATTTTAAGTTCCTCGCGAGCCAAAATCTTTTTAATAACTTTTATGTGAATAGGTCCATAATTGGCCCTACTCCCCCTATTGGGTCCACTTCAGGAAATAGCTTAAACGCTTACTACTGTCTTAAAAATACGAGTAAAGCCAAAACCTCTGTACCAATTTTTCTGAATCGGCCCATAAATGACCCTTCCCCCATATAAGGTCCCCCTCTGCAAATAACTACAATGCTCATTACTGGCTTAAAAATATGAATGTGACGAAAATTGACGCACATAAGTTTAATCTATCCACCAAATTTAGGGAGGATCGGTATATAATTTACCCTACCGCCCATATAAGGTCCCCTTCAGAAAATTACTTAAACGATCATTACTGGCTTAAAAATATGAGTTATGAAATACGGTTATGAAATACGCTCCGAATTTCATGCGGAATGTGTCGGTAATACACAAAAGGTTCACTTCAGGAAAGAGTTTTGGGTAATAAACTACGAGTGTTCCTTATTTAAAATACGAATGTACAAAATTTTATGAGTATCGGTTCATAATTGAGGCTCACGGTTTAAGAATTGAAATAAAATATTTTTTTTTGATACTTACCATCAAAAAAGATGGGGGGTATATTAATTTTGTCATTCCGTTTGTAACACATCGAAATATTGGTCATAGACCCACAAAAGTATATATATTCTGGGTCTTCATTAAATTCTAAGACGATCTAGCCATGTCTGTCCGTCTGTCCGTCCGTCCGTCCGTCCGTCTGTCTGTCTGTTGAAAGCACGATAGAGTCCCAATGGAAAAAGCAAGAGGGTTGAAATTTCACATAAATAATTCTTATAGGTAAGGTTTGTTTGGTATTGAAAATGGGCAATATCAATCCACGTTTTTGGATAGCCCCCATACAAGTGGCCCCTCGAAAAGCAGCTTTAACAGCAATAACTTGTTTAAAAATACGACATAAGTAAGTTTCTTATGATCAAAAATCACTATGCAAAATTTTATGAGGATCGGTCCATGATTGACCCTACCCCCCATATAAGGTCCCCTTCAGAAAGTGACTGCAACGCTCATTAATAGCTTAAAAATACGAGTGTAGCGATGAAATTCGACACAAATAAATTTAATACGAACCAAATTCTGTCTACCAAATTTTATGAGGATCGACCCATAATTAACCCTACCCCACTATATAAGGTCCCCTTCAGAAAATTACTTTAACGCTTATAATTGGCTTAAAAAATACGAGTATATAGATGATTCGACACAAGTAAGTTTCATTCGAGCCAAACGAGGATTGATGGTGGGTATATAAGATTCGGCATAGCCGAATCTAACACTCTTACTTGTTTTCTTTTTCATTTTGTGGTCTTGTTAATGGGGTAAATAAATAAGGCTGTAGCTTATAGCCAGAGTCACCCAATAAGCGTCCTCTAAATTCACGATTTTCGAATCGCTGCTTAATGGTAGATTCATTGAAGATACGGCAGTCATGAGTACTACCCCTCCATCTTGCCACTACATCTCTTATGATTAGTTTGGCGTCGCAAATAACCTGTAAATGTACGATTAGAATAGATAAAATTAGATTTCGATTAAATTAGTTTTCGATTTCTATTGTATTTTATTATTTATCTAGGTTTCGATTAAATGTCGATATGAATATATATAATGTTTATTTGATTAGAAAAGATTACCTGGACGTTAAGAGAATAGTAACCCTTTCTATTTATATAGTACTGGGCCAAATCTCCTCCAGTTTTTTTAATTTTTATATGGGTGCTATCTATGGCGCCGATAACCCCAGGGAAGTTTTTAATTGATTTAAAATCCCTCATTACAATTTGTTCCTCCATTAGATTTTGGGCATTTTAATTTTTTTCTTTCCGAATCGGGCTAATGCTCGCGAAACTCTGGCGCACATTGGTTGTGTTAAGCCATGAAAATCGGCTGCATCATCATGGATTTAAAACTTTTTCATCAGAATAAGCAAAACTTTCTAATTATTACATTCACTTACCTCTCGGCCTCTTTGATTGAGATCAATTTCTGGTTTCACCATATCTATAATTTTTCTTACCATATCTATAATTTTTCTTTTCTTATTAAAACGATATCTTGACTTAACATGATCGTCCGGTATTTGGAAAGGATCCACTCTTTCCTTAAACGTTCTGGGACGTCTGGAGACATCCATTTGGGCCATGGTATTTATAACCATTGGGTTCAATAATTACTTTTAATTCAAATTTTTAGAATACTTACCGATTCTGCTAATTAAACTGATTGTGTTCATCTTTTTTATTAGTTTTTAATATATTTATTTATTTTTTTTTTGTTAAATGTAACATAAAAACGTTTTAACAATTTAAATTGTCAGTCTATTGTTGGTTTAAAGTAGGGTCGAAGCTACAATAAAAATTTCCAATTTAAAAATGTTTTATAAGAGGATTATAACTCAATTTTTGGTTTATGAATACAGTTTTTTAAATTTTTTCTTATAATCAACTTTTAACTCTGTTTTAAAATTTATGAATAAGACTGTAACAGTTAAAGAAAAATTAAAATATAATAATTAAAATATGTAGAAAACAAAAAATCTCAATCTTAAAATCATAATGAAATGAAAAAGTTTCTTAAGAAAATTTCAAACATTTTTGAACAAATATAAATATACAACGTTTTTACATCACTTTTTTGTTATATTGCTATCTCAAAATAGAATTTTTCTTGAAGAAAATAAGTGCTAACTTCCATACAAAATTTACAACATTTTCATCATCTTTAATTTAAATTTAATTTATTATTAGTTGTGTTATATAAAATTAAAAATTTATAAACGTTGGAAGATAACGTGTAAAATTATACAAGTTAATTTTAACTTCGATAAAAGTGCTACCAATTCAAAAATAAAACAAGTAAGAAATTATAGTCGGGCGAGGGCGACCAAATAATACCCTACACCTGTAAAAAAATAAAATGTGATTTAGTTTTCACAATAAAGCATTTAAGTTGAATTGTACCCTGCCTTGAATTATACTTAAGCCATTTATTGTTGAACAAAATTGTGGACATTTAAGTCAAATTTTGAAGTAGGCTTTGTATAGGGGCTAGGGCCAAATGAGACCCTATAATTACAAAATTCATGAGGGTCATCAAGGCTAGTATAGAACTTGATTTTGCAGCTTTTTTGTCGAGATACGAGTATATTAAACATATATATGAACTTAAAAGCCCTATTCGGCGGGTCTAGTTGTATGGGGGCTAGGTGAAATAACGGACCGATATTAACCATTTTCAATAGGCTTTGTCTCCGGTACCATAGAAGATCATGTGCCAAATTTCATTGAATTATCTTCAAAATTGCGACCTGTAGTTTGATTACAAGGTTTACAAGCCCTATTTGGGGCATCAGTTGTATGGGGGCTAGGTGAAATAATAAACCGATCTTAACCATTTTCAATAGGCTTCGTCCCTGGGACAATAGAAGATCATGTGCCAAATTTCATTGCATTATCTTCAAAATTGCGACCTGTAGTTTGATTACAAGGTTTACAAGCCCTATTCGGGCGCATCAGTTGTATGGGGGCTAGGTGAAATAATAAACCGATCTTAACTATTTTCAATAGGCTTCGTCCCTGGGACAATAGAAGATTTGATTATAAAATTTACATGGACGGACGGACATAGCTAAATCGACTCAGAAAATGATTCTAAGCCGATTGGTATACTTTAAGGTGGGTATAGGACCAATATTATTGTACGTTACAAAGATCAGCACAAACCCAATATACCCTCCCGACTAAAGTGGTGTAGGGTATAAATATCTTTAAATATGCAAAAAAAGGCATTGTTAAAAAAATGGTGATTCAAACTATTTTACGTTCAACAAGTTAGAGTGCTATATTCGGCTGAGCCGCATCTTAAATAAATACCAGCTACTTTTATACTAATACTTTTTTATTTGATCAAATATTTGTAGAAATAAGTTTTCTCATGTCTTAAATAGAAAAACCCCAAGATTTAAATAGCTTAAATCTGTTACAATTCCAAAATTTATTGAACATTACATTTTCTTTCGGGGGAGTTTTCCCGTTTTTCCTACCGATCGCGTCCCCGGGTGGCGGATAGGGGGTGGTGATGGACCATCTGTCCTCCCCCAGTTTTAGTTTGAATCAAAGAGGGCAGATTGTCCACCACCTGGGAATATTATATTCCCCGCGGACCAAAGACTGGAAAAAAACAACATGGAAAATAAAAATAAAAAGATGAAAGTTACGGTGCAGGGCCTAAATAACCCAGTACGGGCGGCAAGTGTTGATCCACTCGCGAGTCACGTGTCGTCGTCATCCTGCAGTCGTGAGCAAAATACTATTATGGAGGTGGGTACCTTGGCCTCCGTGGCGGACAATGCGTCAAGTGTACAGCATGCCATTAGCAAAAACATAGGGGTGAAAGAGAAGGATGTACTCGGAGAGAGCTCTAAGCTACCTCAGCCTTTAAATATAGGTGAGGGTTCCGACTCTGAATCCTCAGAAGATAATAACAACACCATTATAGCAAATCCCAAAAAGGATGAAGTAGGGCAAATGGTGAAACAGGTGAGTGATAGCATATCTAAACTACCTATTACTAAGAAAAGACTATCTGGAGCACAGAGGAGGAAGCTGAAAAAGATGCTTCAGGAAATCATAGTTAGTCAATCCAACGACACTGCAAAGGAAAAATCGAACTCTCTCACAAGATCTGAGGTAAAGAGGATCAGGTCTCCCGAAGAGTTGACAACTGAGAATGAACCTAAGAATAAAAAGAGCTCCCCGTCTTCTAATACACAGTCGAAGCCAAGCCATACTTCACTCAAAGGAACCTCAAGTCAGAATCCTGAGAGTAAGGGTGACAACGCCAAGATAGATATCCCGAAGACAATCACGTCGGCGAAATCAACCTCGAAGGTAAGGGTATCTCAAAAGAAACCCCGAAAAGCGAGGAAAGATAGGCTTGACAGTGAAAAAGGAAAAGAGCCGCCATCTTACGCCAAAGTTGCCAAAAGAAGACACCGGGACGATCTCTGTTATGCAGTTTACGATGCCGGTAATCCGACAGGCAACATTCCAATAGACCAACAGAGTAAGGTAGAAGATCAGGTGATGGAACTGATGATGGAACTTTATTTGTAATAGGTATCGACAAAAAATCTTACTTCGCCTCTAAAGCTGTTATATTGAAAATTGGGAAGGTGCCGATTGGAAGGGCTGTTACAATAAGCCTCGAAAAGGACACTAAAATACCTAAGACCACAGCATCAGTAGCAACTACTGATAGCGTTAAGGTGTCAAATGCTAAAAGCGAGAAAGATACCACTAACTCGCCACTACAGGGTCTTGACCGAGAACATGTATCTTATGTCACAAGAATTTTTGTTTTCTCCTCTCAACAGGATTATCCACATCGGATGCAACGGTACTGAAGCAAGGTCGTGGCAACATATACCTTGCATCTATTTACCTGCCTTTCGATTCTCCGACACTACCACCAACGTCGGAGCTGATGAAACTGGTCGAAGAGGCACAAAGGCAAAATAAGAAAATTGTAATAGGTTGTGATGCCAACTCCCACCATGTAGCTTGGGGTAGTACAAACACCAATCGCAGGGGACAAGCCCTTATGGATTTCCTTAATACTAAAGACTTGATCACATCGAACTTAGGTAATAAAGCTACATTCGTCAATAGAATTAGAGAAGAAGTATTAGATATAACTATATGTTCAGAAGAGCTTATAAACGAAATTCAGGATTGGAGAGTTTCGGACGAGCACTCCTTTTCTGACCAACGGTACATAAGATTCAAAATACTACGGCCGCCACCAAAGCCGATAAAGTTTCGGAATAAGTCTAAAACTAATTGGACAATGTTCGGTTCCTTACTAGAGAACCGTTTATGTCAGAACACTTTTCAATGTCGAAATAAAGAGGACATAGACGCCAAAGCAGAAATGCTCACAAGTGCCTTGGTTGAATCGTTCGAGGACAGCTGCCCTCTGCGAGAGCGGAGATCTGCCCAGGAGAAACCCTGGGTAACCGGGGAGATCCGGAACCTTGCTAAGACTCTTCGCAAACTATTTCACCGGGCACGGCGTAAAAATATCGCAGTATACTGGGATGAGTATCGTAGTAAACTTGGTGAATATAAGAAAATTGTTCGTAAAGCCAAACGAGACTCCTGGAAACTTTTCTGTGAACAGGTAGACAGCTTAAATGACGTATCGAAGATAAAAAAATTCCTATTCAAAACTCATGTCCAACCAGAATCTATAGTCGATGATACGGGCAGGAGGCTGGATGATATGGAGGAGACAATGAAACTCCTAATGGACTCTCATTTTCCACCCTGTATATCGAATAACATAGATGAACCGATATTGGAGGAAGGGGAGGCTAACACGGAAATTGTAATTACATCTGATATGGTTAAAGGGGCAATCAAGAGCTTCACTCCCTATAAAGCTGCAGGGCCGGATGGCATTTTCCCGGCACTCTTACAGATGGAAGCGGGACTGGTTTCCGTACATCTGTCTCAAATATTCACTGCATGCTTGAAATTCACATATACCCCCATTAAATGGCAGGATGCAAGAGTAATATTTATACCTAAACCAGGGAAACCTAGCTATTCGACACCTAAGTCTTATCGACTGATAAGTCTTACGTCCTTCCTACTTAAAACCTTGAAACGGATAGTCGATAGTATGGTTAAAAGCAGTATACCCGACAAAGACCTAAAATTTAAGCAGCATGCTTATGTAAAGGGACGATCGGTGGAAACCGCTTTAAACGAAGTTGTCCACTACATAGGTGCATCCTTTGATAGCAAACGTGCACACTGATACTCTTATCCAATCCCTAGACCAGTTTTATGTTGACCGGGTGCTCCGTAACTGGATCAACCACATGCTAAGGAACAGATGGATAAGCTGCGAGATGTACGACATAACTATCAGGAAAATGGTATTTCGCTGTATACCACAGGGTGGCATTTTGTCACCTTTACTCTGGGTTACCAGAGACCTGTCTGCTATGCAGACAGGTCTAAGTCAGGTCTAAGACAGGTCTAAGTCCCTGGTATGGATATAATAGGCAAAAATCCAGAAAATCCCATTTTTGGGATTTTTTAAAACTTTTTTGAGAATTCCGGGATTTCTAATAAAAAAATTCGAAATTTTTATTTAATTTTGGATTTTGAGTAAAAAAATCTACCTAACTGTAAAATTTCATCAAAAAATATTCATAAATAAAATTTTTATTGCAATTTGAAAAAATTGTATCTTCGCAAAAACTGAATAAAAAACATTTTTTAATTTTTTTAAAAAAAGTATTCCGCGAAAAATAGACAAAATTACCTTTCCATTGATATATAACATGCCTACCTAATGTTTTTTAAGTGACAAATTAATTAGGGAAAACTCAACATCATTTAGAAAATTTACATAGAACTATTGTTTTCATCCATAAGGTTAACTCTTAAATTTGTTACATATATGGATGAAAATAATAGTGCTAGGTAAATTTTCTAAAAGATGTTTAGTTTTCCCTAATTAATTTGTCACTTAAAAAACATTAGGTAGGCATGGCGAAAATCGGGAATATTTGGACCCGCTATTATCAAAAAAACTAAAGTAAGGACGGTAAAAATTTTAAAATTTTAACTTTCAAATGCGAATATCTCCTAAACTATAAGAGATAATTTACTGCTACGACGACATTTTTCTATATACGAAATTCTATATACGAAATATATATACGGAGATTCTATATACGAATTTTTTTTAAATCGGAACCCAAATGAAGAAATAGGATCGATGGAAGCGGGACTGGTTTCCGTACATCTGTCTCAAATATTCACTGCATGCTTGAAATTCACATATACCCCCATTAAATGGCAGGATGCAAGGGTAATATTTATACCTAAACCAGGGAAACCTAGCTATTCGACACCTAAGTCTTATCGACTGATAAGTCTTACGTCCTTCCTACTTAAAACCTTGAAACGGATAGTCGATAGTATGGTTAAAAGCAGTATACCCGACAAAGACCTAAAATTTAAGCAGCATGCTTATGTAAAGGGACGATCGGTGGAAACCGCTTTAAACGAAGTTGTCCACTACATAGGTGCATCCTTTGATAGCAAACGTGCACACTGATACTCTTATCCAATCCCTAGACCAGTTTTATGTTGACCGGGTGCTCCGTAACTGGATCAACCACATGCTAAGGAACAGATGGATAAGCTGCGAGATGTACGACATAACTATCAGGAAAATGGTATTTCGCTGTATACCACAGGGTGGCATTTTGTCACCTTTACTCTGGGTTACCAGAGACCTGTCTGCTATGCAGACAGGTCTAAGTCAGGTCTAAGACAGGTCTAAGTCCCTGGTATGTATATAATAGGCAAAAATCCAGAAAATCCCATTTTTGGGATTTTTTAAAACTTTTTTGAGAATTCCGGGATTTCTAATAAAAAAATTCGAAATTTTTATTTAATTTTGGATTTTGAGTAAAAAAATCTACCTAACTGTAAAATTTCATCAAAAAATATTCATAAATAAAATTTTTATTGCAATTTGAAAAAATTGTATCTTCGCAAAAACTGAATAAAAAACATTTTTTAATTTTTTTTAAAAAAAGTATTCCGCGAATTTTTTAATTTTCAAAAATTATATACAGTTTTGAAAAATAGACAAAATTACCTTTCCATTGATATATAACATGCCTACCTAATGTTTTTTAAGTGACAAATTAATTAGGGAAAACTCAACATCATTTAGAAAGTTTACATAGAACTATTGTTTTCATCCATAAGGTTAACTCTTAAATTTGTTACATATATGGATGAAAATAATAGTGCTAGGTAAATTTTCTAAAAGATGTTTAGTTTTCCCTAATTAATTTGTCACTTAAAAAACATTAGGTAGGCATGGCGAAAATCGGGAATATTTGGACCCGCTATTATCAAAAAAACTAAAGAAAGGACGGTAAAAATTTTAAAATTTTAACTTTCAAATGCGAATATCTCCTAAACTATAAGAGATAATTTACTGCTACGACGACATTTTTCTATATACGAAATTCTATATACGAAATATATATACGGAGATTCTATATACGAAATTTTTTTTAAATCGGAACCCAAATGAAGAAATAGGATCGTTTTAAAAATTTAACATAGCCGAGGTGTCCTAATTTGAGGACCCCCCGCCGGGCCCCTGGTTGGCCTATAAGGTCCAAATTCAAAACCTAAACTCGACAACACCTCCTCTTTGTGCATGCCAAATTTCATTAAAATCGGATTAACCGTTTAGAAGTTACCGAATTATTTCCCTCTTTTTTTTCTATACCACTGTGCGCTGTGGGCGCCATATTTATTCTAATCCAATTTACGCATTCCGTTATTGCTCGTACTTCTGCCTGGAAGCTTGTGTTATGATTTGGTAAACGGTGGTATATTTCTGTTTCTGGGTCTTCAATATAGAAACCTAGCCCCACTTTGTCCCCCAATTTAGAGCCATCCGTGTAACAACGGATTCCTAATGGTATTTGCTCTAATGTTTTGCTTGACCAAGACATTCTATCTGGGATCAGCGTTTCAATGTTTCCGACATATTCTGTGTCTGGTATACGATCAGGCACGTCCGATGATTGTGTATAATCTTCCAATGTGTCTAGTATACATTGATGACGTGTCCTATAACCGCTTTTGGCCAGTTCGCCTAAAGTAAAGAGCCGTTCGGCTGTAAGCGCCGCCTCATATCTTAAATATGTTTCAATGGGTGGAATATCTAGCAACGTTTCCAGAGCCTTGGTTGAAGTAGTACACATGGCACCACTTATACCCAAGCAGCATATACGCTGAACTCCCTGTAGTAGTTTGATATTGCACTTTTTGTCTAAAGCAGTCCACCAGATTATTGAAGCATAAGCTAGAATTGGTCTAATTACACTTTTATAAAGCCAATTTGTCATAGTTGGACTAAGACCCCATTTCATGCCTATAGTTCTCCTACATATCGCCCAGCACCGATGTGCCTTGTTGATCCTATCCTCTATGTGGTGTCTCCATTTTAATTTCCGGTCGAGGATTTCACCTAAGTACCTACTTAACTTTGTCTGTCACTGGTATCTTCTTGCCCAGGAAGCAAGGTTCAGTATACGTAGAAATTTTTCTCTTTCTTGTGAAAAGACAGATTTCCGTTTTTGCCGGGTTAAATTTGAGGCCTCTCGGTTGAGCCCAGCTCAATGCCGTATTCAGAGCCACCTCAGCTCTTCTACACAAGTAATTTGGATCCTTACCCTTTAAAAGTATTACGACATCGTCTGCATAGCAGACAGGTCTAAGTCCTTTCCCAGTTAGTGTCCTTAGGAGGCTATTAATCGTGGTAACCCAGAGTAAAGGTGAGAAAATGCCACCCTGTGGTATACAGCGAAATACCATTTTCCTGATAGTTATATCGTACATCTCGCAGCTTATCCATCTGTTCCTTAGCATGTGGTTGATCCAGTTACGGAGCACCCGGTCAACCTAAAACTGGTCTAGGGATTGGATAAGAGTATCAGTGTGCACGTTATTGAAGGCGCCTTCGATGTCAACGCATACCGCCAGTGTATACAGTTTGCTATCAAAGGATGCACCTATGTAGTGGACAACTTCGTTTAAAGCGGTTTCCACCGATCGTCCCTTAATGTAAGCATGCTGCTTAAATTTTCGGTCTTTGTCGGGTATACTGCTTTTAACCATACTATCGACTATCCGTTTCAAGGTTTTAAGTAGGAAGGACGTAAGACTTTTCGGTCGATAAGACTTAGGTGTCGAATAGCTAGGTTTCCCTGGTTTAGGTATAAATATTATCCTTGCATCCTGCCATTTAATGGGGGTATATGTGAATTTCAAGCATGCAGTGAATATTTGAGACAGATGTACGGAAACCAGTCCCGCTTCCATCTGTAAGAGTGCCGGGAAAATGCCATCCGGCCCTGCAGCTTTATAGGGAGCGAAGCTCTTGATTGCCCCTTTAACCATATCAGATGTAATTACAATTTCCGTGTTAGCCTCCCCTTCCTCCAATATCGGTTCATCTATGTTATTCGATATACCGGGTGGAAAATGAGAGTCCATTAGGAGTTTCATTGCCTCCTCCATATCCTCCAGCCTCCTGCCCGTATCATCGACTATAGATTCTTGTTGGACATGAGTTTTGAATAGGCATTTTTTTATCTTCGATACGTCATTTAAGCTGTCTACCTGTTCACAGAAAAGTTTCCAGGAGTCTCGTTTGGCTTTACGAACAATTTTCTTATATTCACCAAGTTTACTACGATACTCATCCCAGTATACTGCGATCTTTTTACGCCGTGCCCGGAATGACAAACTTATATATACGCTCTATCACCACTGATGGTGGTGGAGGGTATAAAAGTATTTTATTTAAAGCATGTTTCCGATAAACAAAATTTTGCTAGACAATCAATATCAATATATTGATTTTGTCATTCCGTTTGTAACACATCAAATATTGGTCATAGACCCACATAAGTATATATATTCTGTGTCCTCATTAAATTCTAAGACGATCTAGCCATGTCTGTCCGTCCGTCTGTCTGTCTGTTGAAAGCACGATAGAGTCCGAACGGAAAGAGCTAGAGGGTTGAAATTTCACATAAATATTTCTTATAGGTAAGGTTTGTTTGGTATTGAAAATGGGCAATATCGGTCCATGTTTTAGGATAGCCCCCATACAAGTGGCCCCTCGAAAAGCAGCTTTAACAGCCATATCTTGTTTAAAAATACAAATATAGCGATGGAATTCGACATAAGTAAATTCCTTATGATCCAAAATCACTATGCAAAATTTTATGAGGATCGGTCCATAATTGACCCTACCCCCCACATAAGGTCCCCTTCAGAAAATGACTTTAACGCTCATTACTGGCTTAAAAATAATAGTATATAGATGAAATTCAACATAAGTAAGTTTCATACGAGTCAAAATCTATCTAAAAAATTTTATGAGGATCGGTCCATGATTGACCCTACCCCCCATACAAGGTCCCCTTCAGAAAATGACTGCAACGCTCATTAATGGTTTAAAAATACGAGTGTAGCGATAAAATTCGACACAAATAAATTTAATACGAACCAAATTCTGTCTACCAAATTTTATGAGGATCGACCCATAATTGACCCTACCCCCTATATAAGGTCCTCTTCAGAAAATTACTTTAACGCTTAACTGGCCTAAATATACGAGTATATAGATGAAATTCGACATAAGTAAGTTTCATTCGAGTCAAACGAGGTGTGATGGTGGGTATATGAGATTCGGCATAGCCGAATATAACACTCTTACTTGTTTCTCCTTATCTTTTTCTTCCATTCATCTTTTATTTATCACCGTTTTGTATAATTTTTCGTTCCACTTCTTTTTTTAATTTTCTTGTTTAACTTTCTTTCTTCTCTTTTTTTAATTTTTTGTTAAACTTTTCTTTTCTCTTTTTGTATTTTTTTTTTGTTTTTATTAATTTTTATTTTTTTAATTTTTTTCCTTTCTTTTTCATTTCCTTGTTCAACCTTTATTATAATTATACCCTCCACCACCATCAGTTGTGATAGAGGGTATATATAACTTTGTCATTCCGTGTGTAACACCAAGAAATATTCATCTGAGACCCAACAAAGTATATACCCAATAAACATCGATTCAAACCTGTGAATATTTTTGAAAATTTTCTTAACTAAATAATGTATTTTCCAAATTGTTTTCAAATTTTAAAGTTTAGCCTTTGAAATAAACATGATAATTTCAAAAAACGCTTAAAAAATTTAATGTGTGATATTTATAAAATTTTCAAAGTTTTGTTTTAATTGAACTTAGAAAAGTTTCTTTCAAAAAATAAATTATTTTAGAAAAATAAAAACAGAACATTTTTTCTACAGCAAGGGAGCGAAAAAACGTTAAATATAGGAGAAATAATCGGAGATATAAAAGAAAAATGTGCTAAAATAAATGTATGAATGTTTTATTTTCAGGTGATGTAAAAAAATATATGAATTTTGCAATAGTTAGCATTATAATTAGGGTTTGAAATATGTATGAAAATAATAATAAAGAATACTTGAAATACGTGTGAAAATTTTTTTAGTTTCAAGCTTACCTCTAGCCTTTTTTTAAATTTGAAATACATTTGAAAATACGTTTGATTTCTAACTGCCTTTTTGTTTGAGAAGGCCATAATTTTCCATTTGAAAACAAAAATTTTCAAATTTGTTCTCAAAGGCTATGTATGAAATTTGAATAGGTTTTCAAATACATATTTACATCATTTCAAAGGTTTTTGCTTATTGGGTATATTCTTGGACCTTATGAAATTCTGAGTTGATTGTCCGTCCGTCTGTCTGTCTGTCTGTCTGTCTGTCTGTATAAAACATTCTCACGTTAACACGAAGCAACAAAAATTAACGAAATTCACCCAAATTATTTATTATTGTTCCAGGCAGTTTGGTATTGAAATAAGCAAAATCAGTTCACACCGGGAAAAGTTATCAATCAAAATTTGAAACAACCTCGAAAAAAATAAGCATTTTTTACACATTCTGATGTAATTTTCTCGAAAACTATGCAAGATAATTCCATGAAAATCACCATACATTCGTTTCTACACAAGGGCTTGAGTCCTGCTGAAAATTGCCAGAATCGGTCAACAATTTCATATACCTCCCATACAAAAGTACATATTCCCGGAAAATGGGTTTTTTGTTAATAACTTCCGTCACAATGTCGAAATCTTTTCAAATTATACAAATTAAAATCTTATGTGAATAGAATTCATTCAGAGAAAAAATTTTCTGGATCGGTCCATAATTGGACATAGCTCCCATAGAAGGTCCCCTCCCGAAAATAACTTAAACGCAAATAATTCATTACTAAATTAAGATATCCATATAAAATTTGGTACAAGTATTGCTCTCACATACAGAAATATTACTGTGAAATTTTTGTTCCATCGATCCATAATTGGTCATAGCTCCCATACAAGGTCCCCTCCCGAAAATCACTTAAACGCGCATAACTCATTACTAAATTAAGATATCCATATAAAATTTGGTATAAGTATTGCTCATACGCAAGGAAATTTTACTGTGAAAGTTTTTTCTGATCGGTCCATAATTAGTCATAGCTCCCTTACAAGGTCCCCTCCCGAAAATCACTTAAAGGCGCATAACTCACTATTAAATTAAGATATCCATATAAAATTTGGTACTAGTATTACTCATATGCACAGAAATATTACTGTGAAATTTTTCTCCGAGCGGTCCATAATTGGTCATAGCTCTCATACAAGGTCCCCTCCCAAAAATCACTTAAACGCATAAAACTCATTACAAAATTAAGATATCCACATAAAATTTGGTACAAGTATTGCTCATATGCACGAAAATACTACTGTGAAATTTTTCTTCGAGCGGTCCATAATTGGTCATAGCTCCCATACAAGGTCCCCTCCCGAAAATCACTTAAACGCACATAACTCATTACAAAATTAAGATCCACATATGCACGAAAATATTACTGTGAATTTTTTTTCCGATCGGTCCATAATTGGTTATAGCTCCCATACAAGGTCCTTTTCCGAAAATCATTTAAACGCACATAACTAATTACTAAATTAAAATATTTATATAAAGTTTAGCACAAGCATTGCTCATATACAGACAAATATTACAGTGAATTTGTTTTCCTATCGGTCCATAATTGATCATAGCTCCCAAGGTCCCTTTCAGAAAAACACCTAAAGGCACATAACTCATTATCAAATAGTGATACCCATGAAACATTTGGCATAAATACTACTTTTGTACACAGAAATGTTATTTGAGCATTTTTTCATGATCGGTCCAACTTTGGTCATAGCTCCCATACAAGGTTCCCTCCCGAAAATCACTTAAACGCACATAACTCATTACAAAATATTGATATCCATACATTTAGCAAAAATATTGCTCTTATATACATAAATTAAACTATAAAATTGTTTTACGATCGGTCCATATTTGGTCATAGCTCTTATACTAGGTCCCCTCCAGAAAATCACTTAAATGCACAATATTCATTACCAAATAATGATATAGATACAGAATTTTGAAATTTTGTCTTTATATACATAATTGGTCACAGCTCCCATATAAGGTCCTTTTACGAAAATCTCTTAAACGCACATTACTCATTACCAAATAAAGCTATTGATAAAAAATTTGGCCCAAATATTAATTTTGTATACATAAATTCTATTTCAAGATTTTTTAACGATCGGTTCATAACATAGGTGCGGTCGGTCCCATACAAGGTTCCCTTCAGAAAATCACTTAAACACACATTACTTATTACTAAATTACGATATAGATACAAAATTTGACTGAAATATAGCTTTTATGAACAGAAATTTTGCTTAAAAAAATTTTTACGATCGGTCTATAATTGGTCATATCTCCCATACTATGTCCTGCCCCTAAAAGCGCCTTAACCGTATTTAACTAGTTGCATTATCAATTTGTGTGGAACAAAATTATATATATTTATTTTGAAAATCCTTAAATCTTTTACACACATGCATACATGCAAATTACTAAATATCGCTAAGTGCTATAAAAATATAAAGAAAATGGTGTTTGTAATGTTCAATAAATCATGGAATTGTAATAGATTTAAGCTGTTTAAATCTTTTATTTTTTCTATTCAAGACATGAGAAAACTTATTTCTACAAATTTTTGATCAATTAGAAATGTATTAATATATGTGTAAGTAGCTGGTGGAGGGTACTTAAGATTCGGCTCAGCCGAATATAGCACTCTGACTTGTTTTTTATTCATTTGTTCAAATTTTTCTTTTCTTTATCTTTAATTTGTTTACCCTCCACCACCCTCATTGGTGACAGAGTGTATATATAACTTTGTCATTCCGTGTGTAACACCAAGAAATATTCGTCGGAGACCCAACAAATGAAATGAAATTCTGAGTCGATTTAGCTATGTCCGTCCGTCTGCCTGTCTGTATAAAACATTATCACGTTAACACGAAGCAACAAAAATTAACGAAATTCACCCAAAATATTTATTATTGTCCTAGGCAATTTGGTATTGAAAATGAGCAAAATCGGTTTACACCGGGAAAAGTTATGAATCAAAATTTGAAACAACCTCGAAAAAAATAAGCATTTTTTACACATTCTAATGTAATTCTCTCGAAAACTATGCAAGATAATTCCATGAAAATCACCATACATACGTTTCTGCACAAAATCTGGTATCCTGCTGAAAATTGCCAGATTCGGTCCACAATTTCATATACCTCCCATACAAAAGTACATATTCTCGGAAAATGGGTTTTTTGTTAATAACTTCCGTCACAATGTCGAAATCTTTACAAAATTTTACAAATTAATATCTTATGTAAATGGAATTCATTCAGAGAAAAAAATTTCTGGATCGGTCCATAATTGGACATAGCTCCCATACAAGGTCCCCTCCCGAAAATAACTTAAACGCAAATAATTCATTACTAAATTAAGATATCCATATAAAATTTGGTACAATTTGGTACTGCTCTCACATACAGAAATATTACTGTGAAATTATTTTTCCGTCGGTCCATAATTGGTCATAGCTACCATAGGTCCGCTCCCGAAAATCACTTAAACGCACATAACTCATTACAAAATTAAGATATCCACATAACATTTTGTACTAGTATTGCTCATATGCAAGAAAATATTACTGTGAAATTTTTTTTCGATCGGTCGATAAGTGGTCATAGCTCCCATACAAGGTCCCTTCCAGAAAATCAACTAAAACCACATATGTAACTCACTAGTAAATGAAGATCCATATAAAATTTGGTACAAGTATTGCTATATACAAAAATATTACTATGAAAGTTGTTTTGGATCGGACCATAATTGGTCATAACTCCTATACAAGGTCCCCTCCCGAAAATCACTTAATCACACATAACTCATTACTAAGTTAAGATAACCATATAAAATTTGGTATAAATATTGCTCATATGCAAAGAAATATAACTGTGAAAGTTTTTTCTGATCGGTCCATAATTGGCTCCCATACAAGGTCCCCTCCCGCATAACTCATTACTAAAGTAAGATATCCATATAAAATTTGGTACAAGTATTGCCCATATGCAAAGAAATATTACTGAGAAAGTTTTTTCTGATCGGTCCATGATTGGTCATAGCTCCCATACAAGGTCCCCTCCCGAAAATCACTTAAAACCATATAACTCATTTGTAAATGAAGATATCCATATAGAATTTGGTACAAGTATTACTCATATGCACAGAAATATTACTGTGAGATTTATTTCCGATCGGTCCATAATTGGTCATAGCTCCCATACAAGGTCCCCTCCCGAAAATCACTTAAACGCACATAACTCATTACTAAATTAAGATATTCACAAGCACAAGTATTGCTCATATACAGAGAAATATTACTGTGGATTTGTTTTCCTATTGGTCCATAATTGATCATAGCTCCCATACAAGGTCCCTTTCAGAAAAACACTTAAAGGCACATAACTCATTACCAAATAGTGATACCCATAAAAAAATTGGCATAAATACTTTTTTTGTACACAGAAATGTTATTTGAACATATTGTCATGATCGGTCAAACTTTATTCATAGCTCCCATACAAGGTTCCCTTCCGAAAATCGCTTAAACGCACATAACTCATTACAAAATATTGATATCCATACATTTAGCAAAAATATTGCTCTTATATACATAAATTAAACTATAAAATTGTTTTACGATCGGTCCATATTTGGTCATAGCTCTCATACTAGGTCCCCTCCAGAAAATCACTGAAATGCACAATATTCATTACCAAATAATGATATAGATACAGAATTTTGAAATTTTATCTTAAATACATAATTGGTCATAGGTTCAGCAGACTGTGTATTTTTACATGTATAACTTTACTTGGGTCCAAATTAGGTCCGTTTGTAATCGGTTAGGTTAGTTGGTCATAGCTAACATACAAGGTCCTTTTACGAAAATCTCTTAAACGCACATTACTCAATACCAAATAAAGCTATTGATACAAAATTTGGCACAAATATTAGTTTGGTATACAAAAATTCTATTTCAAGATTTTTTCACGATCGGTTCATAACATGGGTGCAGTCGGTCTCATATAAGGTTCCCTTCTGAAAATCACTTAAACACACATTACTTATTACTAAATTACGATATAGATACAAAATTTGACTGAAATATAGCTTTTATGAAAAGAAATTTTACGATCGGTCTATAATTGGTCATATCTCCCATACTAGGTCCTGCCCCTAAAAGCGCTTTAACCGTATTTAACTAGTTGCATTATCAATTTGCGTAGAACAAAATAATATATATATGTATTTTGAAAATCCTTAAATCTTTCACACACATACATACATGCAAATTACTAAATATCGCTAAGCGCTATAAAAATATAAAGAAAATGGCGTTTGTAATGTTCAATAAATCATGGAATTGTAATAGATTTAAGCTGTTTAAATCTTGGGATTTTTTCTATTTAGGAAATGAGAAAACTTATTTCTACAAATATTTGATCAATTAGAAAAGTATTAATATAAAAGTAGCTGGTGGAGGGTATTTAAGAATCGACTCAGCCGAATTAATTTTTGTTAAACAAATTTGTATCTTTTATTTATCATCGCTTTGAATAATTTTTCGTTCTTTTGTAATTTTCTTGTTTAACTATTTTTCTTCTTATCTTTTCATTTTTTGTTAAACTTTTCTTTTTTTATACCCTCCACCACCATCAGTAATTTTTTCAGACTACCTCGAAAAAATTACGTTTTTTTCCTAATTCTTTTGAAGTTTTCTCAGAAACTACTAAAGATATTTCGATGAATTTTGTCACACTTTATTTTTTTAGGGCAGTGATCAATTATGTTCAAAATCTTTACAATCGATCCAATATTTCCCATAGCCCCCATACAAAGGTATATATTCCCGGGAATTAGTTTATCGTTAATAACTCCCTCAAATATATCGGTATCAACACAAAATTTTGTACATACAAATATAATATGAACAGAAATCATACTACTAACGTAGATCTCAGTCGGCCCACAATTGGTCATAGCTCCCATATAAGGTCCACTTCCGAAAATCATTTAAACGCTAATATTTCATTGTCAAATATAGCTATTTTGATAAAATTCGACACAAATATGTTTAGTCTAAATATAAATCACTCTACGAAATTTTTTGCGGATAGGCCCATAATTGGTCATAGCTCCCATATAAGGTCCACTCCCGAAAATCACTTAAACGCATATATTTCATTGAATTATAAAGCTATCGGGATAAAATTCGACACAAATCTGTTTTGTACACATACAAATCTTTCTACAAAATTTTTTACGGATCGGTCCATTATTGGTCTTAGATCCCATATAAGGCCCACTTCCGAAAATCACTTAAAAGCAGATATTTCAACGTTAAGTAAAGCTATCTCGATAAAATTCGACACAAATATGTTTTGCCTAAACATGAATCACTCTACGAAATTTTTTCTGGATATTCCCATAATTGGTTATAGCTCCCATATAAGGTCCACTTCCGAAAATCACTTTTGTGTACATACAAATCATTTTACAAAATTTTTTACGGATCGGTCCATTAATGGTCATAACTCCCATATGAGGCCCACTTACGAAAATCACTTAAACGCACATATTTCATTGTTAAATAAAGTTATCTTGAGAAAATTCGACACTTATATGTTTTGTCTTTACATAAATCACACTACGAAATTTTTTCCGGATAGGCCCTTAATTGTTCCTATATAAAGTCCACTTCTTAAAATCACCTAAACGCACCTATTGGAGTAAAATTATACTTGATCTTTTTCTGCATTATACGAAATTGTTTCCTGATCGGTGCATAATTGGTCAAAACTCCCATATAAGGACCTTTTCTGAAAATTACTTCAACGCACATTTTATACATAGGTATACAATTTTTTCTGGATCGGTCCATATTTGGTCACAACTCCCATATAAGGGCCATTTCTGAAAATTACTTAAACGCACATTTTATACACATGTAGGTATAAAATTTGACATAAATGTGTATTTTGTATACATATATGTATATAAATCATTATACGGAATTTTTTCCGGACCGGTCCATAAGTTGTCTTAGCTCCCATATAAGGTTAAATGTTGAAAATCACTTAATACCACTTAATTCGTTATTAAATTATTATATCCGGATAAAATTCGACATAAGTATGTTCTGTGCATAGATAAATCATTCTAAATTTTTCTGGACCTAATCAAAATTAGTTCGACAAAAATTTTTCGACTTATCTAAAAATTAGATAGTTAGATGGGTTTCAATAAAAAGTAGCTTGCTGGTGGAGGGTATTTAAGATTCGCCATAGCCGAATATAGCACTCTAACTTGTTATTTTTATTAAATGTTTTATATTTTTCCATTCTTTTTTATTGTCTTATTAACCACTAGCTATACCCAGTGTGCTTCGCTACCCTCATCGTAATGGAATAAAATAAATATCATTATTGTAAATGTATATATATCTGCAATATCAAAAATTCCCCTTTTAGAGAACTCTTTAAGTTTGATTTTATGATTCTAGTCTCAATATTACAGAAAATTAAAAAAAAAACAGTTGAAGAACGAAAAAGTACCAGACAGTGCCTTTTTATATATTTTCATTAAATCAGGATGACGCATGTTTAATTTTCAACCAGAAACCAAAAAAATCGCATAAAGATTTTTATACAATCAGGAAGCTACATGTCCAATTTTATGTTTTTAGGTTCAATATTATAGAAAATTCGAAAAGTATTAGTAAAAGAACAAAAATGTACCAGAGTATCCTTTTTAAATTTTCGTTCAATTGGGATACTGCGTGTTTAATTTTATGTTTTTATATTCAATATTTTAGAAAGCTCTAAAAGTACCAGTACCAGTGAAGTACGAAAAAGTACCAAAAAACCTATTTTATTTAATTTCATGTTCCTAAGTTCAATATTATAGAAAATTCAAAAAGTACCAGAAATATTCCAGTTTAAATTTTCATTCACTCAAGTCCCTGATTGCTTTTATAGATTCTAATTAACTCCGGGCTCCACATGCTTAATTTCGTGTTTCTAGGATCAATATTATAAAAAACACAAAAAGTACCTTTTGAAGAACGAAAAAGTACCAAAAAGTGCCCTTTTATAGGTTCTCACTTAATCCAGGCTCTACATAGTTATTTTCATGTTTCTAGGTTCAATATTATAGGAAATTCAAAAAGTAAATTTTGAAGGACGAAAAAGTACCAAAAGTCCCCTTTTATAGATTCTCATTTACTCCGGGCTCTACGTGCTTAATTTCATGTTTCTAGGTTAAATTTTATGGAAAACTCAAAAAGTACCTTTTGTAGAACGAAACAGTACCAAAAAGTCTCCTTTTATAGATTCCCATTTACTCCGGGCTCTACATGCTTAATTTCATGTTTCTAGGTTCAATATTATACAAAAATCCAAAAAGTACCTTTTGAAGAACGAAAAAGTACCAAAAGTCCCCTTTTATAGGTTCTCACTTAATCCATCCTCTACATACTTAATTTCATGTTTCTTGGTTCAATATTATAGGAAATTCAAAAAGTACCTTTTGAAGAACGAAAAAGTACCAAAAAGTGCACTTTTATAGATTCTCATTTACTCCGGGCTCTACATGCTTAATTTCATTTTTCTATGTTAAATTTTATAGAAAACTCAAAAAGTACCTTTTGTAGAACGAAAAAGTACCAAAAAGTCCGCTTTTATAGATTCTCATTTACTACGGGCTCTACATGCTTAATTTCATTTTTCTAGGTTAAATTTTATAGAAAACTCAAAAAGTACCAGTCGAAGGACGAAAAAGTACCAAAAAGTCCCCTTTTGTAGATTCTCATTTACTCCGGGCTCTACATGCTTAATTTCACATTTCTAGGTTCCATATTATACAAAAATCCAAAAAGTACCTTTTGAAGAACGAAAAGTACCAAAAGGTCCCCTTTTATAGGTTCGCACTTAATCCAGGCTCTACATAGTTAATTTCATGTTTCTAGGTTCAATATTATAGGAAATTCAAAAAGTACCTTTTGAAGAACGAAACAGTACCAAAAAGTCCCCTTTTATAGATTCTCATTTACTCCGGGCTCTACATGCTTAATTTCATGTTTCTAGGTTAAATTTTATGAAAAACTCAAAAAGTACCAGTCGAAGGACGAAAAAGTACCAAAAAGTCCCCTTTTATAGATTCTCATTTACTCCGGGCTCTACATGATTAATTTCACGTTTCTAGGTTCCATATTATACAAAAATCCAAAAAGTGCCTTTTGAAGAACGAAAAAGTACCAAAAGGTCCCCTTTTATAGGTTCTCACTTAATCCAGGCTCTACATAGTTAATTTCATGTTTCTAGGTTCAATATTATAGAAAATTCTAAAAGTACCAGTCGAAGTACGAAAAAATACCAAAAAGTTCCCTTTTATAGATTTTCATTTACTCCGGGCTCTACATGCTTAATTTCACGTTTCTAGGTTCAATATTATACAAAAATCCAAAAAGTACCTTTTGAAGAACGAAAAAGTACCAAAAGTCCCCTTTTATAGGTTCTCACTTAATCCATCCTCTACATTCTTAATTTCATGTTTCTAGGTTCAATATTATAGGAAATTCAAAAAGTACCTTTTGAAGAACGAAAAAGTACCAAAAAGTCCCCTTTTATAGATTCTCATTTACTCCGGGCTCTTCATGCTTAATTTCATTTTTCTAGGTTAAATCTTATAGAAAACCCAAAAAGTACCTTCTGTAGAACGAAAAAGTACCAAAAAGTCCGCTTTTATAGATTCTCATTTACTACGGGCTCTACATGCTTAATTTCATGTTTCTAGGTTCAATATTATAGAAAATTCAAAAAGTACCAGTCGAAGTACGAAAAAGTACCAAAAAGTCACCTTTTATAGATTCTCACTTACTCCGGGCTCTACATGCTTAATTTCATGCTTCTTGGTTTAATTTTAAAGAAAACTCAAAAAAATACCTGAGTAGAACGAAAAAGTACGAATTATTTATTATTAATTTCATGTTTCGATTTCAATATCAAAGAAAACTCAAAAAGTACCAGATGGAGAATGAAAAAGTACCAAAAAATATCACTTGGTACCGGGGTTCCAAATAACACCTCATTAGCATATTTAGTGTTTCTAAATCTAAAAATTTTATCTAAACTGGATCATTGTGTTTGAATAAAATCAAATTTCCCGCTTTTACCCCTTTTGGTACTTTTTTTCTACCCATTAACGAAATAAAAATTCTATTCCAAAATGTTGCAATATCGTAGTGGGAGCCCGTTATTATGTATTTATATGTATAAGTTAATAAACCAAAATCAATGTTTTATGAAAAAAGTAACAAAAATAGGTACAATTTTCACCCCTTAAACATCCGAATAACCAAAAAGTACTAAATTTATATTTTTATTTTTTCGTCAAGTTATGAAGGAGTCAAAAATATTGTCTGAATGTTCACTGGTTAAAAAGATACATGGGGTGCAAAAAAGTACCAAAATACAGTTTTTACCCGTTTATTCCCTAAAGGGGCCGAAATTGAAAAAAGTACCAGACACCTGTCCGCTTATTTTTTAAATGAACGACGATAAGCTTTAAACTATTTTTGTATCTTTTCTAGTTTAGGAGATATGAGGTTACCGATTTTACCCGTTTTTACCCTTTTTTACCCCCTAAACATTCGAATTTCCAAAAATCCCGTCTTAGTGGATCTATTTGGTGGGAGACCAACCCCCTGTAAAAATTTCAGCTCTTTAGCTTTAACCGTTTAGGCTGTGCGATGATGAATCAGTCAATCAGTCAGTCAGTCAGTAACGTTAGAATTTTATATATTAACCATTATTATTGTAATTTTTTCTCCTTTTCCCTTTCTGTTCTTTCTTTTTCCCAGTTTTTCTTCTTTTTCTATAAAAAGTACTCCTTTTTCACGTTTTATATTTCTGAAAATGATATAATAGAAAATATATTTTTATTACATTGAAATGCAAGTACATTTCCTCGAAGGTTTTAAGCAGAAAAGAAATATCTTCTCCAAAGTACAAAGACTAAAAGTCGTTTGTTTTAAAAACTTTACCACAATTTTTTCAATGGACATATAACTTGTAAATTTTCCTCTAGATAATTTAGGATGTATGTTATTATCTTCTTTCTTATATATTTCTTATTATTTGTGAGTCGTTAAATGATTTTGATAAATTTAAATTTCTTAGCTGTTTATTGCGTTTTTATACCCTCCACCACCATCAGTGGTGATAGAGGGTATATATAAGTTTGTCATTCCGTGTGTAACTCTAAGAAATATTCAACTGAGACCCAACAAAGGACATATATTCTGGGTCCTTATGAAATTCTGAGTCGATTTAGCTATGTCCCACAGTGGTATAGGAAAAACAAGTAAGAAATTATAGTCGGGCGAGGCCGACCATATAATACCCTACACCTTTGACAAAAATATCATGTGATTTAGTTGCCATAATAAAGCATTTAAGTTGAATTGTACCTTGCCTTAGATATACATACTTAAGCTGTTTATTGTTGAATAAAATTGTGTGCAATTAGGTGAAATTTTGATGGGGGCTTTTCATAGGGGCTAGGGTCATATGAGAACCTATTATTATGGAATTTTTGGGGGTCATCAAGTCTTGTATACAACTTGGTTCTTGCAGCTTTTTGTCGAGATATGAGTATATTAAACATAATTATGAACTTAAAAGCCCTATTCGGTGGGTTCAGTTGTATGGGGGCTAGGTGAAATAATGGACCGATGTAAACCATTTTCAACAGGCTTCATCTACGGTACCATAAAAGATCATGAGCCAAATTTCATTGAATTATCTCCAAAATTGCGACCTTTGGTTTGATTACAAGTTTTAAAAGCCCTATTCGGGGGTTCAGTTGTATGGGGGCTAGTTCAAATAATGGACCGATTGTAACCATTTTCAATGGGCTTCGTCTACGGTACCATAAAAGATCATGAGCCAAATTTCATTGAATTATCTCAAAAATTGCAACCTGTGGTTTGATTACAAGTTGTATGGGGGCTAGGTGAAATGATGGACCGATGGTAACCATTTTCAACAGGCTTCGTCTACGATACCATAAAAGATCATGTGCCAAATTTCACTGAATTATCTCCAAAATTGCGACCTGTAGTTTGATTACAATTTTTAAAAGCCCTATTCGGGGGTTCAATTGTATGGGGGCTAGGTGAAATAATGGACCGATGTTAACCATTTTCAATAAGCTTCATCTACGATACCATAAAATATCATGTGCCAAATTTCATTGAATTATCTCCAAAATTGCGACCTGTAGTTTGATTACAAGTTTTAAAAGCCCTATTCGAGGGGTTCAGTTGTATGGGGGCTAGGTGAAATAATGGACCGATGTTAACCATTTTCAACAGGCTTCATCTACGGTACCATAAAAGATCATGTGCCAAATTTCATTGAATTATCTCCAAAATTGCGACCTGTAGTTTGATTACAAGTTTTAAAAGCCCTATTCGAGGGGTTCAGTTGTATGGGGGCTAGGTGAAATGATGGACCGATGTTAACCATTTTCAATAGGCTTCGTCTCTGGGACAATAGAAGATCATGTACCAAATTTCATTGAATTATCTTCAAAATTGCGACCTGTAGTTTGATTACAAGGTTTACATGGACGGACGGACAGACGGACGGACACAGCTAAATCGACTCAGAAAATGATTCTGAGCCGATTGGTATACTTTAAGGTGGGTATAGGACCAATATTATTGTGCGTTACGGCGGGGGGTCCTCAAATTAGGACACCTCGGCTATGTTAAATTTTTAAAACGATCCTATTTTTTCATTTGAGTTCCGATTTAAAAAAAAATTTCGTATATAGAATCTCCTCATCGAGCACTATAAAATATGTCGTCGGCAGTAAATTATATCTTATAGTTTAGGAGATATTCTCATTTGAAAATTAAAATTTTAAAATTTTTTTTATTCGCTTAACAACAAGTTTATATATCAAGCAGTGAACGAATTATGTAAAAATCATTACTGAGTCCAAAGTTATAGGCATTTTAATTTAAAAAATTAAAAAAAGGCAATTTTTTGTCATTTTTTTTGGGAAAAAAGTATCTTTTTCTTTTTAAGTTATCTAAAAAGTTTCTAAGAAGATGTATATAAAATTTATACTTTTTGGAAAGCTGACTTTACATAAAATACGATAAATGAAACAAAACCTAAAAATTTTTGATACCGAGGGGACCAGGTCCATCCAAAAAAACCCTATTTTTTATGGAAAATTAAATTTTGAGCAAAAATTCTCAAATCTCATAGTCGATATCAAATTATAGTGACCTGTTTTATATGACCCAATATGTTCTTAATCATTTTGTAACGGGTTTCGATAACCCCGCGCCTGGTATGGATATAATAGGCAAAAAACCAAAAAATCCCATTTTTGAGATTTTTTAAAACTTTTTTGGGAATTCCGAGTTTTCTAATAAGAAAATTCGAAATTTTTATTTAATTTTGGATTTTGAGTAAAAAAATTTACCTAACTGTAAAATTCAAAATATATTTATAAATAAAATTTTTATTGCAATTTGAAAAATTTGTATCTTCGCAAAAACTGAATAAAAAACATTTTTTAATTTTTTTTTTAAAAGTATTCCGCGAATTTTTTGTAGTGCTTGCTGAGGAGATTCTATATACGAATTTTTTAAATCGGAACTCAAATGAAAAAATAGGATCGTTTTAAAAATTTAACATAGCCGAGGTGTCCTAATTTGAGGACCCCCCGCCGGGCCCCTAGTTGGCCTATAAGGTCCAAATTCAAAACCTAAACTCGACAACACCTCCTCTTTGTGCATACCAAATTTCATTAAAATCGGATTAACCGTTTAGAAGTTACCGAATTATTTCCCTCTTTTTTTTCCTATACCACTGTGTGTCCGTCTGTCCGTCCGAATGTCTGTCTGTGACACAGACTCTGTGTAAAACACGCTCACGTTAAAACGAAGCAATGGAAATTAACGAAATTTATTATCTGGTACAGTTTGCTATTGAAAATGAGCAAAATCGGTTCACATCGGGAAAAGTTATGAATCAAAATTTAAAACAACTCCAAAAAAATAGGCATTTTTTATACATTCTGATGTAATTTTCTCGAAAACTATGCAAGATAATTTCATAAACGTCATTATACATTCGTTTCTACACAAGATCTTGATTCCTGCTGAAAATTGCCAGAATCGGTTCATAATTTCATATACATCCCATACAAAAGTATATATTCCCGGAAAATTAGTTTTTATACCCTCCACCACTATCAGTGGTGATAGAGGGTATATATAAGTTTGTCATTCCGTGTGTAACACCAAAAAATATTCATCTGAGACCCAACAAAGTATATATATTCTGGGTCCCTATGAAATTCTGTGTCGATTTAGCTATGTCCGTCTGTCTGGTTAAAACACCCTCACGTTAAAACTAAGCAAATGACATCAACCAAATTCACTGAGAATATTCATTGCTTTCCTAAGCAGTTTGGTATTGAAAATCAGCAAAATCGGTTCACAACGTAGTTTTCTCAGAAACTACCAAAGATAATTCGACAAATTTTGTCACAGATTATTTTTTCCATCTATAGATTAATTATGTTTAAAATTGTAACAATCGATCCAAAATTTCCCAAGGTACATATTCCCGGAAATTATTTTATCGTTAATAACTTCCTCAAATATATCGGTATCAACACAAAATTTTGTACATATTGACACTATATGAACAGGAATCAAAACTACGGACTTAGATCTGTATCGGTCCACAATTGGTCATAGTTCCCATATAAGGTCCACTTTCGAAAATCACTTAAATAAATATATTTTATTGATAAATAAAGCTATCGAGATAAAATTCGACATGAATATGTTTTGTATATACATAAATCATTCTACGGAATTTTTTTCCGGATCGGTCCATAATTGGTCATAGCTCCCATATAAGGTTCACATCAGAAAATCACGTTTCGTTTCTGTAACTCTCGCATCGAGAATTTTCTCGCATGAAACAGTGAAATTGAAGAAAAAACAATGTGAATTGAAACAAAATATCATTTCTCACATGCAAGTGTTTCTGTAAGAAAATTTTGTGAGAACTATCTGTCATTTATGTTTTTTGACGTAAGTTATTGGAAATTTGTGAGTAAAAGTGTTTCTGTAAGAAAATTTTGTGAGAAGTTTCTCACATGAACTGTCAAAAAAACTCACATTTTAAAACAGTGCGGAAAGGAAAATTTTAAGTAAAAAAATTTAATTTAAATATGAATTCTATGAAATAACAAAAAAGTAATGTTATATTTATTATTAATTAAGATTAAAATAAATATTGTTCACTATTTTTTAGAAAATAGGAGGAATTTCGTATATACAGAAGCAAATGCTAAAAAAGTACGTGGGCGTTAACTTAGAATTTGCTAAGGGCGAATTGAGTGGGATAATTCGAACAATTTTTCTATATTTTTATACCCTCCACCACCATCAGTAGTGATTAGGGCGATCGACTCGATTTTTCAACCGGTTTTAAAACCGGTTTTTTCTGCTTTACCAGTGTCGGTTTTTTCTTAATGTTGCTTTTTCGAATTTCGAATAACCCGGTTTTTTCACTTTTTAAAAACCGGTTTCGAATACTTTTATTTCCTTTGTATTCAAAGATTATTTAAATGAAATTTTTAAGTAAATAATAATACAGCTAAATTTTAAAAATATTTGAGTCGAGGAACTAGCGTATATTTTTCTAAAGCTCCTTTGGTTAAACTTTTTTTATTTTCCTAATTAATTAAAAAAATTTATTTGTAAAACTGATAACTGTTTGATAAAATTTTATCAATCTTAAGATTATATTCCAATTACAATAATTAATTTACGGCTGAAATTTTATGGAAGTGTTGGAATGCCTATGCAAATTTCATAAACAGGGCTTTTAAAATAAGCTAGGATTACATAGTACCTTATGTTTAACAGAAGTGTCCCACTTTTTTCCTAATTTTTATACCCACCATCAAAAAAGATGGGGGGTATATTGATTTTGTCATTCCGTTTATAACACATCGAAATATTGATCATAGACCCATAAAAGTATATATATTCCGGGTCCTTATTAAATTCTAAGACGATCTAGCCATGTCCGTCCGTCTGTCTGTTGAAATCACGATAGGAGCTAGACAGTTGAAATTTTGCATAAATATTCTCTATTGTTAAGGTTTGTTTGGTGTTGAAAATGGGCAATATCGGTCCACTTTTTCGGATAGCCCCCATACAAGTGGACCTCCAAAAAACAGCTTTAACGGGCATAACTGTTTTATAAGTAGGAGTATAGCGATGAAATTCGACATAAAGAAGTTTAATGTGAGCCAAAATCTTTCTAAAAAATTTTTTGAGGATCGGCCTATAAATGACC
Source organism: Lucilia sericata (assembly GCF_015586225.1). Taxonomy (NCBI): domain Eukaryota; kingdom Metazoa; phylum Arthropoda; class Insecta; order Diptera; family Calliphoridae; genus Lucilia; species Lucilia sericata. The sequence continues at coordinate 2,363,572 of NW_023994044.1, forward strand.
CTACCTCCCATATAAGGTCCCCTTATGAAAATTACTTTAACACTCATTACTGGTCCCAAAATGCAAGTATAGCAATGAAATTCGGTATAAGTATGTTTCTTACGAACCAAAATCTCTCTACCAATTTTTTTTAGGATCGGTCCATAAATGACCCTACCCCCCATATAAGGTCCCCTCCTGAAAATGACTTAAGCACTCATTACTGGCCCCAAAATGCAAGTATAGCGATGAAATTCGACATAAATAAGTTTCATGTGAGCCAAAATTTTTCTACCAAATTTTTTCAGGATCGGTCCATAATTGACCCTACCCCCTATATAAGGTCCCCTTTAGAAAATTACTTTAACACTCATTACTGGTCCAAAAATGCGAGTATAGCGATGAAATTCGGTATAAGTAAGTTTCTTACGAATAAATAAATGACCCTATCCCCCATGTAAGGTCCCCTTCTGAAAATGACTTTAACGATCATTACTGGCTAAAAAATATGAATATAGCAATAAAATTTTACACAATTAAGTTCCTCGCGAGCCAAAATCTTTTTAATAACTTTTATGTGGATAGGTCCATAATTGGCCCTACTCTCCCTATTGGGTCCACTTCAGGAAATAGCTTAAACGCTCATTACTGTCTTAAAAATACGAGTAAAGCGATGAAATGCTACACACGTAAGTTTCTTACGAGTCAAATCTTCTGTACCAATTTTTTTGGATCGGCCCATAAATGACCCTTCCCCCATATAAGGTCCCCCTCTGCAAATAACTACAATGCTCATTACTGGCTTAAAAATATGAATGTGACGAAAATTGACGCACATAAGTTTAATGCGTGCCAAAATCTCTCCACCAAATTTAGGGAGGATCGGTCCATAATTTAATTTTCAGAAAATTACTTAAACGATCATTACGGGCTTAAAAATATGAGTTATGAAATTCGCTCCGAATTTCATGCGGAATGTGTTGGTAATACACAAAAGGTTCCCTTCAGGAAAGAGTTTTGGTTAATAACTACGAGTGTTCCTTATTTAAAATACGAGTATAGCGCTTAAATTTTGCATAAACAAGTCCTATACATAATCTATGTACAAAATTTTATGAGTATCGGTTCATAATTGACGCTCACGGTTTAAGAATTGAAATAAAATATTTGTTTTTTATACCCTACACCACTTTAGTGGGGAGGGTATATTGGGTTTGTGCTGATGTTTGTAACGCACAATAATATTGGTCCTATACCCACCTTAAAGTATACCAATCGGCTCAGAATCATTTTCTGAGTCGATTTAGCTGTGTCCGTCCGTCCGTCTGTCCGTCCGTCTGTCCGTCCGTCCATGTAAACCTTGTAATCAAACTACAGGTCGCAATTTTGAAGATAATTCAATGAAATTTGGTACATGATCTTCTATTGTCCCAGAGACGAAGCCTATTGAAAATGGTTAACATCAGTCCATTATTTCACCTAGCCCCCATACAAGTGAACCCCTCGAATAGGGCTTTTAAAACTTATAATCAAACTACAGGTCGCAATTTTGGAGATAATTCAATGAAATTTGGCACATGATCTTTTATGGTATCGTAGATGAAGCTTATTGAAAATGGTTAACATCGGTCCATTATTTCACCTAGCCCCCATACAACTGAACCCCCGAATAGGGCTTTTAAAAATTGTAATCAAACTACAGGTCGCAATTTTGGAGATAATTCAGTGAAATTTGGCACATGATCTTTTATGGTATCGTAGACGAAGCCTATTGAAAATGGTTACCATCGGTCCATCATTTCACCTAGCCCCCATACAACTGAACCCCCGAATAGGGCTTTTAAAAATTGTAATCAAACCACAGGTTGCAATTTTTGAGATAATTCAATGAAATTTGGCTCATGATCTTTTATGGTACCGTAGACGAAGCCCATTGAAAATGGTTACAATCGGTCCATTATTTGAACTAGCCCCCATACAACTGAACCCCCGAATAGGGCTTTTAAAACTTGTAATCAAACCAAAGGTCGCAATTTTGGAGATAATTCAATGAAATTTGGCTCATGATCTTTTATGGTACCGTAGATGAAGCCTGTTGAAAATGGTTTACATCGGTCCATTATTTCACCTAGCCCCCATACAACTGAACCCACCGAATAGGGCTTTTAAGTTCATAATTATGTTTAATATACTCATATCTCGACAAAAAGCTGCAAGAACCAAGTTGTATACAAGACTTGATGACCCCCAAAAATTCCATAATAATAGGTTCTCATATGACCCTAGCCCCTATGAAAAGCCCCCATCAAAATTTCACCTAATTGCACACAATTTTATTCAACAATAAACAGCTTAAGTATGTATATCTAAGGCAAGGTACAATTCAACTTAAATGCTTTACTATGGCAACTAAATCACATGATATTTTTGTCAAAGGTGTAGGGTATTATATGGTCGGCCTCGCCCGACTATAATTTCTTACTTGTTTTTTAATTAATATTTTGGTAGTTCAAAAGAGCTCTGGCCATAATTGACTGACATAAGCCATATTCCAAATATCACCCTGATGTTTATAGGGGAGCATTCCTTTTACGGCATACGGTTTGATGGTGGGTATATGAGATTCGGCACAGCCGAATATAACACTCTTACTTGTTTTATATTAATGAAATAATGTAAAACAGGTGACTAGATCTATAGTTATAATCTCTTAAACTGTTAAAATCATTTCGGGCCATGTTTTATTAATCAAATTTAAACATAAACATTAAGTTTTTCAAATTAAAATATATTTTTTTATTTATAATGAAAAACCGGTTAACCGGTTTTTTCTGAATTTGAAAAAAATCAACCGGTTTTCTTTAAATGTCAACTATTCGAACTATTCGAAAACCGGTTTTTGGAAAATGTCGAATAATCGATCACCCTAGTAGTGATAGAGGGTATATATAAGTTTGTCATTCCGTGAGTAACACCAAAAAATATTCATCTGAGACCCAACAAAGTATATATATTCTGGGTCCTTATGAAATTCTGAGTCGATTTAGCTATGTCCGTCTGTCTGTCTGTCTGTCTGGTTAAAACACGCTCACGTTAAAACTAAGCAAATGACATCAACCAAATTCACTGAGAATATTCATTGTTTTCCTAAGCAGTTTGGTATTGAAAATCAGCAAAATCAGTTCACAACTTAAAAAGTTATGAGTAAAAATTTCAGACTACCTAAAAAAAATTAAGTTTTTTCCCTAATTCTGGAGTAGTTTTCTCAGAAACTACCAAAGATAATTCGACGAATTTTGTCACAGATTATTTTTTCCATCTATAGATTAATTATGTTTAAAATTGTAACAATCGATCCAAAATTTCCCATAGCCCCCATACAAAGGTACATATTCCCGGAAATTATTTTATCGTTAATAACTTCCTCAAATATATCGGTATCAATACAAAATTTTGTACATATTGACACTATATGAACAGGAATCAAAACTACGGACTTAGATCTGTATCGGTCCCCAATTGGTCATAGTTCCCATATAAGGTCCACTTTCGAAAATCACTTAAATTAATATAATTTATTGATAAATAAAGCTATCGGGATAAAATTCGACATGAATATGTTTTGTATATACATAAATCATTCTACGGAATTTTTTTCCGGATCGGTCCATAATTGGTCATAGCTCCCATATAAGGATCACATCAGAAAATCACTTAAACGAGCATAATTCATAGATAAATAAAGCTATCTGGATAAAATTCGACATGAATGTGTTTTGTGTGTATATGAATTACTCTATGAAATTTGTTCCGGATCGGTCCATAATCGGTCATAGCTCCCATATAAGGTCCACATCCGAAAATCACTCAAATGCGTTAACACGAAGCAACAAAAACTAACGAAATTCACCCAAAATTTTTACTATTGTCCTAGGCAGTTTGGCATTGAAAATGAGCAAAATCGGTTTACATCGGGAAAAGTTATGAATCAAAATTTAAAACAACTCCGAAAAAATAAGCATTTTTTTACACATTCTGATGTAATTTTCAGGAAAACCATACAATATAATTGCATGAAAATCATCATACATTCGTTTCTACACAAGAGCTTGACTACTGCTGAAAATTGGCGGAATCGGTCCACAATTTCATATACCTCCCATACAAAAGTACATATTCCCGGAAAATGAGTTTATTGTTAATAACTTCCGTCAGAATGTTGATAGCTTCACAAAATTTTACAAGTAAAATCTTATGTGAATGGAATTCATTCAGAGAAAAAATTTTCAGGATCGGTCCATAGTTGGTCATAGCTACCATACAAGGTCCCCTTCCGAAAATCACTTAAACGCTCATAACTCATTACTAAATTGAGATATCCATATAAAATTTTGTACAAGTATTGCTCTTATATACAGAAATATTACTATGAATTTGTTTTCCGATCGGACCATAATTGGTCATAGCTCCCATACAAGGTCCCCTCCCGAAAAACACATAATGATACATAACTCCTTACTAAGTTAAGATATCCATATAAAATGTAGTACAAGTATTGCTCTTATATACAGAAATATTACTGTAAATTTTTTTGCGATCGGTCCATAATTGGTCATAGCTCCCATACAAGGTCCCCTCCCGAAAATCACTTAAGCGCACATAACACATTACTAAATTAAGATATCCTTACAAAATTTCGCACAAGTATTGCTCTTATATACAGAAATATTACTGAAAAATTTGTTTCCAATAGGTCCTTAATTGGTCATTCAAAATTCCCTCCCGAAAATCATTTAAACGCTCATTACTAAATTAAGATGTTCATATAAAATTTGGTACAAGTATTGCTCTTATATACAGAAATATTACTGTAATTTTTTTTGCGATCGGTCCATAATTGGTCATAGCACCCATACAAGGTCCCCTCCCGAAAATCATTTAAATGCTCATTACTAAATCAAGATATTCATATAAAATTTGGTACAAGTATTGCTCTTATATATCGAAATGTTACTTATTTCTAAAATCCTAAATCAATAAAAATTTGGTACAAGTATCGCTCTTATATACAGAAATGTTACTGTGAAATTTTTTCCGATCGGTCTATAATTGGTCATATCTCCCATACTAGGTTCTGCCCCAAAAAACACTTTAACCGTATTAACCAGTTGCATTAGTGTGGGAAACTTTTGATTTGTGTGTATGAGGGAAAAAGAAATATCAATCATCTCTTTCTCTCACACACAAAATCAAAAGTTTCCCAAAAAAAATTTCCCTGTGTGAACCGGCACTTATCAAATTGTGAATTTCCTTAAATCTTTGTGAATTTCCTTAAATCTTTTACACACATGCATACATACAAATTATTAAATATCGCTAAAGCATATCTTAGGGCGCTATAAAAATATAAAAGAAAAGGCGTTTGTAATGTTCAATAAATCTTGCAATTGTAACAGATTTAAGCTGTCTAACTCTTGGCGTTTTTCTATTTAAGACATGAGAAAACTTATTTCTACAAATATTTGATCAACTAAAACAGTATTAATATAAAAGTAGCTGGTGGAGGGTATTTAAGATTCGGCTCTGCCGAATATAGCAATTCAATTTGTTTGTTTATTTATTCTTCGTTTATAGATTTGTTCGGCAATTTTTGTTTTCTTCTTTTAATTTTTATGTTTTTGACAGCTGTTTTATTGGAAATTTCCAATAAAAACGTAATTCGTGTAGCCTCTTCTCACTTTAATTACAGAAACACTTTTTACTAACAAACTGAGAAACGATGAAATTTTTTGTTTCACACTTCTCGATGTGAGAACTTCTCACTAAAAGTTACATAAACGGGGTACTGTAATTTCTAAATTTTAACAAAACTATGTATCGTAGAGTACAACAATAATATGTACATATGTATGTATATAGAGTATTGATTGTAAAGTAAAGTAGAAATATTAGTGATTCAGTAGCAATAGAATAATTAACAAAAATAGTATTTTTCTTTAATATTTCAAATTGATATTTTTCATATGTAAATATTGAGCCATATACTAATTTTAAAGAAGAAAATGTTTAATGTAAATAGAAAAGAATACTCCCATTAATTTGTTATTAGAGTATTCAAAATAAGTCATGACCATACTCAACATCATAAAATATATCTTCATTAATGTCAACAACCTTACTCAAGGTTATTTATTCATATAAACAAACCAAAAATACTCAAATGCTATTTATGCAAGTCATCAGTTTCTAATTTCGTCACAATTAAAAGTGCAAAAATTAAAAATTGTCTCCCTGTTAAAAATTGTTTGTATGTTTTTTTCAACATTATTACATAAATATGTATTATGAAGAAAAATATATTCATCGATTCACACTTAAACGTTGACTTTATTGCAATCTAAAACTCGTGCACGAACATGCTTGAAATTGTCAATTAAAGCAACAGGCGATCAACAATCCATAGATCCATACATGTATGTTAAATTTCATAAATTTTGCTTACTCCACATTTTTATACCCTACACCACTTTAGTGGGGAGGGTATATTGGGTTTGTGCTGATGTTTGTAACATACAAAAATATTCGTCCACCTTAAAGTATACCAATCGGCTTAGAATCGTTTTCTGAGTCGATTAAGCTATGTCCGTCCGTCCGTCTGGCTGGCTGGCTGTCCATGTAAACCTTGTGCGCAAGGTACAGGTCGCAATTTTCAAGATAATTGGATGAAATTTGGCCCAAGGACGAAGCCTATTTAAAATGGTTAAAATCGGTTCATTATTTCACCTAGCCCCCATACAACAGAATCCCCCGAAAAGGGCTCTGTTAATTATGTTTAATATACCTGTATATTGATAAAAAGCGGCACAACTAAGTTTTATACAAGCCTTGAGGACCTTGCCAAATTTCATAGAGATCGGGCCTCATTAGACCCTAGCTCCCATACAAAGTCCCCTTCAGAAAATTACTTGAATGTCCAAATTTAACTTATAATAAACACAAATATCGCGATGAAATTCAGCACAATAAAATATTATGTAAATATAAATATATTTACAAAATTTTATCGGGCTTGGTACATATTTGCCCCTAGCCCCCCTATAAAGCCTCTTTCAGAAAATTAGTTTTTCATCCAAAAATTGCTGAAATGTATCGTAACAAGGTAATAGAAGATAAATGCTTTATTATGAAAAATAAATCACATTTAATATTCATAACTGGTGTAGGGTATCATATGGTCGGTCACGCCCACTATACTTTCTTACTTGTTTCTTGATTAATTTTGTTTAAAAGAATTTTAGGGTAATTACAAATATTTTGAATATGCAATTAATTTGGGTCAACAACCAAACTCCATAAAATTTTTTTTCTCAATGAATTCTGTTGACATAAGATTTTAATTTGTAAAATTTTGTGAAGATATTAACATTCTGACGGAAGTCATTAAAATAAATTCATTTTCCTGGAATATGTAGGTACTTTTGTATGGGAGGTAAATAAATTATGTACCGATTCTGGCAGGATTCAAGATCTTGTGTAGAGACGAATGTATGATGACTTTCATGAAATTATCTTGCATAGTATTCGAGAAAATTACATCAGTATGTGTAAAAAATGCAGACGGACGGACGGACAGACGGACATAGCTAAATCTACTCAGAATTTCATAAGAGCCCAGAATATATATACTTTGTTGGGTCTCAGATGAATATTTCTTGGTGTTACACACCACAGTGGGGCAGAATGGAAATTTTTTGGAAATAAATCTGGCATTTCTAAACGGCTGATCCGATCGGGATAAAATTTGAGCGTAGCCAAGGAGTATTCGAGTTTAAGTTTTGAAGATGAACCCCCCAGATGCCCCAGGGACGGAGCTGTGGCGGCTCAAACTAGGGTACCTACGACATGTAAAATTTTTAAACTCGTGCCATTTTTTTGTTTTTCACCCAAATACAAAGATTTTTATATTTTCTGAAAGCGCTCGACGAGATCTTGAAAAAACATGCTTGGACATACTACTTATCTCTTATAATATCCGAGTTATAGGCATTTAAAAATTTAGTGATACAAAATTTACCATACCTTGGTCCGCCTTTTTTTGAATACCGGGCGTAATTTTGGACCAAATGGACTCAATTTTTTCTTGTTAGACAATAAAATTTCCAATAATATACAAAAAATTTCAGATAAATATCATTTACAGATCCAAAAATATACGTTTTTTAATTTAAAAATTCCAAAAAAGTTAGATTTTTGCCGTTTTTTTTGCCCAAAATGTGTCTTAACTCTTTTATTAATAAAATAAAATTTTCTTTATGAACATATAACAATTTTATAGTTTTCTAAAAAGAATCTTTACGCAGAACGCTTTGGCGTAAAAAACTTGTCCTATTTTTTGAAAATGTTGCCACTGCGTCCTTCCGAATATGACCTATTTTTTATCAAAACTTCAACTTTGGGCGACATGTTCTAAAATCCCAAAGCTGGGATCAGAAAACTGAAAGCAGTTTTGGAAACCTCAATATGTTTTCTATTTACTCCAAAAGTATTTTCCCAGCCCTGAAAGAAATGTGGACTCTATGGGCAAAAATGTAAAAAATCCCATTTTTGGGATTTTCATTCCTATTTTTGGGAATTGCGGGATGCCCTTTGACCTTTTCAATTTTGTTTTTGCATTTTCTTATTTGAGATGACAAATTTAACAAGCGTTGAAGATTTCATTGAGTTTTGTTCATAAATAAAGATTTTGTCATATATTACATATTTGTTAAATTTCTAAAACTATGATTTATATCAAAATTTTAATAGGGTCGCAGATAGCTACAACAATTTAGTCCATATTTATCCCTTAATATCATTTTTTAGTTAGATATGGAAATTCTTGACCCTTTACAAAAAATTTCAAGCCAATATCTCAATTACATTCAAAAATATGTTCATTTAAACCTGTGTCCTTTAATTTCATCTTTTAAATATTTTAGTATTAAATATGACAGAACATGTTTTAATCTTATATTTACCTATTTTCTATTTGTTTGCTTATCCTTATAATTGAAAGGTCCTATTATGCTTAAATTTTCAGAAATTTATAACTATTTTTTACCTAAATTTTTTCGACAGATCATTTCGTTCTGTTTCGTTTATGATCATGTAGGTAAAAATATACAGGTAATGATAATTTCGATTCATTCACTAATAAGAAATATCAATGACTGAATTACAGGTTATAGTAATATAGTCCTAAATGTTAATAGGTAGACATTTCGTAATTTTTTACTTTGGAATACCTGTATCGGAAATGACAAGAATTGGTATATAAGTAAACTTCTCAGATTTTAAGTACCATATTTAATAAATCTACAATGAAGATTACATTAAAGTACGAAGAGTTGTGTTCCGTTTTATGGAGTGTATCTTCAAAAGGGTCAGAAAGAATTGAAGACATTTCAAATTATATAAAAACTACATATAGTAGAAAAGTAGACAAAACAGGCATATCAAAAATTGAAAACTTTTTAAAACTTTTTGATGTAAAAAGTAAGTCTGTGGATGGAAATCAAAAGAAATTTCGATTAAAATTTTGTAGTTGGATGGAAACTACTACGGAAATCTCAACTTACAACACATCAGCAGGAGCGCCTTGCAAGTCATACGAAGACTTATGTTCAAGGTCAAAAAAAAAGAGGGTCACACAAAAACTTTTTTCAATCTCAAATGAGGAAATTGCTGATACATTTAACGAAATGCTGAAAAAGGAAAACCAACCTATGGATGCCGTACATATTGCAACTATTCTTCCTAATGCATCACCAAAACGACTTAAGCGAATTGTGGAAAGTATACCAACTCCAACATCACAATCAAATTTTACTGAAGAGGAAGCAATAGCGCTTATGTTGGAACTGGGTCTCAGTCGAAATAAGTACCAAATATTAAGGAAATCTCTGCATGAAAAAGGACACAATATATTACCATCATACAAGGCGATCCAGGAAAAAAAACAAACTATCCTACCATCACCTATTGCTGTTAATGATGTGGAAGCTTGTATTGATATATCATCTTTGCTCGAAAACACAGCATCAAGAATTGTGTCAGACTTTTCAGAAGACCAACTAAGGAAAATTCATAACTGTGATGTTGTCTTAATGTGTAAGTGGGGATGTGACGGTTTATCAGCACTTCCAGAATACAAACAAGCTTGTGGAAGTCGGACATTAGCAGACTACAAAAGTGTATTTATGTCATCATTAGTGCCATTACGAATTCGTTCATATTCCCTTAATCCATCATCGTCAAGAATATATAAAGGAGTAAAAGAAAACAACAAAAGATTTAGTGGAATATTTAAAAGATGAAATAAATGCACTGGAGCCCATTTGCATAAAAATAAAGGAATTCTCTATTAACGTATCATATCAGCTAAGCTTAACAATGATTGATGGAAAGGTCAGCAATGCCATAACAGAAACTTCTTCCTTCTGGAGATGCTCAATATGTAATGAGAAAAAGTCGCAATTCTCAAATATAAACAAAAGCAGAAGTATTAATGAAGAAGTCCTGTCTTTTGGAATTTCACCACTTCATGCCAGAATACGATTTTTGGATTACTTTTTACACATAGCATACGACCTCAAATATAGAAGTGTGCCAGAGAATCTTACTAAATCAACAAAAAATAATGAAGAATTGAAAGAACTGAGAGCTGCGGAAAAAAGCAGAATCCAAGAAGAATTTAAAGTTCAGATGGGATTAAACATCGACAAACCACTTCCAAGTTGCGGTAGTACAAATGACGGTAATACGGCGAGAAGGTTTTTTTCGTGATTTTGAAATTACTTCAAAAATAACTGGAATCGACAAGGAGTTGCTTCGAAGAGTTAACACTATTTTAATGGCACTGAATAGTAAACATAAAATTAATGGAAATCGATTTGGGGAATATACATCTGAAATTTCTAAATTACTTGTATCTCTGTATCCATGGAGGGAACTAACACCAACAGTACACAAAGTATTGTGTCATGGTCAAATAATAATTGAATCGAATATTCTTCCACTTGGAGAGTTAACAGAAGAAGCCCAGGAAGCGAGGAATCGAGATTTTAAGCATGTTCAACTTTTCAGCTAAAGAAAATGCTCCAGGCAATCACAGAATGAAGATATTTTTAATAGTTTACTTCTATCTTCTGATCCTGTTCTTTCAACTATGCGAAAAAGATGGATTTGTTATAAAACTCTATCATCTCAAAACGAGGAAGATTTAAAGGACTTATATTACCTTCTGGATATGTATACCGATATGACAGATTATTTTATAGAAAATAAGTAGTGTTAAGAATTAACTATATAAGTAGGTTGTAAGAATTAATTGTATTATGTTTAAGATAAACAGTTCAAATAAAAAAAGCTATTATACTAACTGATGATATTGTATTAAATTGTGTTTTATATTTCGGTGGGCGGGAAAGGTGGTTTGTGTGAGGTGATTTAGGTGTTGTTGTGCGTGGCTCATAATAAATTTTTTTATTGTATATACAATGTTATAGTCCTTAATAAAATAATTAACTAAATAATTTTTAAAAATTGTCCAAATATTTTATTCAACATCAAATGTATGTTCTGTCATACTTAATACTAAAATATGAAAAAGATGAAATTAAAGGACACAGGTTTAAATGAACATATTTTTGAATGTAATTGAGATATTGGCTTGAAATTTTTTGTAAAGGGTCGAGAATTTCCATATCTAACTAAAAAATGATATTAAAGGATAAATATGGACTAAATTGTTGTAGCTATCTGCGACCCTATTAAAATTTTGATATAAATCATAGTTTTAGAAATTAAACAAATATGTAATATATGACAAAATCTTTATTTATGAACAAAACTCAATGAAATTTTCAACGCTTGTTAAATTTGTCATTTCAAATAAGAAAAAAAAAATTAAAAAGGTCAAAGGGCATCCCGCAATTCCTTTTTTGCACATAGGGTCCACATTTCTTTCAGGGCTGGGAAAATACTTTTGGAGTAAATAGAAAACATATTGAGGTTTCCAAAACTGCTTTCAGTTTTCTGATCCCAGCTTTGGGATTTTAGAACATGTCGCCCAAAGTTGAAGTTTTGATAAAAAATAGGTCATATTCGGAAGGACGCAGTGGCAACATTTTCAAAAAATAGGACAAGTTTTTTACGCCAAAGCGTTCTGCGTAAAGATACCTTTTAGAAAACTATAAAATTGTTATATGTTCTTAATAAAAATTTTATTTTATTAATAAAAGAGTTAAGACACATTTTTGGCAAAAAAACGCCAAAAATCAAAATTTTTTTGAATTTTTAAATTAAAAAACGTATATTTTTGGATCTGTAAATGATATTGATCTCAAATTTTGTGTATATTATTGGAAATTTTGTTGTCTAACTAACAAGAAAAAATTGAGTCCATTTGGTCCAAAATTACGCCCGGTATTCAAAAAAAGGCGGACCAAGGTATGGTAAATTTTGTATCACTAAATTTTTAAATGCCTATAACTCGGATATTATAAGAGATAAGTAGTATGTCCAAGCATGTTTTTTCAAGATCTCGTCGAGCGCTTTGGGTGAAAAACAAAAAAATGGCACGAGTTTAAAAATTTTACATGTCGTAGGTACCCTAGTTTGAGCCGCCACAGCTCCGTCCCTGGGGCATCTGCGGGGTTCATCTTCAAAACTTAAACTCGAATACTCCTTGGCTACGCTCATGCCGAATTTTATCCCGATCGGATCAGCCGTTTAGAAATGCCAGATTTATTTCCAAAAAATTTCCATTCTGCCCCACTGTGCACACGGAATGACAAATTTATATATACCTACGGTGACTATATTTTTTTAGCAAAATACAGAACAGGAGAAAATAAATACACTATACACCATTTTCTAAATCAGGTTATTTTTAACCGTCAAAATTTAAATTGTCAATAAAGTTTTAAACATTATTATATTGATTGTTCACAGAAAAAAGTTTCAGCATAAATATTATGAACTACTTTCATTGACAAAAGTTAATAATATTTAAGAATAAGTTCCTAAATGGTATGAATTTTTTAATTTTTATTTTTTTAAACATAATCTAGAAGCATTGACCTAAAATATTTAAAATTTATTTTTATACCCTCCACCACCATCAGTAGTGATAGAGGGTATATATAAGTTTGTCATTCCGTGTGTAACACCAAAAAATATTCATCTGAGACCCAACAAAGTATATATATTCTGGGTCCTTATGAAATTCTGAGTCGATTTAGCTATGTCCGTCTGTCTGTCTGGTTAAAACACGCTCACGTTAAAACTAAGCAAATGACATCAACTAAATTCACTGAGAATATTCATTGTTTTCCTAAGCAGTTTGGTATTGAAAATCAGCAAAACCGGTTCACAACTTAAAAAGTTATGAGTAAAAATTTCAGACTACCTAAAAAAAATTAAGTTTTTTCCCTAATTCTGGAGTAGTTTTCTCAGAAACTACCAAAGATAATTCGACAAATTTTGTCACAGATTATTTTTTCTATCTATAGATTAATTATGTTTAAAATTGTAACAATCGATCCAAAATTTCCCATAGTCCCCATACAAAGGTACATATTCCCGGAAATTATTTTATCGTTAATAACTTCCTCAAATATATCGGTATCAACACAAAATTTTGTACATATTGACACTATATGAACAGGAATCAAAACTACGGACTTAGATCTGTATCGGTCCACAATTGGTCATAGTTCCCATATAAGGTCCACTTTCGAAAATCACTTAAATGAATATATTTTATTTATAAATAAAGCTATCGGGATAAAATTCGACATGAATATGTTTTGTATATACATAAATCATTCTACGGAATTTTTTTCCGGATCGGTCCATAATTGGTCATAGCTCCCATATAAGGAGTTTATTGTTAATAACTTCCGTCAGAATGTTGATAGCTTTAAAAAATTTTACAAGTAAAATCTTATGTGAATGGAATTCATTCAGAGAAAAAATTTTCAGGATCGGTCCATAGTTGGTCATAGCTCCCATACAAGGTCCCCTCCCGAAAATCACTTAAGCGCACATAACACATTACTAAATTAAGATATCCTTATCAAATTTCGCACAAGTATTGCTCTTATATATAGAAATGTTACTGAAAAATTTGTTTCCAATAGGTCCTTAATTGGTCATACAAAGTTCCCTCCCGAAAATCATTTAAATGCTCATTACTAAATTAAGATATTCATATAAAATTTGGTACAAGTATTGCTCTTATATACAGAAATATTACTGTAAATTTTTTTGCGATCGGTCCATAATTGGTCATAGCACCCATACAAAGTTCCCCTCCCGAAAATCATTTAAATGCTCATTACTAAATCAAGATATTCATATAAAATTTGGTACAAGTATTGCTCTTATATACCGAAATGTTACTTATTTCTAAAATCCTAAATCCATAAAAATTTGGTACAAGTATCGCTCTTATATACAGAAATGTTACTGTGAAGTTTTTTTCCGATCGGTCTATAATTGGTCATATCTCCCATACTAGGTTCTGCCCCGAAAATCACTTTAACCGTATTAACCAGTTGCATTAGTGTGGGAAACTTTTGATTTGTGTGTATGAGGGAAAAAGAAATATCAATCATCTCTTTCTCTCACACACAAAATCAATAGTTTCCCAAAAAAAGTTTCCCTGTGTGAACCGGCACTTATCAAATTGTGAATTTCCTTAAATCTTTGTGAATTTCCTTAATTCTTTTACACACATGCATACATGCAAATTATTAAATATCGCTAAAGCATATCTTAGGGCGCTATAGAAATATAAAAGAAAAGGCGTTTGTAATGTTCAATAAATCTTGCAATTGTAACAGATTTAAGCTGTCTAACTCTTGGTGTTTTCCTATTTAAGACAAACTTATTTCTACAAATATTTGATCAATTAAAACAGTATTAATATAAAAGTAGCTGGTGGAGGGTATTTAAGATTCGGCTCTGCCGAATATAGCACTTTAACTTGTTATTTTTCTATTTGTTAAAAAATGTTTGAAATTTTCTTTGGAAAATTTTATATTTCTTTATGATTTTTAGATTAAAATCGATGAAATTTGCGCGTAATTTGCGGGCCTTTTTGAAGAATGGATGTTAACCATGTTTTCTGATGATTTCCTGTTTTAGATTTTGTTTTTAAACATTTAAATTTCTATTTTCTATTATACAGAATTCGCTAATATAGGATTACTATTCTGTTGCTTTGTAAACAGAATAGTAAATAATGGACTTTAATGCAATTATTTCATGCATATCTTTGAAAAAAAGTTAAAAAAAATACCGTCATGTACAAGTTCATACATTATATAAACTTTTAATATTCTGAATGAAAATGGTTTGGGAAAAAAGTCATGTTCGGTTCATACAATTTATTCCAGTTATGTATTAATTTTTTCTGTGTTAGAAAAATAAAAATATATTAATCGATAAAGTACAAATAGAAAGCAAATACAAAATATTTATAGTTGAAAAAACTGTATTACCTACACTCAAAATATTATGTTGTAAATTCTACTGAAAAATCATTAAAAATTATAAATATTTCATTTAAATAACGGACTACAAACATTTCATTTAAATCGAAGAAGTTTTTCACTTATTTTTTATGTTATCTTTATAACTAACAAATTAAGTAAAAACAAAGTTTTTTCAATTATTTTAACTTAAAAAAAATAAACAGCAGAAATATAAAATTTTTCAGTTATTTTAACTTACAAAAAATTACCTACAAAAAAGTAGTATTTAATATTTGTTTTTACTAACAAAAATTCAATTTCTCAAAAAAGTTTGTTCCATAAAATAATACATTTTTATTTAATTTTTAACTTTACCGAAAACTACTTAAACTACAATCAGTAAATGTAAAACTTTTTTGAGTGTATATTTGTGTCAGAATTTTTTAATATTTTTGTATATCTTATGCGTTTTTATGTAAAACTAAAAAAAAAATAACGAAATACTGAACAAATACAGAACACTAAATAAAATACAGAACATTTTCATGTTTTTTAGCAAAGAATAATTTATACAGAACAGGGCTCTAAAATACTTCCTTCTTCCATTTCATCCAAATATATATAATTAAAAAAAAAAATTAATAAGATGTTTCTCTATTAACATTAATACAAAGAACTTACACTCAAAGAGAGGAAACAAAACAAACCACACAATTTACAAAAAATATAAAACTCAAAATTAAATCTTCTCACATAAATTCTAAAAAAATTCCTCCCAAAAATTCATCCCAAAAATTCCTCCCAAATGCCTGTCATTAAAAAGTGGCTTGGAAGCCCAATAAATATACTTTGCTACCATAAAAGCAATATAAATAAAAAACCCCACTTAACGTTTTGAAGATTCTAATTATAATAGTTTTTATATCCTCCACCACCATCAGCGGTGATACAGGGTATATATAAGTTAGTCATTCCATGTGTATCACCAAAAAATATTCATCTGAGACCCAACAAAGTATATGTATATCCTGGGTCCTTATGAAATTCTGAGTCGATTTAGCTATGTCCGTCCGTCTGTCTGTCTGGTCAAAACTAAGCAAATGAAATCAACCAAATTCAGTGAGAATATTCATTGTGTTCCTTAGCAGTTTGGGTAGACTACCTAATTCTTGAGTAGTTTTCTCTGAAACTACCGAAGATAATTTGACAAATTTTGTCACAGATTTTTTCTTTCATATATAGATTAATTATTTTTAAAATTGTAACAATCGATCCAAAATTTCCCATAACCCCCATACAAAGGTACATATTCCCGGAAATTAATTTATCGTTAATATCGGTAAAGCTTTTGTGATAAAATTCGAGCTGAATATGTTTTGTGTACATACAAATCATTCTACCAAATTTTGTTTCGGATCGAGCCATTATTAATCGTAGCTCCCATATAAGGCCCACTTCCGAAAATCGCCTCAACGCACATAATTGTCAAATAACGGTATCTTGTTAAAATTCGACACAAATATTTTTCTTCTATATATGAATCACTCTACGAAAGGTCCACTTCCGGAAATCATTTAATCGCATATGTTTCATTGATGAATAAAGCTATCGGTATAAAATTCAACTTGAATAAGTTTTGTGTACAAATAAATAATCCTACCAATTTTTCCCCGGATCGGCCCATTATTGGTCATAGCTTCCATATAACGCCCTCTTACGAAAATCATTTAAACTAACATAATTCATTGTCAACTAAAGCTATCTTGATAAAATTCGACACAAATACGTTTTGTGTACATACATATGAATCACTCTACGAAATTTTTCTGGAGAGGCCCGTAATTGGTCATAGCTCCTACAAAAGGTCCACTTCCGAAAATCACTTAAACGCGCATATTTTATTAATTAATAAATCTCTATATAATGAGATGCCATTCAAATTATTGCAAGTTCGCCAATTTTTCAAAACGTTAAGATTTAAATGTAACCCATGAAAAATGTGAATAATCTAATAGTTTCCCAGATATACGATATAAGAATTTTTCTATTTGATTCATATGGGGGCTTTAAGTTCCCCAGATGAAAGCCCGCACTTTTCCTCCAAAATGTTCAGATGAATATTAAAGTAATTTGTGCAAAATTTTAAGAATCAAGTTCTATTAGTTTCCCAGATAAACGAAATTTTATATTTAATTCATATGGGAGGTGCCAAGTTCCCCATTGAAAGTCCGCCCGTTATACTTTAAATGTTCAGATGAATATCAAGATTCTTCAAGTTAAATTTTTAAGATTCTAGCTCTAATAATTTCTCAGATATACGAATTTTCCTATTTAATTCATATGGGGGCTTTAAGCCCCCCAGATGAAATTCCGTTTTTTTTTTCCTCCAAAATGTTCAGATGAATATTTCAGTTCTTCTTGCAAAATTTGAAGTATATAGTTTCATTAGTTTCCCAGATAAACGAATTTTTGTATTTAATTAATATGGGAGGTGCCGCTCCCCTCATGGGTAGTCCGCCAATTTATTACCCAAAATGTTTGAATGGATGTTAAAGTTATTAGTGCAAAATTTGAAGATTCTAACTGTAATAGTTTCCAAGATAAACGAATTTTTGTATTTAATTTATATGGGAGGTGCCACGCCCCGTAATGCTAGTCCGCCTACTTTTTGTCCTAAATAATCATATTGATACTAAAGTGGCTCCGACAAAATTTGAGGACTCTTACCAAAGACTATAAATATATAAAGATGTTGCACACAGTGTATTTAAAATTGACAAAATTTTGTGCTTCTTAAAAGCTTAAAGCTACGTTCACACCTATGAAATATTTGACGTTTTTTATGAAATATTCGTTGGCTGTAATGTGAACACAAAATATTTTTGAAGAGCAAACAAAATATCAGCTGTTTTTCGTGAAACATTTTTATTTGTCAACCTACAAATATTTTCCCAATGTGAACACAATCTGAACACCAACCACGAAACATTTTTGTTTAACGTTAAAAAAAAACTATTTAATTGAAATTACAATAGTTTTTAAAAATTTCATAGAAATTTCTGCCTAAAAACAAAAAAAATAAATACGTTTTTATTTCATAATGTGCTTAAAATGAGTATTTCTGTTTTGACGTTTTGTTTGAAGAAACAATGCCAAACACAATTCAGTACAAATAGTGAAAATTTGTTTGCCCGATGTTCACATTACAACAAATAATTTCTTAAAACAATTGACGGATAAAACCAGGGTTTCAAAAAACTGCTAATTGCAGTCGCAAATTACTAAATATTTGACTAAATTTAGTACCATGCTTAAAAAATAGTAACTCGTTAAAATTTCCCCTTACAAGCTAACTGAAGTCAGTCAACTGTGTCAACTCATTGCTGCAATAACTTGCAAGTGGTTTTGTTTTTCACAAGCAGCGGCCATGTTAAGTTTTTCAACTCAGCCGAACTGAACACAACGACTGAACAGTAAAAGCAGTTTTGCGTGTGCTGCTTACGTATTGCTTAGTTCTTGGTTTCGTTTTCTTACTAAGGGACGTAAAAAAACTGATAGTTTGACTGGTTAGTACAAATCAAGCCGACTGAACAATAAAACATGATGGGTTGTTTGTTCAGTAAGACTTTGTTATTGTTTGCAATTTGCTTTAGTATATTGTATGTTTTTGTGTTTAAAGTTGACAAAAGTAAATAAAGTAATTGATAATTATTGCTAATAGAAATTGTTAATTAATTTAAAATATATAAAATTATAAATTACTATACTTATAAATTTAGATATTTTCTTTAAATAAAAATTGATTTAAATTTAAGCATTTTGATGATTTTTTAGTGAGATTTTGTTATTGTATGTATGTATGTATATTAGGGTGGGTCGAAAATAGGCTTTTCGCTCGGATCAACATCTAATAGTGAAATTGTGTTGTATTTTAACGTCAAATGGAAGACTGTAAAATATTATTCAATTATTTTGAGGGTAAGAGCCCGCGCATCGCCGCCAAAGTTTGTAAATGCGTTTATATGGGAAAAATGGCACTTTTTGGAGTTTTTTCACAAAGTGAGGCTTTAAGTACTAATTATTGCACCATTTTATAGCAAAATCGTAATGTCTACCAAATTGTCTTTCCAAAAAGATGGAAAAACTCAAAATTCGTTAAACAAATTTTGAGTTATTAAAATTTCCCCCGAGAATTTTGTGATTCTGAAGACATATAAAAGTAAATATAAGAAAATTTTTGTTAGTTTTGAAAAATGTTACAAAAAAATATTATGTTTATCTTTATAAGGTTCATAAATGTGTTAGTACGAATTTTTGTTCAAATTGCAAAATCGTAATGTCTACAAAATTGTCTTTCCAAAAAGATGGAAAAACTCAAAATTGGTTAAAAAAGTTTTGAGTTATTAAAATTTCCCCCGAGAATTTTGTGATTCTGAAGACATATAAAAGTAAATATAAGAAAATTTTTGTTAGTTTTGAAAAATTTTACAAAAAAATATTATGTTTATCTTTACAAGGTTCATAAATGTGCTAGTACGAATTTTTGTTCAAATTGGATAACGCTTACTCGGTTTAGTCTGTGGTCAAAAATTAAAGTTTTCTATGCTGGATATTATAAAGGATATATATAAGAATTAAACACAGAAAGAATGAGCTTAATACCTCTCATAGTTTTACTGTACCTGCGATGTGAATTTGAAGGATTTCGGGAAAAAGGCTTTCAAAGGTTCAAAGGTTTTTATTTTTTCCGAAAATTCATTACAATTTCACTTAAGATACTTTTCTTATACTATTTTCCTAACGTCTAGCATAACTAAGATTTCATTACATTTGGTTTTACACATTACAGCTTTGCCGTAGACATTCATATGAGATATTAATTTCATTAAAGCAAAATTTCCCAAAAAAGGAATAAAAAGGAAAAGCAGTCAAAGGAATACTTATAACTAACTTAAAAACTAAGTAAAACTTAAAACTAACTAACAAAATAATATGCAAAATAAATATAAAAATAAAAAATAAAGATAATAATTCTGTTCACAGAATTTATATTCAAAAATTATTGTTCAGTGTTATACAACAGGTCGGTCACCTGTGGTAAAACAAGAGGCCTGCATCCCCATACAAAATATTACCATCCCTAAGAGTCAGAAGGTCAACAGGAGAGAGGTACTGACTTACATGCAAAGTCCCCAGATCAGGCAGTCTCTGGAAGCATTCGTTGACCAAGCGGTTTTCAAGCCTGGAAGAGTGCTCAAGAAATTTAATGGCAGAACCAATCAAGAACACATCAAGACGCTCAAAATCCACTCCGTCGTATATTTCCCTACAATGGGGTCTACGGAAATTTCCATCTGGGCGCATAGTAGCACGAAGTTCCAAGCAAGTTAGAGTGCTATATTCGGCTGAGCCGAATCTTAAATACCCTCCACCAGCTACTTTTATATTAATACTTTTCTAATTGATCAAATATTTGTAGAAATAAGCTTTCTCATATCTTTAATAGAAAAATCCCTAGATTCAAACTGCTCAAATCTATTACAATTCCAAGATTTATTGAACATTACCAATATATAATTTTGTTCTACACAAATTGATAATGCAACTAGTTAAATACGGTTTTAGGGGCAGGACCTAGTATGGGAGATATGACCAATTATAGACCGATCGTAAAAAATTCTTTAAGCAAAACTTCTGGACATGAAAGCTATATTTCAGTAAAATTTTGTATCTATATCGTAATTTAGTAATAAGTAATGTGTGTTATGAACCGATCGTGCAAAAATCTTGAAATAGAATTTTTGTATGAATAGCTTTATTTGGTAATGAGTAATGTGCATTTAATAGATTTTCGAAAGAGGACCTTGTATGGGAGCTATGACCAAATATATATATAACAAGTAAGAAATTATAGTCGGGCGAGGCCGACCATATAATACCCTACACCTTTGACAAAAATATCATGTGATTTAGTTGCCATAATAAAGCATTTAAGTTGAATTGTACCTTGCCTTAGATATACATACTTAAGCTGTTTATTGTTGAATAAAATTGTGTGCAATTAGGTGAAATTTTGATGGCGGCTTTTCATAGGGGCTAGGGTCATATGAGAACCTATTATTATGGAATTTTTGGGGGTCATCAAGTCTTGTATACAACTTGGTTCTTGCAGCTTTTTGTCGAGATATAAGTATATTAAACATAATTATGAACTTAAAAGCCCTATTCGGTGGGTTCAGTTGTATGGGGGCTAGGTGAAATAATGGACCGATGTAAACCATTTTCAACAGGCTTCATCTACGGTACCATAAAAGATCATGAGCCAAATTTCATTGAATTATCTCCAAAATTGCGACCTTTGGTTTGATTACAAGTTTTAAAAGCCCTATTCGGGGGTTCAGTTGTATGGGGGCTAGTTCAAATAATGGACCGATTGTAACCATTTTCAATGGGCTTCGTCTACGGTACCATAAAAGATCATGAGCCAAATTTCATTGAATTATCTCAAAAATTGCAACCTGTGGTTTGATTACAAGTTTTAAAAGCCCTATTCGGGGGTTCAGTTGTATGGGGGCTAGGTGAAATGATGGACCGATGGTAACCATTTTCAATAGGCTTCGTCTACGATACCATAAAAGATCATGTGCCAAATTTCACTGAATTATCTCCAAAATTGCGACCTGTAGTTTGATTACAATTTTTAAAAGCCCTATTCGGGGGTTCAGTTGTATGGGGGCTAGGTGAAATAATGGACCGATGTTAACCATTTTCAATAAGCTTCATCTACGATACCATAAAAGATCATGTGCCAAATTTCATTGAATTATCTCCAAAATTGCGACCTGTAGTTTGATTACAAGTTTTAAAAGCCCTATTCGAGGGGTTCAGTTGTATGGGGGCTAGGTGAAATAATGGACCGATGTTAACCATTTTCAACAGGCTTCATCTACGGTACCATAAAAGATCATGTGCCAAATTTCATTGAATTATCTCCAAAATTGCGACCTGTAGTTTGATTACAAGTTTTAAAAGCCCTATTCGAGGGGTTCAGTTGTATGGGGGCTAGGTGAAATAATGGACCGATGTTAACCATTTTCAATAGGCTTCGTCTCTGGGACAATAGAAGATCATGTACCAAATTTCATTGAATTATCTTCAAAATTGCGACCTGTAGTTTGATTACAAGGTTTACATGGACGGACGGACAGACGGACGGACACAGCTAAATCGACTCAGAAAATGATTCTGAGCCGATTGGTATACTTTAAGGTCGTATATTTCCCTACAATGGGGTCTACGGAAATTTCCATCTGGGCGCATAGTAGCACGAAGTTCCAAGCAAGTTAGAGTGCTATATTCGGCTGAGCCGAATCTTAAATACCCTCCACCAGCTACTTTTATATTAATACTTTTCTAATTGATCAAATATTTGTAGAAATAAGCTTTCTCATATCTTTAATAGAAAAATCCCTAGATTCAAACTGCTCAAATCTATTACAATTCCAAGATTTATTGAACATTACCAATATATAATTTTGTTCTACACAAATTGATAATGCAACTAGTTAAATACGGTTTTAGGGGCAGGACCTAGTATGGGAGATATGACCAATTATAGACCGATCGTAAAAAATTCTTTAAGCAAAACTTCTGGACATGAAAGCTATATTTCAGTAAAATTTTGTATCTATATCGTAATTTAGTAATAAGTAATGTGTGTTATGAACCGATCGTGCAAAAATCTTGAAATAGAATTTTTGTATGAATAGCTTTATTTGGTAATGAGTAATGTGCATTTAATAGATTTTCGAAAGAGGACCTTGTATGGGAGCTATGACCAAATATATATATAACAAGTAAGAAATTATAGTCGGGCGAGGCCGACCATATAATACCCTACACCTTTGACAAAAATATCATGTGATTTAGTTGCCATAATAAAGCATTTAAGTTGAATTGTACCTTGCCTTAGATATACATACTTAAGCTGTTTATTGTTGAATAAAATTGTGTGCAATTAGGTGAAATTTTGATGGGGGCTTTTCATAGGGGCTAGGGTCATATGAGAACCTATTATTATGGAATTTTTGGGGGTCATCAAGTCTTGTATACAACTTGGTTCTTGCAGCTTTTTGTCGAGATATGAGTATATTAAACATAATTATGAACTTAAAAGCCCTATTCGGTGGGTTCAGTTGTATGGGGGCTAGGTGAAATAATGGACCGATGTAAACCATTTTCAACAGGCTTCATCTACGGTACCATAAAAGATCATGAGCCAAATTTCATTGAATTATCTCCAAAATTGCGACCTTTGGTTTGATTACAAGTTTTAAAAGCCCTATTCGGGGGTTCAGTTGTATGGGGGCTAGTTCAAATAATGGACCGATTGTAACCATTTTCAATGGGCTTCGTCTACGGTACCATAAAAGATCATGAGCCAAATTTCATTGAATTATCTCAAAAATTGCAACCTGTGGTTTGATTACAAGTTTTAAAAGCCCTATTCGGGGGTTCAGTTGTATGGGGGCTAGGTGAAATGATGGACCGATGGTAACCATTTTCAATAGGCTTCGTCTACGATACCATAAAAGATCATGTGCCAAATTTCACTGAATTATCTCCAAAATTGCGACCTGTAGTTTGATTACAATTTTTAAAAGCCCTATTCGGGGGTTCAGTTGTATGGGGGCTAGGTGAAATAATGGACCGATGTTAACCATTTTCAATAAGCTTCATCTACGATACCATAAAAGATCATGTGCCAAATTTCATTGAATTATCTCCAAAATTGCGACCTGTAGTTTGATTACAAGTTTTAAAAGCCCTATTCGAGGGGTTCAGTTGTATGGGGGCTAGGTGAAATAATGGACCGATGTTAACCATTTTCAACAGGCTTCATCTACGGTACCATAAAAGATCATGTGCCAAATTTCATTGAATTATCTCCAAAATTGCGACCTGTAGTTTGATTATAAGTTTTAAAAGCCCTATTCGAGGGGTTCAGTTGTATGGGGGCTAGGTGAAATAATGGACTGATGTTAACCATTTTCAATAGGCTTCGTCTCTGGGACAATAGAAGATCATGTACCAAATTTCATTGAATTATCTTCAAAATTGCGACCTGTAGTTTGATTACAAGGTTTACATGGACGGACGGACAGACGGACGGACAGACGGACGGACGGACACAGCTAAATCGACTCAGAAAATGATTCTGAGCCGATTGGTATACTTTAAGGTGGGTATAGGACCAATATTATTGTGCGTTACAAACATCAGCACAAACCCAATATACCCTCCCCACTAAAGTGGTGTAGAGTATAAATATATAAAGTATAAAAGTATATAAAAACAAAATTTAAAAATTCTGTATCTATATCATTATTTGACAATGGATATTGTACATTTAAGTAATTTTCTGGAGGGGGCCTAGTATGAGAGCTATGACCAAGTATTGACCGATCGTAAAACAATTTTATAGTGTAATTTATGTATATAAGAGCAATATTTGTGCTAAATGTATGGATATCAATATTTTGTAATGAGTTATGTACGTTTATGTGATTTTCGGGAGGGAACCTTGCATGGGAGCTATGACCAAGGATGGACCGATAGGAAAAAAATTTTACAGTAATCTTTCTGTATATGTGAGCAATACCTGTACTAAATTTTATGTGGATATCTTAATTTAGTAACAGTTATGTGCGTTTAAGTGATTTTCGGGAGGGGACCTTGAGTGGCAACTATGACCAATTATGGACCGATCGGAAAAAATTTTCACAGTAATATTTCTGTGCATTTGAGCAATACTTGTACCAAATTGTATATATATATTAATTTGTTAATAAGTTATGTGCGTTTAAGTGATTTTCGGGAGGGGACCGTGTATGGGAGCTATGACCAATTATGGACCGATCAGAAAAAAAATTTCTCATTAATATTTTTGTATGTGAGAGTAATACTCACAACAAATTTTATATGGATATCTTAATTATACCCTACACCACTTTAGTGGGGAGGGTATATTGGGTTTGTGCTGATGTTTGTAACGCACAATAATATTGGTCCACCTTAAAGTATACCAATCGGCTCAGAATCATTTTCTGAGTCGATTTAGCTGTGTCCGTCCGTCTGTCCGTCCGTCTGTCCGTCCGTCCATGTAAACCTTGTAATCAAACTACAGGTCGCAATTTTGAAGATAATTCAATGAAATTTGGTACATGAT
The DNA here is from genome assembly GCF_015586225.1 of Lucilia sericata. NCBI lineage: Eukaryota > Metazoa > Arthropoda > Insecta > Diptera > Calliphoridae > Lucilia > Lucilia sericata. The sequence goes on from NW_023994044.1 coordinate 2,389,300, forward strand.
CTTCTATTGTCCCAGAGACGAAGCCTATTGAAAATGGTTAACATCGGTCCATTATTTCACCTAGCCCCCATACAACTGAACCCCTCGAATAGGGCTTTTAAAACTTGTAATCAAACTACAGGTCGCAATTTTGGAGATAATTCAATGAAATTTGGCACATGATCTTTTATGGTACCGTAGATGAAGCCTGTTGAAAATGGTTAACATCGGTCCATTATTTCACCTAGCCCCCATACAACTGAACCCCTCGAATAGGGCTTTTAAAACTTGTAATCAAACTACAGGTCGCAATTTTGGAGATAATTCAATGAAATTTGGCACATGATCTTTTATGGTATCGTAGATGAAGCTTATTGAAAATGGTTAACATCGGTCCATTATTTCACCTAGCCCCCATACAACTGAACCCCCGAATAGGGCTTTTAAAAATTGTAATCAAACTACAGGTCGCAATTTTGGAGATTATTCAGTGAAATTTGGCACATGATCTTTTATGGTATCGTGGACGAAGCCTATTGAAAATGGTTACCATCGGTCCATCATTTCACCTAGCCCCCATACAACTGAACCCCCGAATAGGGCTTTTAAAACTTGTAATCAAACCACAGGTTGCAATTTTTGAGATAATTCAATGAAATTTGGCTCATGATCTTTTATGGTACCGTAGACGAAGCCCATTGAAAATGGTTACAATCGGTCCATTATTTGAACTAGCCCCCATACAACTGAACCCCCGAATAGGGCTTTTAAAACTTGTAATCAAACCAAAGGTCGCAATTTTGGAGATAATTCAATGAAATTTGGCTCATGATCTTTTATGGTACCGTAGATGAAGCCTGTTGAAAATGGTTTACATCGGTCCATTATTTCACCTAGCCCCCATACAACTGAACCCACCGAATAGGGCTTTTAAGTTCATAATTATGTTTAATATACTCATATCTCGACAAAAAGCTGCAAGAACCAAGTTGTATACAAGACTTGATGACCCCCAAAAATTCCATAATAATAGGTTCTCATATGACCCTAGCCCCTATGAAAAGCCCCCATCAAAATTTCACCTAATTGCACACAATTTTATTCAACAATAAACAGCTTAAGTATGTATATCTAAGGCAAGGTACAATTCAACTTAAATGCTTTATTATGGCAACTAAATCACATGATATTTTTGTCAAAGGTGTAGGGTATTATATGGTCGGCCTCGCCCGACTATAATTTCTTACTTGTTTTGTAATGAGTTATGCGCGTTTAAGTGATTTTAGGGATGGGACCGTGTATGGGAGCTATGACCAATTATGGACCGATCGGAAAAAAATTTCACAATAATATTTCTGTGCACATGAGCAATACTTGTACCAAATTTTATATGGATGTCTTATGTTAGTAATGAGTTATGTGCGTTTAAGTGATTTTCGGGAGGGGACCTTGTATGGGAGCTATGACCAATTATGGACCGATGGAAAAAAAATTTCACAGTAATACTTCTGTATGTGAGGGCAATACTTGTACTAAATTTTATATAGATAACTTGATTTAGAAATGAATTATTTTCGTTTAAGTTATTTTCGGGAGGGGACCTTGTATGGGAGCTATGTCCAATTATGGACCGATCCAGAAAATTTTTTCTCTAAATGAATTCTATTGACATTCGATTTTAATTTGTAAAATTTTGTAAAGATTTCGAGATTGTGACGGAAGTTATTAACAAAAAACCCATTTTCCGGGAATACGTACTTTTGTATGGGAGGTATATGAAATTCTGGACCGATTCTGGCAATTTTCAGCAGGAGTCAAGCTCTTGTGTAGAAACGAATGTTTGCTGATTTTCATGGAATTATCTTTCATAGTTGGTTGTTTCAAATTCATAACTTTTCCCGGTGTGACCCGATTTTGCTCATTTTCAATACCAAACTGCCTAGGACAATAATAAATATTTTGGGTGGATTTCGTTAATTTTTGTTGCTTCGTGTTAACGTGAGAATGTTTTATACAGACAGACAGACAGACGGACGGACGGACAGACGGACATAGCTAAATCGACTCAGAATTTCATAAGATCCAAGAATATATATACTTTGCTACACACGGAATGACAAAGTTATATATACCCTCTATCATCACTGATGGTGGTGGAGGGTATAAAAATTCCTTTTTAAAAGTGTTTTTGGTAGTGTTTAAAAAATCGGTCTTGAATTGACCCCAAGTATGACAGAGGGTTAATTTTTGAAGAAATTTGATTCCTAGATTTCTGGATATATTTTCGTGTGGTTTGTCAAAATGAATTCATAATTAAATACACAATATTTTGCTATTTTTAATGAAGAATATTAAATATACAAAAACTTGATTTTGACCCCGGTTTTTAGAGGGTTAATGACTTTTAATTTCGGAAATTTTATCAGAAATAACTTTTCGTGGACTCTGAAATAATAATCGCAATTTAATTGATCAAAATTAAGCAACAATTGGTAATAATATAATTTTTACTTAATTGATGGCAAAAATTGCCTTTTTCCCGAAATCCTTCAATTTCACATCGCAGTACGGTAAAACTATGAGAGGTATATCATTCTTTCTGTGTTTAATTCTTATATATATCCTTTATAATATCCAGTATAGAAAACTTTAATTTTTAATAATCCATTTAACAAAATTTTTTAAAGTTTGAAAATGGAGTTTTCGAGATGCTGTTAAAATAATGGCCCTTTTTTGACCACAGACGAGTAAGCGTTATCCAATTTTAACAAAAATTCGTACTAGCACATTTATGAACATTATAATGATAAACATAATATTTTTTTGTAAAATTTTTCAAAACTAACAAAAATTTTCTTATATTTACTTTTATATGTCTTCAGAATCACAAAATTCTCGGGGGAAATTTTAATAACTCAAAATTTGTTTAACCAATTTTGAGTTTTTCCATCTTTTTGGAAAGACAATTTTGTAGACATTACGATTTTGCTATAAAATGGTGCAATAATTAATACTTAAAGCCTCATTTTGTAAAAAATCTCCAAAAAGTGCCATTTTCACATATAAACGCATTTACAAACTTTGACGTTAAAATACAACATAATTTCACTATTAGATGCTGATCCGAGCGAAAAGCCTATTTTCGACCCACCCTAATATACATACATACATACATACATACAATAACAAAATCTCACTAAAAAATCATCAAAATGCTTAAATTTAAATCAATTTTTATTTAAAGAAAATATCTAAATTTATAAGTATAGTAATTTATAATTTTATATATTTTAAATTAATTAACAATTTCTATTAGCAATAATTATCAATTACTTTATTTACTTTTGTCAACTTTAAACACAAAAACATACAATATACTAAAGCAAATTGCATACAATAACAAAGTCTTACTGAACAAACAGCCCATCATGTTTTATTGTTCAGTCGGCTTGATTTGTACTAACCAGTCAAACTATCAGTTTTTCTTACGTCCCTTAGTAAGAAAACGAAACCAAGAACTAAGCAATACGTAAGCAGCACACGCAAAACTGCTTTTACTGTTCAGTCGTTGTGTTCAGTTCGGCTGAGTTGAAAAACTTAACATGGCCGCTGCTTGTGTGTGTGGCTGCTGAAGAAAAACAAAAGCACTTGCAAGTTATTGCAGCAGTGCAGACACAGTTGACTGACTTCAGTTAGCTTGTGAGGGAAAAATAAATACTTGAACTTTCTTCAGTTCAGTCGACATTTAAAAAAATAAAACTAAAAACTAAATATTAAACCCTGGATAAAACAGTGAAAAAACAAAATTTTGTTTGCAGGCAAAGAGGAAGATAATAAGAAGAACAGTTAATGCGCAACCAAACCAAAAGCCAAAAATATATGTGTTTATATTTACTAAAAAGATATATCATTGAATAATAACATCAATTTATTCTAAAATTTCATTTAATATTATTTTTCAACAAAATTTTATCACAAAAAAATACAAATTACATTTCAATACCATGTGCAAGTGGAAAAGAGACAGATGGTGGACCTGCACTGTTATCTTGTAGATATTTAGTATAGTCAATGTAGAGAAAAACCTTTGTTGTTTGGAACGGTTTATAGCGATTTAAAAAAATAGCTAAAAGACGGGAAATAACCAAATTATATATTAAGGGTTTTCATTTAAACGTTCAAAACCCTCGTAAACTGTGCAACCTGTGCATGTTTCCATTCTCGCAATTGAATTGTATGAAAATTGATTTGCACATCCCTTATAAGTTTGAGCGACTATTTAGACTGGCAAACTTGAGCACACTCATTGTGCATTTAATAAATCTGTTCATTATTGTTCACTTTTGAATTTATGGACTTGGAACATTCACATTTTTAACATATTTTGTACAATTTTTTGTTAAAATAATTTATTTTTTGATTTCGTTTGACATTGTTGTAAAATGTTTATAAATATTGTAATTGAACAGAATTTGAACAGGGGTTTCATGAAACAAGTCGAATAAACTTGCCCACTTGCACAAATGGGAAACTTAAGCGTTTAAATGAAAACCCTTATTATTTTCATTAAATTATCTATAAATTTATAATTATAGAAAATTGTTTATTATTAACATATTTTTATATCCATTAATATAATAAATAATGTTTAAATAAATTGAGTAATAAATTAATTAAATAATTTCTCAATTAATTACTAGACTATAGACTACACCATTTTTAACTGAATTAGGAAAAATTCCACATGAAATTGAGAATTTCCATTTAATATTGAGAAAATTCTAATTGAAATTATGATTTTCAATTTGATATTGAGAAAATTTCAACTGAAATTACGATTTTCAATTTGAAATTGAGAAAATTCCGAATAAAATTGATAATTTTTATTTAAAATTGGGAAAAATCTATATGAAATTGAGAATTTCAAATTGATGTTGAGAAAATTTCAAATAAATTAAGAATTTCCGTTTTATATTCAGAAAATTCCAATTGAAATTAAGATTTTCAATTTCAAATTGAGAATATTCCAAGTTATAATGCGAATTTCCATTTAATATTTAGAACAGTTCAATTGAAATTGAGAATTTGGAATTTAAATTGAGAAAACTTCAATTAAAATTGAGAAAGTTTCAAATAAAATTGAGAACCTTTTATTTATATAACACATTTTAAATATAAAAAACAAATAATAAAGAAATTCCAATGTTAATCCACCGATTGTCGAGGAACAATGGCTGATTTATCATGAATACTATACTATGTAGGAATACCACTCAAGCGATATGTGTGGGTAGTCTCAATACGTCAAATTAAAAAAAAAATATATATTAAAATATGGTCTGAATTTCCCGCTAATTAGGTTAAAAGTTCAGATCCCAGTATAAAAGTATAAAAAAGTATAAAAAGTTTCGCAGAACTTTTCGAAATGATTGACAATCATGTTCAAATTTTAAGCTTTCACGGGACATTCATGTATTGCACTACGAATATATATACATATATATTTATTTGCAAATTAGACTAGACTGGACTATATACTTGACTATAGACTAGACTATAAACTAGAGTATAGACAAGACTATACACTAGACTATAGACTAGACTATAGAATAGACTAAAGACTAGACTAAAGACTAGACTATAGACTAGACTATAGACTAGACTAAAAACTAGACTATAGACTAGACTATAGACTAGACTATAGACTAGACTATAGACTAGACTATAGACTAGACTATAGACTAGACTATAGACTAGACTATAGACTAGACAATAGACTAGACTATAGACTAGACTATAGACTAGACTATAGACTAGACTATAGACTAGACTATAGACTAGACTATAGACTAGACAATAGACTAGACTATAGACTAGACTATAGACTAGAGTCTAGACAAGACTATAGACAAGACTATAGAATAGACTATAGACTAGACTAGACTAGATTATAGACTAGACTATAGACTAGACTATAGACTAGACTATAGACTAGACTATAGACTAGACTATAGACTAGACTATAGACTAGACTATAGACTAGACTATAGACTAGACTATAGACTAGACTATAGACTAGACTATAGACTAGACTATAGACTAGACTATAGACTAGACTATAGAATAGATTATAGACTAGACTATAGAATAGACTATAGACTAGACTATAAACTAGAGGACCATTTCAAAAATTTTCTAACAGGTTTTGTACCTTACCCTCTGATTTCGATGAAATTCGGTACATAAATTTTTCATGTAAATACGGAATTCGAGATTCTCCAAAATTTCTAAATTCGTTACGGTTCAGATTTTATTGAGGTTCAAAGTTCATATTTTTTAGGATTTTTTCAACAAGCATTAAATTTTACATCGTATATTTTCGTTTTACAGCCTGTTTTTCTAAAACAATTTAGTTCTCATACGAACATTTCATTTTATTACGATCAAGTTTACAATTAGGTTTTTATAAAACATTTGAAAGTTTTCGTTTAAAAATGTCTAAAATGAAATGAGCTTTTTCTATCGTAACAGAACATTATTGCTTACGTATTTCATTTCTGAATTTTTAAAAATTTTTTCATGTAGTAATAAGGTGTTTGGTGTTAACCCTAAAAAATAAACAAAAATAAAATAATTTTAGAAAAAATTTGAAATTATGAAAAAATGTTTTTTTAAAAACAACATGAAAATTGTATGCAATGTCTCAAGAAATTTAAAGGTTTGTATTGCGAATTACATTCTGGTTCAAATGGCCACATATTATTACGTATTTTGGTAAAATTTTCGTTGTTTTTTGGGCAAACGAAAGGCCTTTGCCTATCGTCTATTTCTGACATTTCTTTCGTTTATTACGAACGAATTCATTTCCTAAAAACCAAAAATATATGGAAAAAAAAAGCTCTTTCGTTGTCACTCACATGAAAATTTATTTTTTCGTTACAAAAACGTAAAGCCAATTTCGTTCGTTATTTTTAAGAACGAAAACAAATTTTCATTTTAGAAAAACAAGCTGTTAGTCTCCAATTAAAGCCTATATCTTGTAGTCCAACAATATTTTATTTAAAATATTATAATTTTAACATAAGGATAATGATATCGAAAAACGTCCTTCTGTCAAGGATATCTCAAAAAGGTACCTTCCATTTTATTTAAATCTTACGTAAGATTGCTTATAGTGTACCTAAAAATATATAAAAACAAGTTAGAGTGCTATATTCGGCTGAGCCGAATCTTAAATACCCTCCACCAGCTACTTTTATATTAATACTGTTTTAATTGATCAAATATTTGTAGAAATAAGTTTTCTCATGTCTTAAATAGAAAAACACCAAGAGTTAGACAGCTTAAATCTGTTACAATTGCAAGATTTATTGAACATTACAAACGCCTTTTCTTTTATATTTTTATAGCGCCCTAAGATATGCTTTAGCGATATTTTATAATTTGCATGTATGCATGTGTGTAAAAGATTTAAGGAAATTCACAAAGATTTAAGGAAATTCACAATTTGATAAGTGCCGGTTCACACAGGGAAACTTTTTTTGGGAAACTATTGATTTTGTGTGTGAGAGAAAGAGATGATTGATATTTCTTTTTCCCTCATACAGAGAAATCAAAAGTTTCCCACACTAATGCAACTGGTTAATTCGGTTAAAGTGATTTTTCGGGGCAGGACCTAGTATGGGAGATATGACCAATTATAGACCGATCGGAAAAAAATTTCACAGTAAAATTTCTGTGTATAAGAGCGATACTTGCACCAAATTTTATATGGATTTAGGAATTTAGAAATAAGTAACATTTCTGTATATAAGAGCAATAATTTTCCAAATTTTATATGAATATCTTGATTTAGTAACGAGCATTTAAATGATTTTCGGGAGGGAACTTTGTATGGGAGCTATGACCAATTAAGGACCGATCGGAAACAAATTTTCAGTAATATTTCTGTATATAAGAGCAATACTTGTGCCAAATTTTGTAAGGTATATAAGAGCAATAGTTTTCCAAATTTTATATGAATATCTAGATTTAGTAACGAGCATTTAAATGATTTTCGGGAGGGAACTTTGTATGCTATGACCAATTAAGGACCGATCGGAAACAAATTTTCAGTAATATTTCTGTATATAAGAGCAATACTTGTGCCAAATTTTGTTAATTTAGTAATGTGTTATGTGCGCTTAAGTGATTTTCGGGAGGGGACCTTGTATGGGAGCTATGACCAATTATGGACCGATCGCAAAAAAATTTACAGTAATATTTCTGTATATAGGAGCAATACTTATACTAAATTTTATATGAATATCTTAAAAAATTCATAGTAATATTTCTGTATATAAGAGCAATACTTGTACAAAATTTGATATGGATATCTTAATTTAGTAATGAGTTATGTGCGTTTAAGTGATTTTCGGGAGGGGACCTTGTATGGAAGCTATGACCAACTATGGACCGATCCTGAGATTTTTTTCTCTGAATGAATTTTATTCACATAAGATTTTACTTGTAAAATTTTGTGAAGCTATCAACATTCTGACGGAAGTTATTAACAATAAACTCATTTTCCGGGAATATGTACTTTTGTATAGGAGGTATAATTGTGGACCGATTCCGCCAATTTTCAGCAGTAGTCAAGCTCTTGTGTAGAAACGAATGTATAATGATTTTCATGCAATTATATTGTATGGTTATCGGAATGTTTAAAAAATGCTTATTTTTTCGGAGTTGTTTTAAATTTTGATTCATAACTTTTCCCGATGTGAACCGATTTTGCTCATTTTCAATACCAAACTGCCTAGGACAATGGTAAATAATTTCGTTAGTTTTTGTTGCTTCGTGTTAACGTGAGAATGTTTTATACAGACAGACAGACAGACGGACGGGCGGACAGACAGACATATCTAGATCAACTCAGAATTTCATAATAATCCATATCATTTCCATACAAATTTCAAAAATTTTAATTTCTTGTTTATGAACAATTTAATTTTTACATTTATTTTTGTGTTCATCTACAAATAAAACTATAAATTTTGAAATTTGTATGGGAATGATGTGGATTATTTTACTAAAAGTTGGTTTACTTCAGATCCCCTCATTGTACCATTCCAAATTTTTTATATATTGTTGAGTACACTATAAGCAATCTTATGTGAAGGAATAAAGAAAATGGAAGGTATCTTTTTTGAGATATCCTTGACTAAAAGGCGTTGTTTGATGTCATCATCCTCACGCTAAAAATGTAATATTTTAAATAAAATATTGTCGAACTACAAGACATTGGCTTTAATTGGGGACTAAACGATTAAAATCGGATAAATAATTAAGAAGATATACGTCAAATTTAATACTTGTTGAAAAAATTCAAAATACCACTTTTTTGTTCGAAAATTTTTGAAATAACCCTATATATTGTATGTTGTTGTCAACCAATTAATAACAAAATAAACAACAAAAATAATAATTATCTTTAATTTACGCAATTGCTTATTTCTATTAAATGTCACAACTACTTTGTCTCAGATATCTATTTTATTAAAATAAAATAAAACCAGTCATTTTAGCGACTATTTACATTTTTGTATGAGGTGATAACACTCTTTTTTTAAACAAAGACTGCTGTTATTTGATGCTGTTTGATCTTACATTTGGTTTGCAAGATCAAATAATTATTTTTCCAAAATTATGTAAATTATTTGACTTTCGGTGTTCACATTGATGAAACAATGAAAAAATATTTATATGCCAGCAAATCAATTTGTTTTATGAAAATCATCCGCAATGCCGTTTGTTAACATGAAATATTTTATGTTCAGATTCGACAAACAAAGTTTTTTCAATCGTGTTATATATTAATATTATACACTTTTATTATTATACCCACCATCAAAAAAGATGGGGGGTATATTGATTTTGTCATTCCGTTTGTAACACATCGAAATATTGGTCATAGACCCATAAAAGTATATATATTTCGGCTCCTTATTAAAATCTATGACGATCTAGCCATGTCCGTCTGTCTGTCTGTCTGTTGAAATCACGATAGAGACCACACGAAAGGAGCTAGACGGTTGAAATTTTGCATAAATACCCCCCATATAAGGTCCCCTTTAGAAAATTACTTTAACACTCATTACTGGTCCAAAAATGCGAGTATAGCGATGAAATTCGGTATAAGTAAGTTTCTTACGAACCAAAATCGCTCTACGATTTTTTTTAAGATCGGCCCATAAATGACCCTATCCCCCATATAAGGTCCCCTTCTGAAAATGACTTTAACGCTCATTACTGGCTAAAAAATACGAATATACCAATACAATTTTAAGTTCCTCGCGAGCCAAAATGTGTTTAATAACTTTTATGTGAATAGGTCCATAATTGGCCCTACTCCCCCTATTGGGTCCACTTCAGGAAATAGCTTAAACGCTTACTACTGTCTTAAAAATACGAGTAAAGCGATGAAATGCTACACACGTAAGTTTCTTACGAGCCAAAACTTCTATACCAATTTTTTGGATCGGCCCATAAATGACCCTTCCCCCATATAAGGTCCCCCTCTGCAAATAACTACAATGCTCATTACTGGCTTAACAATATGAATGTGACGAAAATTGATGCACATAAGTTTAATCTCTCCACCAAATTTAGGGAGGATCGGTATATAATTTACCCTACCGCCCATATAAGGTCCCCTTCAGAAAATTACTTAAACGATCATTACTGGCTTAAAAATATGAGTTATGAAATACGGTTATGAAATACGCTCCGAATTTCATGCGGAATGTGTCGGTAATACACAAAAGGTTCCCTTCAGGAAAGAGTTTTGGCTAATAAACTACGAGTGTTCCTTATTTAAAATACGAGTATAGCCCTGAATGTACAAAATTTTATGAGTATCGGTTCATAATTGAGGCTCACGGTTTAAGAATTGAAATAAGATATTTTTTTTTGATACCCACCATCAAAATAGATGGGGGGTATATTAATTTTGTCATTCCGTTTGTAACACATCGAAATATTGGTCATAGACCCACAAAAGTATATATATTTTGGGTCTTCATTAAATTCTAAGACGATCTAGCCATGTCTGTCCGTCTGTCTGTCTGTTGAAAACACGATAAATATTTCTTATAGGTAAGGTTTGTTTGGTATTGAAAATGGGCCATATTGGTCCACGTTTTCGGATAGCCCCCATACAAGTGGCCCCTCGAAAAGCAGCTTTAACAGCCATAACTTGTTTAAAAATACGAATATAGCGATGAAATTCGACATAAGTAAGTTTCTTATGATCAAAAATCACTATGGAAAATTTTATGAGGATCGGTCCATGATTGACCCTACCCCCCATATAAGGTCCCCTTCAGAAAGTAACTGCAACGCTCATTAATAGCTTAAAAATACGAGTGTAGCGATGAAATTCGACACAAATAAATTTAATACGAACCAAATTCTGTCTACCAAATTTTATGAGGATCGACCCATAATTAACCCTACCCCACTATATAAGGTCCCCTTCAGAAAATTACTTTAACGCTTATAACTGGCCTAAAAAATACGAGTATATAGATGATTCGACATAAGTATATTTCATTCGAGCCAAACGAGGATTGATGCTGGGTATATAAGATTCGGCATAGCCGAATCTAACACTCTTACTTGTATAAATTTAATTTTAAACCTAATAAAAATAGTTAAAATTAAAACAAATTTGTAAATTGGTTTTTTCTTGCATTAAATTATACGATATACGGTGGCTGTAATACATGTGTATGTTTGAAACCATCAAATATACCATCAATATTTGTTCAAGTCGGAACATGAAATTAATATTGCGTTTGTTTGACGCAACTTTAAATATATTTTACTAGCTATACCCAGTGTGCTTCGCTACCCTCATCGTAATCGAATAAAATAAATATCATTATTGTAAATGTATATATATCTGCAATATCAAAAATTCCCCTTTTAGAGAACTCTTTAAGCTTGATTGTATGATTCTAGTCTCAATATTACAGAAAATTAAAAAAAACAGTTGAAGAACGAAAAAGTACCAGACAGTGCCTTTTTATATATTTTCATTAAATCAGGATGATGCATGTTTAATTTTCAACCAGAAACTAAAAAAATCGCATACAGATTTTTATACAATCAGGAAGCTGCATGTCCAATTTTATGTTTTTATGTTCAATATTATAGAAAAGTATTAGCAAAAGAACAAAAAAGTACCAAAGTATCCTTTTTCAATTTTCGTTCAATTAGGATACTGCGTGTTTAATTTTATGTTTATATATTCAATATTTTAGAAAGCTCTAAAAGTACCAGTACCAGTGAAGTACGAAAAAGTACCAAAAGACCTATTTTATTTAATTTCATGTTCCTAAGTTCAATATTATAGAAAATTAAAAAAGTACCAATTAAAGAACGAAAAAGTACCAGAAAATATTCCAGTTTAAATTTTCATTCACTCAAGTCCCTGATTGCTTAGTTTTATGTCTACCAAAGGGCCCATAGATTCTAATTAACTCTACATGCTTCATTTCATGTTTCTAGGATCAATATTATAAAAAACACAAAAGGTTTCTTTTGAAGAACGAAAAAGTACCAAAAAGTGCCCTTTTATAGGATTTCACTTAATCCAGGCTCTAAATGCTTAATTTCATGTTTCTAGGTTCAATATTATAGAAAATTCAAAATGTACCTTTTAAAGAACGAAAAAGTACCAAAAAGTCCCCTTTTATAGATTCTCATTTACTCCGGGCTCTACATGCTTAATTTCACGTTTCTAGGTTCAATATTATACAAAAATCCAAAAAGTACCTTTTGAAGAACGAAAAAGTACCAAAAGTCTCCTTTTATAGGTTCTCACTTAATCCATCCTCTACATACTTAATTTCGTGTTTCTAGATTCAATATTATAGGAAATTCAAAAAGTATCTTTTGAAGAACGAAAAAGTACCAAAAATTCCCCTTTTATAGATTCTCATTTACTCCGGGCTCTACATGCTTAATTTCATTTTTCTAGGTTAAATTTTATAGAAAACTCAAAAAGTACCTTTTGTAGAACGAAAAAGTACCAAAAAGTCCCGTTTTATAGATTCTCATTTACTCCGGGCTCTACATGCTTAATTTCATGTTTCTAGGTTAAATTTAATAGAAAACTCAAAAAGTACCAGTCGAAGTACAAAAAAGCACCAAAAAGTCCCCTTTATAGATTCTCATTTAGTAAGGCCCCTCCACATGCTTAATTTCATGCTTCTAGGTTTAATTTTAAAGAAAACTCAAAAAAATATCTGTATAGAACGAAAAAGTACCGAAAAGTCCCTTTATTAATAATTTCATGTTTCGATTTCAATATCAAAGAAAACTCAAAAAGTACCAGATGAAAAATGAAAAAGTACCAAAAAATATAACTTGGTACCGGGGTTCCAAATAACACCTCATTAGCATATTTAGTGTTTCTAAATATAAAAATTTTATCTAAATTGGATCATTGTGTTTGAATAAAATCAAATTTCCCGTTTTTACCCCTTTTGGTACTTTTTTTCTACCCATTAACGAAATAAAAATTCTATTCCAAAATGCCGCAACATCGTAGTGGGAGCCCGTTATTATGTATTTATATGTATAAGTTAATAAACCAAAATCAATGTTTTATGAAAAAAGTACCAAAAATAGGTAAAATTTTCACCCCTTAAACATCCGAATAACCAAAAAGTACTAAATTTATATTTTTTCGTCAAGTTATGAAGGAGTCAAAAATATTGTTTGAATACATGGGGTGCAAAAAAAGTACCAAAATACAGTTTTTATCCGTTTATTCCCTAAAGGGGCCGAAATTGAAAAAAGTACCAGACACCTGTCCGCTTATTTTTTAAATGAACGACGATAAGCTTTAAACTATTTTTGTATCTTTTCTAGTTTAGGAGATATGAGGTTACCGAATTTACCCGTTTTTTACCCCCTAAACATTCGAATTTCCAAAAATCCCGTATTAGTGGATCTATTTGGTGGGAGACCAACCCCCTGTCAAAATTTCAGCTCTTTAGCTTTAACCGTTTAGGCTGTGCGATTATGAATAAGTCAGTGAATCAGTCAGTCAGTCAGTAACGTTAGAATTTTATATATATAGATTACAAATATTTCGACCAAATATTTTTCAGGTGTGAGCGTTGCACAGTGGTATAGGAAAAAAAAAAGAGGGAAATAATTCGGTAACTTCTAAACGGTTAATCCGATTTTAATGAAATTTGGTATGCACAAAGAGGAGGTGTTGTCGAGTTTAGGTTTTGAATTTGGACCTTATAGGCCAACCAGGGGCCCGGCGGGGGGTCCTCAAATTAGGACACCTCGGCTATGTTAAATTTTTAAAACGATCCTATTTCTTCATTTGAGTTCCGATTTAAAAAAAATTTCGTATATAGAATCTCCTCATCGAGCACTATAAAAAATGTCGTCGTAGCAGTAAATTATCTCTTATAGTTTAGGAGATATTCGCATTTGAATATTAAAATTTTAAAATTTTTACCGTCCTTACTTTAGTTTTTTTGATAATAGCAGGTCCAAATATTTCCGATTTTCGCCATTTTTTTTATTTGCTTAACAACAAGTTTATATACCAAGCAGTGAAAGAATTATGTAAAAATCATGACTGAGTCCAAAGTTATAGGCATTTAAATTTAAAAAATTAAAAAAAGGCGATTTTTTGTCATTTTTTTGGGAAAAAAGTATCTTTTTCTTTTTAAGTTATCTAAAAAGTTTCTAAGAAGATGTATATAGAATTTATACTTTTTGGAAAGCTGACTTTACATAAAATACGATAAATGAAACAAAACCTAAAAATTTTTGATACCGAGGGGACCAGGTCCATCCAAAAAAACCCTATTTTTTATGGAAAATTAAATTTTGAGCAAAAATTCTCAAATCGCATAGTCGATATCAAATTATAGTGACCTGTTTTATATGACCCAATAAGTTCTTAATCATTTTGTAACGGGTTTCGATAACCCCGCCCCTGGTATGGATATAATAGGCAAAAAACCAAAAAATCCCATTTTTGGGATTTTTTAAAACTTTTTTGGGAATTCCGGGATTTCTAATAAGAAAATTCGAAATTTTTATTTAATTTTGGATTTTGAGTAAAAAAATCTACTTAACTGTAAAATTTCATCAAAAAATATTCATAAATAAAATTTTTATTGCAATTTGAAAAATTTGTATCTTCGCAAAAACTGAATAAAAAACATTTTTTAATTTTTTTTAAAAAAAGTATTCCGCGAATTTTTTAATTTTCAAAAATTATATACAGTTTTGAAAAATAGACAAAATTACCTTTCCATTGATATATAACATGCCTACCTAATGTTTTTTAAGTGACAAATTAATTAGGGAAAACTCAACATCTTTTAGAAAATTTACCTAGCACTATTATTTTCATCCATATATGTAACAAATTTAAGAGTTAACCTTATGGATGAAAATAATAGTGCTAGGCAAATTTTCTAAAAGATGTTGAGTTGATGTTTGAAAATTAAAAAATTCGCGGAATACTTTTTTTAAAAAAAATTAAAAAATGTTTTTTATTCAGTTTTTGCGAAGATACAAATTTTTCAAATTGCAATAAAAATTTTATTTATGAATATTTTTTGATGAAATTTTACAGTTAGGTAGATTTTTTTACTTAAAATCCAAAATTAAATCAAAATTTCGAATTTTCTTATTAGAAATCCCGGAATTCCCAAAAAAGTTTTAAAAAATTCCAAAAATGGGATTTTTTAGTTTTTTGCCTATTATATCCATACCAGGGGCGGGGTTATCGAAACCCGTTACAAAATGATTAAGAACATATTGGGTCATATAAAACAGGTCACTATAATTTGATATCGACTATGCGATTTGAGAATTTTTGCTCAAAATTTAATTTTCCATAAAAAATAGGGTTTTTTTGGATGGACCTGGTCCCCTCGGTATCAAAAATTTTTAGGTTTTGTTTCATTTATCGTACTTTATGTAAAGTCAGCTTTCCAAAAAGTATAAATTCTATATACATCTTCTTAGAAACTTTTTAGATAACTTAAAAAGAAAAAGATACTTTTTTCCCAAAAAAATGACAAAAAATCGCCTTTTTTTAATTTTTTAAATTAAAATGCCTATAACTTGGACTCAGTCATGATTTTTACATAATTCTTTCACTGCTTGATATATAAACTTGTTGTTAAGCAAATAAAAAAAAATGGCGAAAATCGGGAATATTTGGACCTGCTATTATCAAAAAAAACTAAAGTAAGGACGGTAAAAATTTTAAAATTTTAATTTTCAAATGCGAATATCTCCTAAACTATAAGAGATAATTTACTGCTTTTTTTTATAGTGCTCGATGAGGAGATTCTATATACGAAATTTTTTTTAAATCGGAACTCAAATGAAGAAATAGGATCGTTTTAAAAATTTAACATAGCCGAGGTGTCCTAATTTGATGACCCCCCGCCGGGCCCCTGGTTGGCCTATAAGGTCCAAATTCAAAACCTAAACTTGACAACACCTCCTCTTTGTGCACACCAAATTTCATTAAAATCGGATTAACCGTTTAGAAGTTACCGAATTATTTCCCTCTTTTTTTTTCCTATACCACTGTGCGTTGCTTTACTGATGAGGGGGCTAGGTAACAGGGAAGCTAAATCATCGTGCTCACTCTCATGTTTACTGAGAGAATTAGAGAGAACAAAAAGCACATACACATGTATATGGTACATTCCTATAGGAATGTACGTGTACATTATTGTTATTTTTTCCGGAAAACACATTCAGGTTAAGTAATATCAACAACTAAAAGAAGTTTTGTTTCTATACAATTTATGTGCAAATAACATGTGGAAAAGCCAATGTTACCGATTGTGTAATTGTAGGGTAAGGATACGTGTTTTATTATTGTAGAAAAAAAAAAACTATATCTATTCGCACCGAAGTAGAATGTTATATTTTAGACTATTCGATTATGTATATACATACATATGTACTTACCATATGTAATTTTATAGACAGTTCAATTATGAACTTCTGTCTCTATTTTTGTATAGAATGAAGTTGTAATAACATGATTTTTATACCCTCCACCACCATCAGTGGTGATAGAGGGTATATATAAGTTTGTCATTCCGTGTGTAACACCAAGAAATCTTCATCTGAGACCCAACAAAGTATATATATTCTGGATCCTTATGAAATTCTGAGTCGATTTAGCTATGTCCGTCCGTCTGTGAAAAACACGCTCACGTTAAAACGAAGCAATGGAAATTAACGAGATTCAGCAAAAATATTCATTATTTCCGGTACAAATTGGTATTGAAAATGAGCAAAATCGGTTCACATCGGGAAAAGTTATGAATCAAAATTTAAAACAACTCCGAAAAAAATAAGCATTTTTTATACATTCTGATGTCATTTTCTCGAAAACTATGCAAGATAATTTCATGGAAGTCATCATACATTCGTTAAAACGTTAAAACGAAGCAATGGAAATTAACGAGATTCAGCAAAAATATTCATTATTTCCGGTACAAATTGGTATTGAAAATGAGCAAAATCGGTTCACATCGGGAAAAGTTATGAATCAAAATTTAAAACAACTCCGAAAAAAATAAGCATTTTTTATACATTCTGATGTCATTTTCTCGAAAACTATGCAAGATAATTTCATGAAACATTCGTTTCTACACAAGATCTTGATTCCTGCTGAAAATTGCCAGAATCGGTCCATAATTTCATATACCTCCCATACAAAAGTACATATTCCCGGAAAATGAGTTTTTTGTTAATAACTTCCGTCAGAATGCTGATATCTTTACAAAATTTTACAACTTGAAAGCTTATGTCAATAGAATTCATTGAGAGAAAAAATTTTCTCGATGGGTCCATAATTGGTCATAGCTCCCATACAAGGTCCCCGAAAGTCCCGAAAATCACTTCAACGCAGATAACTCATTACTAAATTAAGATATCCATATAAAATTTGGTACAAATATTGCTCACATATACAGAAATATTACTGTGACATTTTTGTTCCGATCGGTCCATCCTTGGTCACAGCTCTCATGCAAGGTTCCCTGCCAAAAATCTCTTAAACGCACATAACTCATTACAAAATATTGATATCCATACATTTAGAACAAATATTGCTCTTATATACATAAATTACACTATAAAATTGTTTTACGATCGGTCCATATTTGGTCATAGCTCTCATACTAGGTCCCCTCCAGAAAATCACTTAAATGCACACTATTCATTACCAAATAATGATATAGATACAGAATTTTGAAATTTTGTCTTTATGTACATAATTGGTCATAGCTCCCATACAAGGTCCTTTTACGAAAATCTCTTAAACGCCTATTACTCATTACCAAATAAAGCTATTGATACAAAATTTGGCACAAATATTAGTTTGGTATACAAAAATTATATTTCAAGATTTTTTTACGATCGGTCCATAACATGGGTGCGGTCGGTCCTATGCAAGGTTGCCTTCAGAAAATCACTTGAACACACATTACTTATTACTAAATTACGATATATGTAGATACAGAATTTGACTGAAATATAGCTTTTATGTACAGAAATTTAGCTTAAAGAATTTTTTACGATCGATCTATAATTGGTCATATCTCCCATACTAGGTCCTCCCCCTAAAAGCCGAATATAGCACTCTAACTTGTTTTTGTTTAGTATTTATTGTTTTGTTTAGTATTTATTTATTATAATTATTTTAAACCTCTAGATATATTTCAAATTCATCGAAAACATAAATTTGAGTTATTAATAAAATAAAGCAATATTATAGTTATAAATTACTACCAAAAATTTAATTTTTAATATCCAACATTTAACCATATTTGCAAAATTTTGGAATATTTAAAGAAAATACCTCTTAAAAAAAGTTAGTTTTCCCGAAAATCGCAAAAATTACCATTTCCCACCATTTCGGACAAATAGCTTCTTAAAGTTTCATACTGGGAAGAGGTCGGACTTTTTTTAAAATCTTATATGAAGTTGGTGATCGTAAAGATTTAAGAAGTTATACCAAACATCCATGTTTTACGTACCACCGCATTGTTTTTGGTCAGCTTTTTACGTTAATTACTAAAGTACTTTATTTCATCTTTCATTTCCATGATCAATTTTATAATTTGTTTTTTCGTTTACGTTGAAAAAATGATCTGAAAATATCTGTATTTCGAATTACATTTAATTTTTTTTTTTTTATGAAAAAAGCAACTTTAGTGGCTTATTATTAAAGAATAATTTAGTGTTGATGAAAACAAAATGCAGTTTATGTAGCTTCGAAGTACTGCATTGAAAATTTTGTTAAAATGCAACATCAAATAAATAGTTTTGGCCAAAAAAAGTGGTCGTCGAAACCATAGTGCATAGTAACCAAATGTAAATATAATTTGCAGCAAAATTTGTTTTAAAATAATGCTTTAAAAATTACTACTAAATTTTAACATTTAATTATGGTATTTAATTAATGTATGTAATAATTAAGTGATTATTTTCATAATTTGCTAGTTTTATATCTCTAAATATGTAATTCTAAAAATTTAAATTAATGCTTTAAAAATTACTACTAAATTTTAACATTTAATTATGGTTTTTAATTAATGTATGTAATAGTTAAGTGATTATTTTCATAATTTGCTAGTTTTATATCTCTAAATATGTAATTCTAAAAATTTAAATAATAAATATAATAACACAAACGGTAAATTTTTTTCTATAGTTTATTTGCACATAAATTTTGTGAAAACAAGACTTCTTTTAGTTTGTTTGTTTGTGTGTTCTTTAAGTTACTTAGTTTGCGAAACTAAGATTTATTTGGCCAGTAATTAAAATTATACAACGCCATCACCAATTCTAGCTAGAAAAAAACTAGCTCATATGTTCCAATTAAAGTTGAAAACTTAGGTTAAGTTAACACGATTGCACATGGTCAATATGCACCTCAAGAAAAACTGTAACTCAGTTATCTGAGCGTGTATACATGCACACACGTATACACGAATACAGTGTTGCCACTTTGGTTATTATTAACCAAAATTGGTTATTTTTATTTTGCATGTGTACATGTGAATTATTTTTTCGTTTTGGTTATTTTTTGCAAGCAATTGAACCAAATACTGTTTGCTTTTATTCTAAAAATAAAATTAAAAAAACTTCTTTTATCTCTAGTTTTAAACCAACTATGTATGTAAATATACATATCGTCCCTGTTTTGAATTTTGGTAATAGGTGGAATTTTTTTTTACTATTCGAAATTTTTTTATTACTGCAATTTGTACATCTACTTGTTATACTTATGTGCACAAAGGTATTTTTCGATATCTTAATTGGTTTAAGATGCGTTTTCCACATATTAAATGAGTTGATTTAAATTATAACAACACAGTAATATTATTCTATTTACACTAGCCAATCTAACACCCTGAATAATGGAATGAATCACTTTTTTGGTCGATTCAAACTCGACCGTTCTTCCGTTAATATTTCTATTGGAACTTTTTATATAAGAAACTCGCGGTACTTATATGAAAAAACGAAGTAGGCTGTATTTCGCATTTCGATTTTTATGGAATTTGGTGGGAATAGTCTACGTACTTAGTAGATTATGCCCTCCAAATTAAATTAAAAATTTAAAGTATTATTGCAACTTCTATACCTATTAGAAATTTTGCATAAACAGATACTGTGCTAATTTGTCGGAATTCTAAGATAAATGATTTAATAAGAATTAATAAAGTATTTTCTGCTAATTGATGCAAGAATAGTATCACAATATCTTTAAAGTATTAATCAACAGATATTTTTAAGTAACACAGCTAAGGAAAATTAATTTGTATTATCTACAAAACTTGTAATAACATCTAAACTCGTACGACGAACAATAATCGCGATATATGCAAAGATTTGACCTTTGACTTCTACTATCTCACCATGACTTTTAGTTCTTTATTTACATTTTCTAGATGATGTTGTATACTAGTTTTTATTTTACCGTCTTAAATTCTAAATTTTGTCAATTCAGTTTGTCAATTTGTCGGATAATTTGGATAGATTACGTTTACAAATATTGCTGAAGTTATGAATGTAATGCTAACACCCGCTACATGGTATTATAATTTGGTCAAATATACCCCTTAAACCCAAATTTCGAACGAAATCTAAAAATCTGTATATAAAATGGAAGAATTTTTTAATTTAAAATTGTTTTCCAAAAAGTCAAATGTGGAGTATTTTGAATTGCGCTAAAACGCGTTAAAAACTTATTTTTTAAAATAAATATTAGCAGCATTTTTTAAACAATTGGATTTATTAAATCCAAAATTTAGTTCTCCCTCTGTACGCCAGGTGGATAAAGCAAAAGGTTTTAATCGAGGCTAAACAAATTTCAAATCACAATGTCAGCAGCGGCCGACAGATGGAGTTATTTCAAAATATAATATTAAATTTGTAAATTTTCCATAAAATTTGTAACAATTTGTTGCAAAAATTGGTATTTGCACTGAAATATCATGTTTGAAATATTTAAGTTACACGAATTTTGTTTATTTTCCTATTTTTTTACATTTTAAAAAATATTTGCCATCTATTGGTGAATAGCAAAATAAAACAAATTAAATCATTTTTAAATTATTTTGGTTTTATTCTATGAATACAAAGCATTGCCATATTGAAATTAGCTAAATCCAACTATTTTTTTGGATTTAATAAATCCAATTTGGATTTACTTCTTTTAGCTGCAGAACCGCCATTGTTGCACTAAAATTAATTTTTCTTTGACCTTCTATTAGCATATACAGTGTATTTTCAGATTATGATGACCAAAACTAAATTTCAGCCTCCAAAGATAGTTTTTTTCTTGAAATAAAATAAATCCAAAATAAATCCAGTGATTAAAAAAAGCCCCTATTAATTACTTTTGTTAACGAATCCGCGAAGAGACATATATTTATTGTTGAAAACACGATAGAGTCGAAAAGAAACAAGAAAAAAACTGAAATATTTTGCCAAAATATTTTTAGTTGACCCAGTTTGCTTGGTATTGAAAATGCGAAATATCGGTCAACGATTTCACGTAGCCCCCATATTATGCCCTATTCAAAAAAATTCTATATTGCTAAAAAAAGCATGTATTACGTACTAATTATTGATTACGATTAAAAATAATCAGGGATTAATTGGAATTAATGAAAATAATAAAAAAAAATCAAAATTAATCAAAAAATTAGTTGATTATTTTCATGGATTAATTTTGATTATTTTCCATATATTTAGTATAATTTCCTCCCAAAAAAAACTCTAAGAAAAATTTAATTATTTTGCAGTCTTTTTTTCTAATATGTTGTACTGAGATCAAGATTTTCAAACGAAATAAACTTGATCAATATATTGTTTTCAATAAAAACAAGTAAGAGTGTTATATTCGGCTATGCCGAATCTTATATACCCACCATCAAACCTCGTTTGACTGGAATGAAACTTACTTATGTCGAATTTCATCTATATACTCGCATATTTTAGGCCAGTTATAAGCGTTAAAGTAATTTTCTGAAGGGGACCTTATATAGGGGGGTAGGGTCAATTATGGGTCGATCCTCATAAAATTTGGTAGACAGAATTTGGTTCGTATTAAATTTATTTGTGTCGAATTTCATCGCTACACTCGTATTTTTAAGGAATTAATGAGCGTTGCAGTCATTTTCTGAAGGGGACCTTATATGGGGGGTAGGGTCAATCATGTACCGATCCTCATAAAATTTGGTAGACAGAATTTGGTTCGTATTAAATTTATTTGTGTCGAATTTCATCGCTACACTCGTATTTTTAAGCCATTAATGAGCGTTAAAGTCATTTTCTGAAGGGGACCTTATATGGGGGGTAGGGTCAATTATGGACCGATCCTCATAAAAAATTTTGCATAGTGATTGCTATATTCGAATTTTTAAACAAGTTATGGCTGTTAAAGCTGCTTTTCGAGGGGCCACTTGTATGGGGGCTATCCGAAAACGTGGACCGATATTGCCCATTTTCAATACCAAACAAACCTTACCTATAAGAAATGTTTATGTGAAATTTTAACCCTCTTTCCATTGGGACGCTATCGTGCAGACATGGCTAGATCGTCTTAGAATTTAATGAGGACCCAAAATATATATACTTTTGTGGGTCTATGACCAATATTTCGATGTGTTACAAACGGAATGACAAAATCAATATACCCCCCATCTATTTTGATGGAGGGTATAAAAAAGTAACATAATCGAATAGTGTGTAACTTGGAAAACAGTTTTCCATTACACGTAATGTAAAAAGATAGAGAATTGTAGCAAATATATTGAAATTAATCAAAAATAATCGAAATTAATCCTTTAAAATAATCAAATTAATTATTTGATTAATTCTGATTATTTTTTGATTATTTTCATTAATTTAAATTATTCCAGATTATTTTTATATTAATTTTAATCGTAATCAATTAATAATCAGAAATTTTATACCAGAGAATTAAATAATCATTACGATTATTTTTGAAAAATAATTTAATTCATTATTAATCGTAATAAAAATTTTACAAAATTTTACAGCTATTACAATATGTAATCAAAATTTTACAGCTATTACAAGTTCCACTTCAGAAAATGAATTTGTTATTTTAATGTCCAAATGTAAACATGAAACAAATAAAATAATTTTGTTTACTTTTTTCTTAATTTGGTTATTTTTTATTCGAATTTTGGTTAGAAAAAAATTCTTGTGGCAACACTGCACGCATATAAGAATGAATTGCTGAGAGATGAGAATAATACGTTATCTGAGTATAATAAGTTCTCTGAGTACAATGAGTGGCAGTAGCCGTCAGTGTGACCAGGTCTCAAAAATGTTGCGGCTAAATCCCATCCAAAATAATGCTAGAAACAAGTTAGAGTGCTATATTCGGCTGAGCCGAATCTTAAATACCCTCCACCAGCAACTTTTGTATTAATACATTTCTAATTAATAAAATATTTGTAGAAATAAGTTTTCTCATGTCTTAAATAGAAAAATCCCAAGATTTAAACAGCTTAAATCTACTACAATTCCAAGATTTATTGAACATTAGAAACGCCACTTTCATTTAAATTTTTATAACGCCCTAAGATATGCTTTAGCGATATCTCGTATTTGCATGTATGCATGTGTGTGAAAGATTTAAGGATTTTAAAAATACATACATATATATAATTCTGTTCTACACAAATTGATAATGCAAATAGTTATATACGGTTAAAGCGCTTTTAGGGGCAGGACCTAGTATGAGAGATATGACCAAATATAGACCGAACGTGAAAAATTTTTCAAATAGCATTAAGTGCTTTTTGCATTACAAAATAGTATTTATGAACAAAAATAGTATTTATTTATATCATTATTTGGTAATGAGTTATGTGCTCTTAAGTGTTTTTCTGAAAGGGACCTTGTATGGGAGCTATGATCAATTATGGATCGATAGGAAAACAATTTCACAGTAATATTTCTCTGTATATGAGCAATATTTCTGCCAAACTTTATATGGATATCTTAATTTAGTAATGAGTTATGCGCGTTTAAGTGATTTTCGGGAGGGGACCTTGTATGGGAGCTATGACCAATTATGGACCGATCGAAAAAAACTTTCACAGTAATATTTCTGTGCATATGAGTAATACTTGTGCCAAATTTTATATTGATATCTTAATTTAGTAATGAGTTATGCGCGTTTAAGTGATTTTCGGGAGGGGACCTTGTATGGGAGCTATGACCAATTATGGACCGATCGGAAAAAAATTTCACAGTAATATTTCTGTGCATATGAGTAATACTTGTACCAAACCTTATATGGATATCTTAATTTAGTAATGTGTTATGCGCGTTTAAGTGATTTTCGAGAGGGGACCTTGTATGGGAGCTATGACCAATTATGGACCGATCGGAAAAAAATTTCACAGTAATATTTCTATGAATATGGGCAATACTTATACCAAATTTTATATGGATGTCTTAATTTAGTAATGAGTTATGCGCGTTTAAGTGATTTTCGGGAGGGACCTTGTATGGGAGCTATGATCAATTATGGACCGATCGGAAAAAAATTTCACAACAAAATTACTGTGCATATGGGTAATATTTGTACCAAATTTTATATGGATATCTTAATGTAGTTATGAGTTAAGCGCGTTTAAGTGATTTTAAGTGATTTTCGGAAGGGGACCTTGTATGGGAGCTATGACTAATTATGGACCGATCGGAAAAAAATTTCACGGTAATATTTCTATGCATATGGGCAATACTTATACCAAATTTTATATGGATATCTTAATTTAGTACTGAGTTATGCGCGTTTAAGTGATTTTCGGGAGGGGACCTTGTATGGGAGCTATGACCAATTATGGACCGATCGGAAAAAACTTTCACAATAATATTTCTATTCATATGGGCAATATTTGTACCAAATTTTATTTGGATATCTTAATTTAGTAATGAGTTATGCGCGTTTAAGTGATTTTCGAGAGGGGACCTTGTATGGGAGCTATGACCAATTATGGACCGATCGGAAAAAAATTTCACAGTAATATTTCTATGCATATGGGCAATACTTGTACCAAATTTTGTTTGGATATCTTAATTTAATAATGAGTTATGCGCGTTTAAGTGATTTTCGGGAGGGGACCTTGTATGGGAGCTATGATCAATTATGGACCGATCGGAAAAAAATTTCACAACAATATTTCTGTGCATATGAGTAATATTTGTACCAAATTTTATATGGATATCTTAATTTAGTTATGAGTTAAGCGCGTTTAAGTGATTTTCGGGAGGGGACCTTGTATGGGAGCTATGACCAATTATGGACCGATCGGAAAAAACTTTCACAGTAATATTTCTATGCATATGGGCAATACTTATACCAAATTTTATTTGGATATCTTAATTAAGTAATGAGTTATGCGCGTTTAAGTGATTTTCGGGAGGGGACCTTGTATGGGAGCTATGTCCAATTATGAACCGATCCATAAAATTTTTACTCTGAAAGAATTCTATTGATATAAGATTTTAATTTGTAAAATTTTGTGAAGATATCGACATTGTGGCGGAAGTTATTAACAAAAAACCCATTTTCCGGGAATATGTACTTTTGTATGGGAGGTATATGAAATTGTGGACCGATTCTGGCAATTTTCAGCAGGGATCAAGATCTTGTACAGAAACGAATGTATGGTGATTTCCATGGAATTATCTTGCATAGTTTTCGAGAAAATTACATCAGAATGTGTAAAAAATGCTTATTTTTTTCCGAGGTTGTTTTAAATTTTGATTCATAACTTTTCCCGGTGTGAACCGATTTTGCCCATTTGCAATACCAAACAACTTAGGAAAATGAAGAACATTTTGGGTGAATTTGGTTAAGCTCTATTGCTTCGTTTTATCGTGAGCGTGTTTTACACAGACAGACGGACAGACGGACAGACGGACATAGCTAAATCGACTCAGAATTTGATAAGGATCCAGAATATATATACTTTGTTGGGTCTCAGATGAATATTTCTTGGTGTTACACACGGAATGACAAAGTTATATATACCCTCTATCACCACTGATGGTGGTGGAGGGTATAAAAATGCTAAATTGATTTTAAAATGCCAAAAAATGCTAAAATTTTTTAAGTGTTTTTATGAACAATTCATATTAATTTGTAACTGAAATTTATTGTAATTTATAAGAAGTAAGAAAGTATATTCTGCCGTGGTTGACCATATGAGTATAAAATTTGATTTATTTTTCGCAATAAAGCATTTATGTTGAATTGAACCTTGGTTCCGATATATTTAAACTAATTTTCTGAGAAAGGCTTTATACATTTGTATATGTATGGGGGCTAGGTAAAATAAAGAACGGACTTTAACCATTTTTAAAAGGTTTTGTCATTGGATCAAAAAGCATACGTGCTTATTGTTTTGATAATTTCCACCTCTACCAGACGGTCAGACTTTCATGGCTTAATCTATTCAGAAAATGATTCTTAACCGATTAGTATACTCAAACGTAGTATAGTGGAGTAGGGTAAAAAATTAAGTTCCGTGGTATTAAGATAAACAGAAATGCTAAAAATTATTTCAAAATTTTTGGAAATTTAGCAATATGTAATGTCTCTAACTTTAAAATATTTCTGAATGGAAAAATTACATTAAAACTCTATTAATTACACTAGTTGCTCATGGTATAAAACCTATATGTGTTTTCGGAAGGAAAAGTATAATATTTCTAGTTTTACTTTTTTTATATAAACAATTTTAACGTCACAACAAATTTACTAAAAATTTGGTAAAAATAAAAAGAACGGAAAGTAGGATGAGAAAGTCTTAATTATATATTATTGATTTTTTTCAATACTTATTTTCAATAAATTAACAAGAACTCGTGAAGGATGATAAAAATTAAAACCTCTTTATTTCGTATAGGAAAAAATAAAATTTGTTAATTAACCGTCATACATAGCATTTTCCAAAATTATATGTTTCATTCCATGAGCAAACAAAAAGTATTAGTTTGTAAAATAGCGTACTGAACGTATTTGTAAAAATATATGAAATCTCTTGAATTATTTCTATCACCTCGAATTTAAAAAAGCATTGGGTTCCAGAAAAATATTTTAGAATACAACATTTTAAAGTATTCACTTGTATTGGCGTAATTTTAAGTTATTTATCTTAAAGAATCTTTTTGCATTATTTGAATTACAGGCTAAATTATTACATTTCTCATATTTCTTGTTGCTTGTGTTTGGGTAGACATTTAATTCTGATTTTTTTCCGGTTAAATCTATTTCCAATATAAATCTTTTTTGCAAAAATTTGTCTTTTTTTTGTTTATATACTAAAATTGCAAAAAAAGCTAAAAATGCTAAAAATATTTTATAAAAATGCTAAATAAAATGCCAAATGCTAAATTAAAATTGTACAGCTAAATCAAAATAAAAAATGCTAAATCTAGCTGCAAAAATGCCAAAATGGTCACACTGGTAGCCGTACTGTCATCGACAAATTTGGCACTGGCAGTACAATGTATGGCAGTAGAACATCTTTATATATTTATAGTCTTTGCTCTAACTGTTATATTATCTCAAATATACGGGTTTAATATTTTCTTAATATGGGCGTGGCTCTCCGCCCACTTGGAATTTCAAAATAAAAATTTTAAGAAAATCGGTTCAGCCGTTTAGTAGTCTATAACGTTCAAATATACAAACAAACACACATTAATTTTTAATATATAGATATTGATATATATATATATAGATGTACACATATTTATTAAATTATATTTAAACTTAATGAGTTAAGTGGTCGTTATGGTCTCTTAGAGAATGGGGACTTTGAAGCGGGTCGCAAACCGTATTTGAAATAATATTAGCAACATTTGCTTTTAAAATACGGAAATTAATTTCATCGTAATTCAATTGACTGTATAAATAAATAGGCAAACGGTTGCTTATAATCCAAATACTTTGATGAGGTAAAGATTCATGATCAACTTTTAGATCGTTTGGAAATTGAATTAGTGTCTGTGTTGAATTATCTTTGGAAACGTTTTCAAAAAATCGATGGATGTTATTTTGGCCATATGGTTTAGAAGTATCCCAACATCCAACATCATCTCTATGGACTTGTGTGAAGAACATGACGCCATTCTGTGTAATTCCCGACGTCGAAGATTGGCCAAATTTTCCTCGCTCACCAATTGGTACAAAATACTTTGCCACCTTTTGAGCATCCGCTGTCCATACATTTTCATCTTTCAGTAAACTTGTAGACACCATGAATTCCTATAAAAAGAAATAAAAACAACTTAAATCTTTTGTGTGCAATTTTAAAATAGTAATTCATATATAGTAAATAAGGTCATACCTTAAAACTCGCCATAGGATGGAAGTATAAGACTCGCTCATTTGTTGATAATTTTGGCAATGACAAACTCATTCCAAAAACTCCATCTAACCATTGGAAGTTTAACCCATATACATTAAAGTCAGAAGCAACCGGATCAGGCGAAAAATTGTAGTTGGTTACTCGCCAACTTCGATTTTTCCTTAAACTGTAAACCACAATGCCGAAGCGCCAAACGTCAGTAACGTAAGCATAGGCATCATCGCACAGATCATTGGAAACATCCACCACAATATTCGAATGTAAACTATCTTCTTTTATTTGACTGTCAGGAAAGTCATATTGGACTACTAATTTATTTGTTCGCAAATCGTAAGCAACTATTTTCGGAGGACATATTTGGTTAAGAGAGACAGTGGCGTTAACGATACCTGAATCTATTAACCAAATACGTTTGCAGCTATCAATAAAGGTTCGGTATACGGAGATTAATTTGGAACAATCCGAATTATAAGGATCACCGTGAGCTTCCCAGTTCGGATATGGTTTAATAGCTGGGCTGCGTTCTACCGGTGGATAATTTAAATAGCCAAAACTTGCTGGTACGCCATCTTTCCATCTGGGTGTTGTAATAAATATTCGATTTTCATAAAAGTCAATGCCTAATGGTAAGTTATTTTCTGGAACAAATTCCCTACAAAAATATAAGGATATCGATTTTTACATATCAAACAAATAATTAATTATTAACACTAATTATACACCTCAGGCAACAGTGGACACAAAAAAGTAGTTATAAATAGATATAATAATTACTTATTTTCAAGAGCTCGCTTTCTTTGTTCATATGTTAAATACTCGAAATCTAAATATTTCCACTCGTTGACAATTTCAAATAATTTCGTATCCGTTGATATGTTTGCGCTTGAATGTACTGTTGGTTGAACATCATCATTTCCATAAACATTTCCTTGCGGATACAATGGAAGAAACTCTTTTTGTTGGTGCAGACCATTATTAGATTGAACGTAATGATAGGATTTGTATGCCTGGATATGAAATGTCCAAAGACCACATACTAATGCAAATATATATAAAATATTCATTTACTTTAATTTCAAACTTGTAATTTAAAAAAAAAAAAAAAAATATATATATATATATTAATATTTTTACTACACAGCCGCTTAGCTGAACTGTATCAACTGTATAACAAACACACACTAATATCTAACATCATATTTGGTAATTGCTTTATAGCCAAGGCTATTTTACAAACAAGCCACCAGCCAAGCCAAGTATTTGCCAATCAATCGACTTTCCTTTCAACTAGCATATGGGTATGTACACTTGTATGTATATACATACATATGATGAAGGTGCTACAATTAATGCATTATGAACAATAAATCATTAATATTGTAATTATTGGATTAGAGAAAATCAAATTTCGTTTGTATAGCTCATAAGACAGCCTCTTCAGTCTACTTAATCTGAAACCAGTTTTAAATTCCTGATTTACATAGATGACCTCTAATATTTTGGAGTTGAAATTTGTTTGTGTATTTATATGTTGTAACAGAAAAAATTATTGCCTATTTTTATTAATTCAACTTTTAATTATTATTTTTTTCATATTGCTATTTTAACCCAAACCTTGAAATTATGTAAAATGTGCTGAATGTAAATTCCAATTAGCATTTATGTTCGTATGTAAAACACTCTTGTTCGGCTTCTGTACTCATTTTAATTAAAGCCTCTTTTACTAGAGTATTTTGGAGATATTCAAGTAAATATTATGACAAAGACTAGAAAAAAAAAATTTATTCTTCTTATTAATTAATTGGAATATTTTTCCAGGGTTTATATCTACATTTAAAATCATTTCTTCATATAAAATTTACTTTAATTTCAAAAGCTTTAATAAAATATGTATGTACTAGGGTGATCGATTATTCGACATTTTCCAAAAACAGGTTTTCTTCGAATAGTTGAGTAAGAAAGTATAGTCGGGCGTGACCGACCATATGATACCCTACACCAGTTATGAATATTAAATGTGATTTAAATATTTTTCATAATAAAGCATTTATCCTCCATTACATTGTTCCGATACATTTAAGCAATTTATGGATGAAAAACTACTTTTCTGAAAGAGGCTTTATATGGGGGCTAGGGGCAAATATGGACCAAGCCTGATAAAATTTTGTGAATATATTTATATGTACATAATATTTTATTGTGATGAATTTCATCGCGATATTTGTGTTTATAAGTTAATTTTGGACATTCAAGTATTTGTTCCGATACATTTAAGCAATTTATGGATGAAAAACTAATTTTCTGAAACAGGTTTTATATGGGAGCTAGGGGCAAATATGGACCAAGCCCGATAAAATTTTGTAAATATATTTATATTTACATAAAATTTTATTGTGCTGAATTTCATCGCAATATTTGTGTTTATAAGTTAATTTTGGACATTCAAGTAATTTTCTGAAGGGGTCTTTGTATGGGAGCTAGGGTCAAATGAGTCTCTATGAAATTTGGCAAGGTCATCAAGGCTTGTATAAAACATAGCTGTGCCGCTTTTTATCAATATACAGGTATTTTTAACATAATTATGAGCTCAGAAGCCCTTTTCGGGGGGCTAGGTGAAATAATGGGCCGATTTAAGAGTGTGTGCCATTTCCAATTATCTTGAAAATTGCGACCTGTACCTTGCGCACAAGGTTTACATGGACAGCCAGCCAGACGGACGGACATAGAAAACTCAGAAAGCGATTCTAAGCCGATTGGTATACTTTAAGGTGGATATAGGACTAATATTTTGGTATGTTACAAACATCAGCACAAACCCAATATACCCTCCCCACTAAAGTGGTGTAGGGTATAAAAATCGGTTGATATTTTTGAAATTCAGAAAAAACCGGTTAACCGGATTTTCATTGTTAATAAAAAATCACTTTTTAAAATGCAAAAATTAGGATTTATATTTTAATTATGTTTAAATATATAAAACATGATCCGAACTGATTTTTAACATTTTAATAATTTCCCTAATGTATAAAAAATTAAGAAAAAAGTGGGACACTTTTGAAACTGGGTTATCCAAGCTTATTATATTATTTTTCATTTTTTGACAAATGTTTAAGTAATTTCAGGCCCAACTTATTATTTTTGTAATTGCAATATAATCTTTAGATTGATACAATTTAATAAAAACAAAATGTTATCCAATAGTAGGATTATATAATTAATTTTACAAATTAAATTTGTTAGGAAAATCAACAAAATTAACAAAAACTCCTTCGATAAATATATTTTAGTCCCTGTACTCCAACATTTTGCATGTTTTGTCGGGCTGTATTATTATTATTATTTACTTTAAAATTTAATTTAAGTATCCGTTGTATACAAAGTTAATAAGAGTATTCGAAATAGGTTTTTCAAACTAAAAAACCGGGTAATTCGATATTCGAAAAATCAGCATTTACAAAAAACCCACAGTAGTAAAACAGAAAAAGGTGGTTGAAAAAACTGAGTAGATCACCTTAGTATACACAACAAAGTATATATATTGATCCTTATGAAATTCTGAGTCGATTTAGCTATGTCCGTCTATCCGCCCGTCTGTCTGTGTAAAACACGCTCACGTTAAACGAAACAATAGAAATTAACCCAAAACATTCCTTATTATCCGGTTCAGTTTGGTATTGAAAATCAGCAAAATCGGTTTGTGACGTAAAAAGTTATGAGTAAAAATTTCAGACTACCTCGAAAAAAAATAACGTTTTTTTTCCAATTCTTAAGTAGTTTTTTCAGAAACTACCAAAGATATTTCCATGTATTTTGTCACACATTATTTTTTATGCCAGGGATCAACTCATAACAATTGATCCAATATTTCCCATAGCCCCTAAACAAAGGTGAATATTCCCGGAAATCAGTTTATCGTTAAATACCAAATATATCGGTATCAACACAAAATTGTGTACATGCAAATATAATATGAACAAAAATCATACTACCAACGTAGATCTCAGTCGGTCCACAATTGGTCATATCTCCCATATAAGACCCACTTCCGAAAATCACCTAAACGCACATATTTCATTGACAAATAAAGGTATCGTGGTAAAATTCGTGGTGAATATGTTTTCTGTACATACAAATCATTCTACCAATTTTTTTTTGAATCGGTCAATCGGCCCGAATAGGGCTATTAAACCTTGTAATCAAACTACAGGTCGCAATTTTGGAGATAATTCAATAAAATTTGGCCCATGGTACCGTAGATGAAGCCTGTTGAAAATGGTTTACATCGGTCCATTATTTCACCTAGCCCCCATACAACTGAACCCGCCGAAAAGGGCTTTTAAGTTCATAATTATGTTTAATATACTCATATCTCGACAAAAAGCTGAAAAAATCAAGTTGTATACAAGACTTGATGACCCTCACGAATTCCATAATAATAGGTTCTCATATGACCCTAGCCCCTATGAAAAGCCCCCATCAAAATTTCACTTAAATGTCCACAATTTTCTTCAACAATAAACGGCTTAAGTATGTATATCTAAGGCAAGGTACAATTCAACTTAAATGCTTTATTCTGGCAACTAAATCACATTATGTGATTTTTTTTTGTCAAAGGTGTAGGGCAGGGGTCGGCAAACTACGGCTCGCGAGCAAAATGCGGCTCTTTGGATGTGGAGCTATGGCTCTTTAGTTTCATACGCATTTTTTTTATTTTATAAAAAAATATATATCTTTCTGAATAGATTAACGAGCAGTGTTTGTTAAAACTAACAAAACAATTCGCAAACGTTTCCACAATATACACAACATTTCAACTTTGTTTAATCGTTCTGTATGTGAGACAACTAACAAATTAAAGTTTAGAGTCGTTTGTGAAACTTTAAACAACACGTTATGATCCAAACTTTCTAAAGCTATACAAACCTATCTCTCCTATTGAATTTGTTCCATGTACAAGTTAGTATTGTAAGAAAATTTTTAATTATTTAAATTTTTAGTTGAAAAGTTCCCTATAAACGATGGGGTATCTTGAGCGCTCTTACGATGTGCCATTAGATAAAATGTAAAACATAATCATACATTCCGTAATTTTCGTGATTTTCGAATTAAAACATACTTTTTGGAAATTGAAAATATAGTAATTAAATAATTATAATAATAATAATGTAGAGAGCTTGAACACAGTTACCCAGGAAAAACTTACATTGAAAAGTAATGAGTTAAAAAGCTAATAAAATTTCTTTTCACTACTTCTTCATTAGCATTCTAAGTCATTACTAGAGTACTTCTAAGTAATGCAGACGGTAAGTAGTAGTTATTGAAAAGTAAGTGGTTATGGAAGTACAACCCATTACCGAGTTTTTGCTGGGTAAATACTAAAAACTTGTTCTATTTAAAAACTTCAATATTTAAATATTGCGCGTTTTAGAAACGTTTTGCAGTGATCTATAAAAGATTGATATATTTTTGACATACAATTTTTGGCTATAAATAAGGTACCAGAAAGCGTATTATCGACCGACCCATCCTTACAAAATTTGGTAATGAAATTTTGGATCCTACTAGTTTGTGTTGATTTTCATCACTATACTTGTATTTTTCGTCGTTTTCGAAAGTGGACACTATATGGGTGGGTAGGGTCAATTCTGAATCCATCCTTAAATTTAATTAATTTGGTACAGATATTTTTGTTCCTATAAACTTGTTTATGACGAAATGCACCACTATGTTGGTATTAATTAAATCAGTTATGAACGTTAACGTTATTTTCCGAAGTAGACATTTTAAAAGGGGATTGGTCAATTATGTTTATGTTATGTTTGTGTTGAATTTTGTCATAATACTGCTATTATTAAGACAGTTATGAACGTTAAAATCAAATTTGGAAGATAGATTTTTGTTCTTATAAAAGTTGTATATTTTGAATTTCGCCGCTATATTGCTACTGTTAAGTCAATTATGATCGTTAGTCATTTTCTGAAAAGGACCTAATATTGGGGTTGGTAAAATATTTATCTCGATTGCCGCCAAATTAATATATTACTTTATACTGTATTAGCTGCGTCATCAATTTTCGTGATTTTTACATTTCCTGATATGTTTCCAAATACCTTTTAATTGATAACACTGTCGCCCTACTCTAATAAAATTCTATATTTTTATATAACGAGTGTTTAAAAAATGCATTTGAACGACCCATAAAAATTCAAAAAGTATTTGTAGTCAAAAATCTATAAGAAAGATTCCTTGCAGAATGTCCTGTAGATAATTAAACCAACTTTATGTTTTTGAAGTGAATTCATAAAGTATTTGTAAAGTTTTAATAAACAACAATTTTGTGGCTTTTTTAAAACATGTTTTGTAAACTGTAAATTTTGGCTCTTCCGACTCAAAAGTTTGCCGACCCCTGGTGTAGGGTATTATATGGTCGGCCTCGCACGACTATAATTTCTTACTTGTTTTTATATATAAATCGTTATACGGAATTTTACTTCGGAAAATCACTTAATACCACCTAATTCATTATTAAATCATTATATCCAAACAAAATTCGACATGAGTATGTTCTGTGAATAGATAAATCATTCTATTAAAATGTTTTCGATTTGGCCTATTAATATAAATTTTTCTGGACCTAGTCAAACATATGCATAAATGTTAGTACCCTCACTACGGAAACAAAAATTTTGTCAAGTTATCTAAAAATTAGATAGTTAAATGGAGTTTAATAAAAAATAACTTGCTGGCGATAGGTATTTAAGATTCGGCATAGGCGAATATATAGCTCTAACTTGTTATAACCTCCACCACAATCAGTGGTGATAGAGGGTATATATAACTTTGTCATTCCGTGTGTAACACCAAGAAATATTCATCTGAGACCCAACAAAGTATATATATTCTGTCCGTGCGTCCGTCTGTCTGTCTGTATAAAACATTCTCACGTTAACACGAAGCAACAAAAATGATCAAAATTCACCCAAAATATTTATTATTGTCCTAGGCAGTTTGGTATTGAAAATAAGCAAAATCGGTTCACACCGGGAAAAGTTATGAATCAAAATTTGAAACAACCTCGAAAAAAATAAGCATTTTTTACACATTCTGATGTAATTTTCCCGAAAACTGTGCAAGATAATTCCATGAAAATCACCATACATTCGTTTCTACACAAGGGCTTCAGTCCTGCTGAAAATTTCCAGAATCGGTACATAATTTCATATACCTCCCATACAAAAGTACATATTCCCGGAAAATGGGTTTTTTGTTAATAACTTCCGTCACAATGTCGAAATCTTTACAAAATTTTACAAATTAAAATCTTATGTGAATAGAATTCATTCACAGAAAAAATTTTCTGGATCGGTCCATAATTGGACATAGCTCCCATACAAGGTCCCCTCCCGAAAATAACTTAAACGCAAATAATTCATTACTAAATTAAGACATCCATATAAAATTTGGTACAAGTATTGCTCTCACATACAGAAATATTACTGTGAAAATTTTGTTCCATCGATCCATAATTGGTCATAGCTCCCATACAAGGTCCCCTCCCGAAAATCACTTAAACGCACATAACTCATTACTAAATTAAGATATCC
Organism: Lucilia sericata; assembly: GCF_015586225.1. Lineage (NCBI taxonomy): Eukaryota > Metazoa > Arthropoda > Insecta > Diptera > Calliphoridae > Lucilia > Lucilia sericata. The sequence goes on from NW_023994044.1 coordinate 2,425,880, forward strand.
ATATAAAATTTGGTATAAGTATTGCTCATACGCAAGGCAATTTTACTGTGAAAGTTTTTTCTGATCGGTCCATAATTGGTCATAGCTCCCATATAAGGTCCACTTCCGAAAATTACTTAAACTCACATATTTAATTGTCAAATAATGCTATCTTGATAAAATTCGACGCAAATATATTTCGTCTATATATGAATCACTCAATAAAGCTATTGAGATAAAATTCGAGCTGAACATGTTATGTGTACACACAAATAATTCTACCGAATTTTTTTTCGGATCGGTCCATTATTGGTCATAGCTCCCATATAAGGCCCACTTCCGAAAATTACTTAAACTCACATCTTTAATTGTCAAATAAAGCTATCTTGATAAAATTCGACGCAAATATTTTTCGTCTATATATGAATCACTTAACGAAATTTTTTCCGGATAGAAACATAACTGGTCATAGCTCGCATATATGGTCCACTTCTGAAAATCACTTAAACGCATATATCTCATTAAATTCTAAAGCTATCCTTATATAATTCTACTCGAATATGTTTTGTGTACATATAAATCATTCTACCAATTTTTTCTCGGATCGGTCCATTATTGGTCATGGTTCCCATATAAGGCACACTTTCAAAAATCATTTAGGCTCACATATTTCATTGTCAAATAAAGCTATCTTAATAAAATTCGGCACAAATATGTTTTGTATACTTACATATGAATCACTTTTCGAAATTTTTCCGGCGAAATATATATATATATATATATATATATATATATATATATATATATATATATATATATATATATATATATATATATATATATATATATATATATATATATATATTTTTTTTTTTTTTTCCTGATCGCTCCTCAATTAGTCACAACTCCCATATAAGGACCATTTCCGAAAATTACTTAAAAGCACATTGACAATCAAAGTTATCGAGATAAAATTCTATCTACATAAATGTGTATTTTTTTTTTACCCTCCACCACCATCAGTGGTGATAGAGGGTATATATAACTTTGTCATTCCGTGTGTAACACCAAGAAATATTCATCTGAGACCCAACAAAGTATATATATTCTGGGTCCTTATCAAATTCTGAGTCGATTTAGCTATGTCCGTCTGTCCGTCTGTCTGTGTAAAACACGCTCACGATAAAACGAAGCAATAGAGTTTAACCAAATTCACCCAAAATGTTCTTCATTTTCCTAAGTTGTTTGGTATTGAAAATGGGCAAAATCGGTTCACACCGGGAAAAGTAATGAATCAAAATTTAAAACAACCTCGAAAAAAATAAGCAAATTTTACACATTCTGATGTAATTTCCTCGAAAACTGAAAATCACCATACATTCGTTTCTACACAAGAGCGTGATCGCTGCTGAAAATTGCCAGAATCGGTCCACAATTTCATATACCTCCCATACAAAAGTACATATTCCCGGAAAATGGGTTTTTTGTTAATAACTTCCGTAAGAATGTTGATATCTTCACAAAATTTTACAAATTAAAATCTTATGTCAATAGAATTCATCCAAAGAAAAAATTTTCTGGATCGGTCCATAATTGGACATAGCTCCCATACAAGCTCCCCTCCTGAAAATCACTTAAACGCGCATAGCTCATTACTAAATTAAGATATCCATATAAAATTTGGAATAAGTATTACTCATATGCACAGAAATATTATTGAGAAATTTTTTCCCGATCGGTCCATAATTGGTCATAGCTCCAATACAAGGTCCCCTCCCGAAAATCACTTAAACGCGCATAACTCATTACTAAATTAAGATATCCATATAAAATTTGCCAGAAGTATTGCCCATATGCATAGAAATATTACTGTGAAAGTTTTTTGGATCGGTCCATAATTGGACATAGCTCCCATACAAGCTCCCCTCCTGAAAATCACTTAAACGCGCATAGCTCATTACTAAATTAAGATATCCATATAAAATTTGGAATAAGGATTACTCATATGCACAGAAATATTATTATGAAATTTTTTTCCGATCGGTCCATAATTGGTCATAGCTCCGTACAAGGTCCAATCCCGAAAATAACTTAAACACACATAACTCATTACTAAATTAAAATATCCATATAAAGTTTGATACAAGTATTGCTCTCACATATAGAAATATTACTATGGAATTTTTTTCCGATCAGTCCATAATTGGTCATAGCTTCCGTACAAGGTCCCCTTCCGAAAATCACTTAAACGCACATAACTCACTACTAAATTAAGATATGCATATAAAGTTTGGTACAAGTATTGCTCACATATACAGAAATATTACCATGAAAGTTTTTTCCGATCGGTCCATAATTGGTAATAGCTCCCATACAAGGTTCCCTCCCGAAAATCAATTAAACGCACATAACTCATTACAAAATATTGATATCCATACATTTAGCACAAATATTCCTCTTATATACATAAATTACACTATAAAATTGTTTTACGATCGGTCCATATTTGGTCATAGCTCTCATACTAGGTCCCCTCCAGAAAATCACTTAAATGCACAATATTCATTGCCAAATAATGATATAGATACAGAATTTTGAAATTTTGTGATTATATACATAATTGGTCATAGCGCCTTTACGAAAATCTCTTAAACGCATATTACTCATTACCAAATAAAGCTATTGATACAAAATTTGCACAAATATTAGTATTATATTAATATTAGGTCCATAACATGGGTGCGGTCGGTCCCATGCAAATGTCCCTTCAGAAAATCACTTGAACACACATTACTTATTACTAAATTACAATATAGATACAAAATTTGACTGAAATATAGCTTTTATGTACAGAAATTTTGCTTAAAGAATTTTTGACGATCGGTTTAAAATTGGTCATATCTCCCATATTAAGTCCTTCTACTAAATGCAATTTAACCGTATTTAACTAATTGCATTATCAATTTGTGTAGAACAAAATTATATATATGTATTTTGAAAATCCTTAAACCTTTCACACACATGCACATTATTAAATATCGTTAAAGCCTATTTTAGGTTGCTATAAAAATATAAAAGACAAGTAAGAAATTATAGTCGGGCGTGGCCGACCATATGATACCCTACACCAATTGCGAATATTGAATGTGATTAATTTCAATAATAAAGCATTTCTGTTAATCTTATATAGGTTCCAAATAATGTCTGTTCATGTTCGATTGTATGCTGACTAGGAGAAATAAAAGACCGATTTCAATCATTTTCAACAGCCAACGTCAGTGGATCCAGAAAATAGTGTGTGACCCATTGTATGTGACGTAGTTAAAAGATAAACGGCCGAAATCGGAAGGTCCGGATGTGTGAGGGCTAAGGCAGAAATTGAGCCGATCCTTATAAAATGTGTTTTTGGGAATTATATATATACATATATAAAAATCAATGTGTGTTTGTTTGTATGTTTATATGTTTGTTTGTTTGTGGGTTTATATCTTTGTATGTTTGAACGTTATAGACTACTAAACGGCTAAACCGATTTTCTTCAAATTTTCACAGCACATTCCTGTATGTCTGGCAATAGACTACTTTTTATTTCCGATCATGGCGAAAAATGACAGTGTTATTTACAATTATATTAAACTTAGTTGTTCCAATTTTTGGGAAGATAGTAGTATATTTATAGTAGTTATGACTAAAAGGCCCAAATCGGTAGGTCCGGTTGTATGGGGGCTAGGGCAAAAATTGGTCCGATCCTTATAATATTTAATGTCGACATTTATGTTTATATAAAATCTATTTGTGGCAAATTTCATCGTGATACTAGTGTTTATAAGTGAATTGTGGACATTCAAGTCATTTTCTGAAGGGAATTTTGTATGGGGGATAGGGTCAAATAATGCCCGATCATTATAAAAATCGACAGTGTTATTTATAATAATATCAAACTTAGTTGTGCCGATTTTTGGAGAGATAGTAGTATATTTGACAAAGTTATGAGCTAAAAGGCCCAAATCGGAAGGTCCGGTTATATGGGGGCTAGGGTAAAACTTGGTCCGATCCCTATAAAATTTATTGTTGGGAATTATGGTAATATAAAACTCATTTGTGTCAAATTTCATCGTGATACTAGTGTTTATAAGTGAATTGTTGACATTCAAGTCATTTTCTGAGGGGGACTTTGTATGGGGGCTAGGGTCAAATAATGCCCGATCTTTACGAAAATCACTATAATTATTAAGACATATATAAAACTAAATTTTTCCAATTTTTGTAGAGATAGTGGATCATTTAACATAATTATCAGATCAAAAGCCCTATTCGGGGGGTCCGGTTGTATGGGGGCTAGGTGAAATAATGGACCGATTTCAACTATTTTCAATAGCGTTCGTCCTTGGACCAAGAGAAGTGCATGTTCCAAATTTCATCGAATTAATCGACTCAGGAAGTGATTCTGAGCCGATTGGTATACTTTAAGGTGGGTGTAAGACCAATATTTTTGGGTGTTACAAACATCAGCACAAACGCATAATACCCTCCCCACTATAGTGGTGTAGGGTATAAAAATGGGGTTTGTAATGTTCAATAAATCTTGTAATTGTAACAGATTAAAGCTGTTTAAATCTTGGGGTTTTTCCATTTAAGACATGAGAAAACTTATTTCTACAAATATTTGATCTATTAAAAAAGTATTTCTATAAAAATAGCCGGTGGAGGGTATTTAAGATTCGGCTCAGCCGAATATAGCACTTTAACTTGTTATGATATCGTTCGCCAAAAAATTAAGATCGGAGTGTGTTGGTATATTGAAATTATTTTTCAAGAAGCTTTGAATTTTATTAAAGTTTTTAAATTCTACTCCCGCTTACTTCTGTACATATTTTATATACGTTGGAAAGGGTAGCTCTTTGGCTTCAAAATAGTAAACAAGTTAGAGTGCTATATTCGGCTCAGTCGAATCTTAAATACCCTCCACCTTAAACTGGTTTCATAAATTATCAAATTTTATGGATTGATTCAAATTTACCTAAATACTTTAGATTTACTTTCATTACGCCTTACAATATGCAATTAAAAACAAAACTACCACTTAACAGACTGTTACAGAGCGTACCAAATTTAACCTATGTTCTGTATTTAAAATAATTTCTATGTGTGAGAGAAATGTATGGTAATAGTTATAAGTAGTTATAGAACTTATATAATTTTGTACGGGAGGTACAATAGATTTTCAACGTTGTTGATCATATGAAAAAAAATTAAAAAAATTGCTTTTAAATTTTTATTGTTGAACCGAATTTCGACACTTAATTTGATTCAAAAAAAAAAAAAAAAAAAAAATTAATTATTTATGTCAAAAAAAGATAAATCGACCAGGAATCGAACCTGCAATGCTTAGTTTGTTAATTCTCCCTTCCATCCACTACACCACTTTCTTATATTGTCCTTCGTTAACTAATATTTTTCATATAAAAATGCCATGTTATTTTCTGTTTGTAAAAAACTTTGCTGCTGAATAACTTTTATCCAGGGTTTCAAAAAACTGCTAATTGCAGTCGCAAATTACTAAATATTTGACTAAATTTAGTACCATGCTTAAAAAATAGTAACTCGTTAAAATTTCCCCTTACAAGCTAACTGAAGTCAGTCAACTGTGTCAACTCATTGCTGCAATAACTTGCAAGTGGTTTTGTTTTTCTTCAGCAGCCACACACACAAGCAGCGGCCATGTTAAGTTTTTCAACTCAGCCGAACTGAACACAACGACTGAACAGTAAAAACAGTTTTGCGTGTGCTGCTTACGTATTGCTTAGTTCTTGGTTTCGTTTTCTTACTAAGGGACGTAAAAAAAACTGATAGTTTGACTGGTTAGTACAAATCAAGCCGACTGAACAATAAAACTTGATGGGTTGTTTGTTCATTAAGACTTTGTTATTGTATGCAATTTGTTTTAGTATATTGTATGTTTTTGTGTTTAAATTTGACAAAAGTAAACAAAGTAATTGATTATTATTGCTAATAGAAATTGTTAATTAATTTAAAATTTATAAAATTATAAATTACTAAACTTATAAATTTAGATATTTTCTTTAAATAAAAATTGATTTAAATTTAAGCATTTTGATGATTTTTTAGTGAGATTTTGTTATTGTATGTATGTATGTATGTATATTAGGGTGGGTCGAAAATAGGCTTTTCGCTCGGATCAACATCTAATAGTGAAATTGTGTTGTATTTTAACGTCAAATGGAAGACTGTAAAATATTTATTATTCAATTATTTTGAGGGTAAGAGCCCGCGCATCGCTGCCAAAGTTTGTAAATGCGTTTATATGGGAAAAATGGCACTTTTTGGAGTTTTTTCACAAAATGAGGCTTTAAGTATTAATTATTGCACCATTTTATAGCAAAATCGTAATGTCTACAAAATTGTCTTTCCAAAAAGATGGAAAAACTCAAATTTCGTTAAACAAATTTTGAGTTATTAAAATTTCCCCCGAGAATTTTGTGATTCTGAAGATATATAAAAGTAAATATAAGAAAATTTTTGTTAGTTTTGAAAAATTTTACAAAAAAATATTATGTTTATCTTTATAAGGTTCATAAATGTGCTAGTACGAATTTTTGTTCAAATTGGATAACGCTTACTCGGTTTAGTCTGTGGTCAAAAAAAGGCCATTATTTTAACAGCATCTCCAAAACTCCATTTTCAAACTTTAAAAAATTTTGTTAAATGGATTATTAAAAATTAAAGTTTTCTATGCTGGATATTATAAAGGATATATATAAGAATTAAACACAGAAAGAATGAGCTTAATACCTCTCATAGTTTTACCGTACCTGCGATGTGAATTTGAAGGATTTCGGGAAAAAGGCAATTTTTGCCAATAATTAAGTAAAAATTATATTATTACCAATTGTTGCTTAATTTTGATCAAGTAAATTCCGAGTCCATGGAAAGTTAGTTCTAATCAAATTTTCGAAACTAAAAATCATTAACCCTCTAAACACCGGGGTCAAAATCAAATTTTTGAATTTTATGTTCTTGAAGAAATGAGAGCATGATGTTGTTAATTTGTTGATGGATATTGATGAAACTTCTTAGAAGTTATTTTTACTACATTCAAATAATACGATAAACCAAATACTGGATATATAGCCATTAAATCTTTAAGAAAATTAATTTTAGAAAATTCCTTTATAAAAGTGTAGTATTTAAAAAATCGGTCTTGAATTGACCCCAAGTATGACAGAGGGTTAATTTTTGAAGAAGTTTGATTCCTAGATTTCTGGATATATTTTCGTGTAGTTTGTCAAAATGAATTCATAATTAAATACACAATATTTTGCTATTTTTAATGAAGAATATTAAATATACAAAAACTTGATTTTGACCCCGGTTTTTAGAGGGTTAATGATTTTTAATTTCGGAAATTTTATCAGAAATAACTTTTCATGGACTCGGAAATAATAATCGCAATTTAATTGATCAAAATTAAGCAACAATTGGTAATAATATAATTTTTACTTAATTATTGGCAAAAATTGCCTTTTTCCCGAAATCCTTCAAATTCACATCGCAGGTACGGTAAAACTATGAGAGGTATTAAGCTCATTCCTTCTGTGTTTAATTCTTATATATATCCTTTATAATATCCAGCATAGAAAACTTTAATTTTTAATAATCCATTTAACAAATTTTTTAAAGTTTTAAAATGGAGTTTTGGAGATGCTGTTAAAATAATGGCCCTTTTTTGACCACAGACTAAACCGAGTAAGCGTTATCCAATTTGAACAAAAATTCGTACTAGCACATTTATGAACCTTATAAAGATAAACATAATATTTTTTTGTAAAATTTTTCAAAACTAACAAAAATTTTCTTATATTTACTTTTATATATCTTCAGAATCACAAAATTCTCGGGGGAAATTTTAATAACTCAAAATTTGTTTAACGAATTTTGAGTTTTTCCATCTTTTTGGAAAGACAATTTTGTAGACATTACGATTTTGCTATAAAATGGTGTAATAATTAATACTTAATGCCTCATTTTGTGAAAAAACTCCAAAAAGTGCCATTTTTCCCATATAAACGCATTTACAAACTTTGGCAGCGATGCGCGGGCTCTTACCCTCAAAATAATTGAATAATAAATATTTTACAGTCTTCCATTTGACGTTAAAATACAACACAATTTCACTATTAGATGTTGATCCGAGCGAAAAGCCTATTTTCGACCCACCCTAATATACATACATACATACAATAACAAAATCTCACTAAAAAATCATCAAAATGCTTAAATTTAAATCAATTTTTATTTAAAGAAAATATCTAAATTTATAAGTATAGTAATTTATAATTTTATAAATTTTAAATTAATTAACAATTTCTATTAGCATAATTATCAATTACTTTATTTACTTTTGTCAACTTTAAACACAAAAACATACAATATTCTAAAACAAATTGCATACAATAACAAAGTCTTACTGAACAAACAACCCATCAAGTTTTATTGTTCAGTCGGCTTGATTTTTACTAACCAGTCAAACTATCAGTTTTTTTTACGTCCCTTAGTAAGAAAACGAAACCAAGAACTAAGCAATACGTAAGCAGCACACGCAAATCTGTTTTTACTGTTCAGTCGTTGTGTTCAGTTCGGCTGAGTTGAAAAACTTAACATGGCCGCTGCTTGTGTGTGTGGCTGCTGAAGAAAAACAAAACTAGGGATGCCAAACGGGACTGGCTTTTACAAATCCCGGGATTCGGGATTTTGAAAATTGCAATCCCGGGATATTTCGGGATCCCGGGATTTTTCGGGATCCCGGGATTTTTCGGGATTTTACGGGATTTCGGGATTACATGAATTTATTTATTTTATATATGAAAATCTTTAAATCATCATATTTGTAAAGAAAATTGTTTAATTTTGTGGAAATTTAGAAGACAGAAGATATATTTAAATTAAAACAAACCAATTAATTCCAATTTTTAAATAAAAACTTTCAGAATTGCATAATTTCTGAAACTTTTTAAATACATACTTACTTCCTAAATAAATATCAAGTTCCGAAATTAGAGCACTTTTTAAAACCTCATACTGTTCCATGTGAACTAATAATTATAACAGATACCAATTCAATTATCCGTACATCAATTTAGAACCTATTCTTTGAAAAATATTTGGAACTTTACACAAAATACATGTTAGTTTTGGAACATGTTATTATATTCGTAGTATTAATTTAAAATTTTATGTGCATTCAGAACAAGGTAATTTACCTTTACCGGTATCACTCAGATTTGTAGAAAGTTAGAAATGTAAAATCCTCTAGTATTGAAAAATAAAGTTTGCATTCGACTGTGCCGAAATTAAATACCCACCATCAAAATATTGTAATGTATTGATATTAATATCAGCATCAATGTGATTTTCAGAGGAGGTCCAATTAGGTTTTCTTGTGTCAATTTTGGTCCAAATTTGCATCACAAATGGAATGAGTCTTCTAACTCGTGTTTTTAGCTTACAGACACAGAATATGTATACTTTTTGGGTCGGTCTACGACCAACATTTCGATGTGTTAACAAGTAAGAAGTTATAGTTGGGCGAAGCCTACCATATAATACCCTACACCAGTTATAAAATAAAATGTGATTTATTGTTCATAATAAAGCATCTAAGTTGAATTGTACCTTGCCTCAGATATACTTTAGCTATTTTTTGTTGAATAAAATTGTGTACATTTAAGTCATATTTCGAAGGGGGCTTTGTATAGGAGCTAGGGTCAAATGAGGCCGTATCATCAAAAAATACATCAGGGTCATGAAGGCTAGTATAGAACTTGGCTTTGCAGCTTTTTGTCGAGATACGAGTATATTAAACATAATTATGAACTTAAAAGCCCTATTCGGCGGGTTCAGTTGTATGGGGGCTAGGTCAAGTATTGGACCGATGTTACACATTTTCAATAGGATCCGTCTCTAGTACAATAGAAGATCATGCAAAATTTTATAGAATTATCTTCAAAATTGCTGTAGTTTGATTACAAGGTTTACACGGACGGACGGACAGACGGACGGACATAGCTTAATCGACTCAGAAAATGATTCTGAGCCGATTGGTATACTTTAAGGTGGGTATAGGACCAATATTATTGTGCATAACAAAAATCAGCACAAACCCAATATACCCTCCCCACTAAAATGGTGTAGGGTATAAAAACGAAGTGAATAAATAAATTTATATGTGCTATGTGTATGGAATCATACCACTTTAAAAAATAAAAGGTTTAAATATGTATAAAATTAGCTCTGCGGAATTTAGTTTTGCATGAGTCGAAAATAAAATAAGATCGTAATTTTCAAGTTAATGAAAATTATGGCTCAAAAAAAGAAAATAAAAACAGTTTTTGAAACAAATCCCGGGATTTATTTTGAAAAATCCCGGGTTTCGGGATATTCTAATCCCGAAAAAATCCCGGGATTTATTTTCCAAATCCCGGGATTCGGGATTTGCCAATCCCGAAAAATCCCGGGATTTTCGGGATCGGGATTTCGGGATTGGCATCCCTAAACAAAACCAAGTTATTGCAGCAATGCGTTGACATAGTTGACTGACTTCAGTTAGCTTGTGAGGGAAAAATAAATACTTGAACTTTCTTCAGTTCAGTCGACATTTAAAAAAATAAAACTAAAAACTAAATATTAAACCCTGCTTTTATCAACACTGATGTTGCTGAATAGCATAAGAAATTAACAGTTACACTTTCTCAATGTGCACATTTTATTTGATTTTGGGTTAACAACATTTTTTTACACAAACAGGAAAGAGAATTTCTATGTGAACATTAGTTGCAAACAATTACGAAGTTAGTTAATTGTGTAGTGGGAATGGCGTAAAACTAGCAACTGGGAGATTTTACGTTCAAATCCTGTTTGTTTTGGACAGTTTTTATTTAATTTTTTGCGAAAAATAAAATTTTTTAATCCCTATGGGTGGTACAAGAAATTGTGGACTGATTTCGATTTTCAACTCAGTGGATTCCCAAACTATATGTATGACAAAATTCAAAAATAAATATTTGTGCCAAATTTTTTATGGATATCATTATTTGATAATTAGTAATATGCGTTTAAGTTATTCTCGAAAGGGGACCTTAAATGGGAGCTATGACCAATTATGGATCGACCGTAAAAAAAATGGATATCTTTAATTCGTAAAGAGTTTTATGCGTTTAAGTGATTCTCGAAAGGAGACCTTGTATGGGACCTACGACCAATTACAGACCGATCGTAAACAAATTTTACAGTATCATTTCTGTATATAAAAGCAATGTTTGTGCTAAATTTTGTATGGATACCTTTATTTTGGTAATGAGAAATATGCGTTTAAGTGATTTTGAAAACGAAACCTTGTATGGGAGCTATGACCAATTGTGGACCGATCGTGAAAAAATATACAGTATGATTTCTGTAAATAAAAGCAATATTTGTGCCATAGTTTGTATAAATATCGTTATTTGGTAATGAGTTATGTGCGTTTAAAAGTTTTTCGGAAGGTAACCTTATATGGGAGCTATGACCAATTATGAACCTATTTAGAAAATTGTTTCTTTATATGAATTCTATTGGCATAGAATTTAAATTTGTAAAATTTCGTAAAGATATCGGCATTATTTCGGAAGTTATTAACAATAAATTAATTTCGGGGAATATGTAAATTTGTATGGGAGGTGAACCGATTTTTCCGATTTTTAACAATATTGATCCTGGCACCAAGAGTTATATCTCTGACAAAATTCATCAATTTATCTGCAGTAGTTTTTGTAAAAAATACATATAAATATGTGAAAAAGCACAATTTTTTTGAGGTTGTCTCAAATTTTTACTCATAACTCCGAACCTATTTCACCGATCTCGCTGATTTTCAATACCAAACTGCTTAGGATATCAATGAATATTTTGGGAGAATTTCATAAAGTTCCTTTGCTTCGTTTTAACGTGAGCGTGTTTTATACAGACAGACAGACGGACATATCTAAATCGACTCAGAATTTCATAAGGACCAAGAATATATATACTTTGTTGGGTCTCAAATGAATATTTCTCGGTGTTACAAACGGAATGGCAAACTTATATATACCCTCTATCACCACTGATGGTGGTGAAGGGTATAAAAAGTAATTTTTTTCGAGGTAGTCTGACATTTTTAGTCATAAGTTATTACCTTGTGAACCGATTTTGCTGATCTTCAATACCAAAATCCCTAGGATAATAATAAATATTTTGGGTGAATTTGGTTGATTTCCTTAGCTTAGTTTTAACGTGAGCGTGCTTAAGGCAGACGGGCATAGGTAAATCGATTCAGAATTTCATAAGAACTCAGAATATATATACTTTGTTGGGTCTTAAATGAATATTTCTTGGTGTTACACCACCATCAGTGGTGATGGAGGGTATAAAAATATTTGTTTACAAAATGCTTGGTATTTTCAGATTTTTTACATAAATTAACCAACAACTAACGAAGTTATACTTGTAAAAGTATACAGTCTGCTGAACCTATGACCAATTATGTATATAAAGACAAAATTTGAAAATTCTGTATCTATATCATTATTTGGTAATGAATATTGTGCATTTAAGTGATTTTCTGAGAGTGAGAGCTATGACATATGGACCGATCGTAAAACAATTTTATAGTTTAATTTATGTATATAAGAGCAATATTTTTGCTAAATGTATGGTTATCAATATTTTGTAATGAGTTATGAGCGTTTAAGTGATTTTCGGGAGGGAACCTTGTATGGGAGCTATGAATAAAGTTGGACCGATCATGACAAAATGTTCAAATAACATTTCTGTGTACAAAAATAGTATTTATGCCAAATTTTTCTGAAAGGGACCGATAGGAAAACAAATTCACAGCAATATTTCTCTGTATATGAGCAATACTTGTGCTTGTGAATATCCTTAACTGGTCATAGCTCCTTACCTTGTATAAGAGCTATGACCAGTTATGGACCGACCGGAAAAAAATGTCTCAGTAATATTTCTGTGCATATAAGCAATACTTGTGCCAAATTTTATATGGATATCTTAATTTAGTAATGAGTTATGCGCGTTCAAGTGATTTTCGAGAGGGGTTCTTGTATGGGAGCTATGACCAATTATGGTCCGATCCAAAACAACTTTCATAGTAATATTTCTGTATATAAGAGCAATACTTGTACCAAATTTTATATGGATATGTTCATTTACTAATGAGTTATGTGGTTTTAAGTGATTTTCTGAAAGGAACCTTGTATGGGAGCTATGACCAATTATGGACCGATCGGAAAAAGATTTCACAGTAATATTTCTGTATGTGAGAGCAATACTTGTACCAAATTTTATATGGATATCTTAATTTAGTAATGAATTATTTGCGTTTACGTTATTTTCGGGAGGGGACCTTGTATGGGAGCTATGTTTAATTATGAACCGATCCAGAAAATTTTTTCTCTGAATGAATTCTATTGACATAAGATTTTAATTTGTAAAATTTTGTAAAGATTTCGACATTGTGAAGGAAGTTATAAACAAAAAACCCATTTTCCGGGAATATGTACTTTTGTATGGGAGGTATATGAAATTGTGGACCGATTCTGGCAGGAATCAAGCTTTTGTGTAGAAACGTATGTACGGTGATTTTCATGGAATTATCTTGCATATTTTTCGAGAAAATTACACCAGATTATGTAAAAAATGCTTATTTTTTCGAGGTTGTTTCAAATTTTGATTCATAACTTTTCCTGGTATGAACCGATTTTGCTCATTTTCATTACCAAATTGCCTAGGGTAATAATAAATATTTTGGATGAATTTCGTTAATTTTTGTTGCTTCGTGTTAACGTGATAATGTTTTATACAGACAGACAGGACGGACGGACATACGGACGGACGGACATACGGACGGACGGACATATGGACGGACACACGGAATGAATGAATGCATGCATTCATACATACATACACACATGCATTCATTCATACATACTGTTAGACCTTAATAATTTTTAAGGTTTATTTAAAAGAAATTAAATAAAATGGTGGACAATCTTTATTGCAATTAACTTGAAATATTTTAAAAGAAACACGTCTTCGTGGTTTAAAGTGGATTTCAATAGTGACAATTTATTAAATTTCATATTATTTACATTTTTTTGTTTCATCCACAATTCCAATTACGGTAAGTATTTAAGTTTCAGTTTCATGTAAATTTATATTAGTATAGGTGTATGTTTATGTTTAAGTATAAGTGCATGTTTAAATATACTTATGTATATTCAAATGTTTGTATGTATTCATATTTATGGTTTTGTTTATATTCATGTTTAGATTTATGTTTTGTTTAGCAACTAATGTTAATAAATATAAACAATAAACTAAATATTAAATAAAATTTAAATTGTAAATTAGGACACAATATCCCGGCCCCATTGAAGGACCTAGGGTCTTCAATCATTCGGTAATAAGGCAAGTTTTTGAATAGGACGTTTAAATACGCCATTTTCGGTTCGTATCTCTGCCAGCCTGACCTTGCCGTCTTTGCCTTCTATTACGGCCACGACTCGACCGGTCAGCCACTCTTGGGGTGACAGATTGTCCTCGTGAATCACCACTAACTCCCCGACTTGTAAGTTGGGAGTTTCTTTGCTCCACTTGCCCTTATCCTGCAGTCTTAATACGTATTCTTTGGACCAGGCTCGCCAAAACATATCCTTGAGTCCGGAGAGCAGACGCCATCGCTTTCAGGACTTCAGCGCGTTGCCTCTCGCGCCTTCTTCGGATCATGGCGGCAGCGAACGCAGACCCCCTCCTATGAGTAAGTGAGCTGGAGTTAGAGCTTCCCCGTAGTTGGGGTCCGGCGATAACGGTGCTATTGGCCGGCTGTTCAGCACCGCCTCTACTTTTGCGAGCATGGTTTGCATTTCTTCGGCGTTCAGCAACGCATTGCCTATGGCTCGCAGAAGCAGGAATTTGGCCTGCTTGACAGCAGCTTCCCATAGTCTTCCGAAGTGAGGAGCTCGAGGTGGTATGAAGCTGAATTCCACTCCTGTTGACGCTGCGTATGATACCAGAGCGTCTTGTTGGTCTTCGAACGCTTTCTGTAGTGCTTTCAGCTCTCTGCTGGCTCCCACAAAGTTGGCTGCGTTGTCGCAATGGATTTTCCTGGGTAGTCCTCGTCTGGCAGCAAACTTTTTAAAACAAATAATAAATGCATTAGCAGATAAATCCAAAACCAACTCTAGGTGAACACCCTTGGAAGAAAAACAAACGAACACTGCAATATACATCTTTACCGGAGGTCTTCCACGAATCCTAAGTGACACGTTGAAGGGTCCGCAAAAATCAACGCCAACAACTTGAAATGGACGCATAGCCCTCACTCTATCGGTGGGTAAATCGCCCATTACTTGGGACATTAATTTTGGCTTATATCGAAAACAATGAACACATTTACGCACGATTTTTCTACATTCATTTTTAGCATTTATTAACCAAATTTTCTCTCTTACTAATGATATCAGTGCTTTTGTACCAGCATGACAATTTTTGATATGCAAATGCCGCAAGTATAATTCAACAAAATTCGTTCCCTTTGGCAATAAGAGAGGGAATCTTGTATCATATGGCAACGGTGCATTAAGTAATCTACCTCCCACTCTAATGAAAGAAAAGCAACGACTTTCATCGGTAAAATAGTGGATGAAAGGAGTTAATTTTTGCATATTAGCAGGTAAAGGTGAGAAAGATTTTCTCACCAGAGTATTAGCTGAAAATTTCTATCAGCCTCATCAAGCAAAACCTGACGGTACATTTTTTCAATATCAGCAGTTATAACAAATTTGTGAAACCGGAACCGAATTAAAATTGAATATAACTCTTCTTGAATAGTTGGTCCAACCATTAACAAATCATTTAGTGATAACTGTGAACTTGTTCTACTGGAGGTATCGAAAACGACACGAAGTTTTGTTGTAAGACTTTGAGGGCGTAAAATGCATTGTTGAGGGATAAAATAGTGTGGAAAATTTGGAATACTATTGCTTACAATAGACATATGTCCTAAGTCAATGTATTCTCTTATGAAATCATGGTACATATTTCTCATTTCGAAGTCTTTTGATATTTTACGCTCTAAGGCGAGAAATCGCCTCTTTGCATTATCCTATGAAGAACCTAATGTTTTCGGTTCATTCTTAAATGGCAAAGAAACGATAAATCTACCGGAATTTAAGCGTCGAACTGAATCTCGAAACTTCCTCTCACATTTTCGTTGTTCTTTGTTATATAATACTGATTCACGTGGAAGTTCTTCTAACTCCCACAATTTTCGAACAACGGCATCCAAAAACTCCTCATTCTCTATTAAATTGTTGACGTGGAAAAACCAGCTACAATCCAGCCGAACGACGTTTTTTGAAGAGTCGGAAAGCTCGGATTATTCTTTATCTGTCCAACACAAAGAATCTCAAAGAACAGTTCTGCACCAAGTAAAATATCTACTTTTTGTGGTTTAAAGAAATGTGGATCGGCTAATTCGATATTTTTAGGAATATTCCAATCAATGGTGCTTACAATTTGGTCTGGTTGAGAAGTAGTAATAGTACTTTGTATCCAAAATTTAACATTAAATTGTGTACCATTGATTCTCGATCGCAGATTAACTGCAGCACATGACTTAGCACTTGAACTAGTTTTGCCAACGCCACTCAAATTTAATTTTCCACCCTCTCTCTTTAACCTAAGTCTTTGAGCTAAATCTTCAGTAATTAAATTAGTTTGATAGCCAGAATATAATAAAGCCCTTACTAATATATATTTACCTGAGCTATTTCTTACTTTCACTAAAACTGTAGCAAGAATGACATTCTCATCAGAAAAGGAAAGATTTATGGAGGCCTGAGATGTTGACTGGGGTTCAGATGAATTTAATGTGTTTTGATTAAAACTTGAACTTTGAGAATCGTTAGTAAAACGATGTAAAAGATTGTTATGAGAACCACTACAAATTCCCCATTTTCGATAATTACATCTCGATACTGTATGGCCCTTCTTAAGACAATTTATGCAAGCAGGAATAGATTTTATAAAGTCAAATCTTTGACGAACTGGTTCTGTTGCAAATGAAGGGCAGTTATTAATATTATGTTGGGTGGATTTGCAGAATAAACATTTTTCAGCTGATTGCTTCGACTGAGAATACGCAAGACTTCTTGGTTGATTATCATTTTTGTTCTTCGAAAATCTCAACTTTGGATTAGAAGATTCGTCGGCTGCAATATGCTGATAACGTTTATTGAGCATAGCCTCACAATCAATCCACAATGGGAGATGTTCATAGTCTAATTGTTCTTCCCATTTTGATTTAGTGATCGGATCAACTTTTGAAATTACTAAATGAATTAATATCGCATTTGCGATTTTCTTATCATCACCGATAGACAATAATGAATCATAGATAGTGTCGATCATGCTTCTTAAAGCAGAAGCCGAAGGCTTTGTATTCTCAGGAAGATCGAAAAGTTTTGAAATATTATCGAAGAATATTAAACATTCATTATGGTAAACCTTCTTGAGACTGGCAAGCGCTTTTGGATATTTTCTTCAGAAATTTGAAATGCTTTAACAGTAGCCAATGCAACATCTGATAAACACGAAATCAAGTCATTAAAATTTTCAATGTCCGTTAATGTAGGATCGTGATGGACTAAATTCTCAAACAGACTCATAAAATTTTTATATTCGGAGTATTTTCCATTAAATTTTTGAAGTCTCATGTTTGGTAACCTTGAATGATGAGCCTGCATATTAAACGAGGTCTCACACAAACTTGATTTTCGGGTTTTCGCTTGCAAACTCAATAACAACGATTTCGTTGTCACGCAAAGGTCTTCAAGCTCTGATCTTTCGTCATTTAAAGGATCTAAATTATCCAACTCTGACTGGTAAGACATTGCTTGAGAAAACTTTCGAATTCTTGAAATGTTTTCCATCACTTTGGATTTTCTTTGTATTACTTTTGTTAACTCTTCAGAGTCTGGTTTAGTTTGGTGCTTCTTTTTACCAACCATGATTTGAGCTTATAATAAACTAATCAAAAAGTATAATTAGCAGATTCGAATTCTTCGTTTGGAGCAATTAGATTATGCACCGTAATTCGAAATGATAATCTTCGTTTAAAAAATAAATAAGACGCTGATTTAGAATTAATAAATCAAATTTTACAAGGTAATAAAAGTAAAAGTGGAACTAATAATGCAATATAAATACTTTGAAAATTAGATTAAAATAATCCAAATGAAACAATAGCAAATAATTAATATTTTAAATAAATTTTTATATGTAAATAAACGTAATATAAACAATACTCACTTTTCTACAATATACACTGGTTTCAAACAATTTCTTTAAATAGCTCGATCTAACAAAAATCGCCCTTCTTTTATTCACAATCACAGCTCAAATTATTTTAAAATATTTTCGTTTGTTTTTTTTATACCCTCCACCACCATCAGTGGTTATATAACTTTGTCATTCCGTGTGTAAAACCAAGAAATATTCTTCTGAGACCCAACAAAGTATATATATTCTTGGACCTTATGAAATTCTGAGTCGATTTAGCTATGTCGGTCCGTCCGTCCGTCTGTCTGTCTGTCTGTATAAAACATTATCACGTTAACACGAAGCAACAAAAATTAACGAAATTCGCCCAAATATTTATTATTGTCCTAGGCAATTTGGTATTGAAAATGAGCAAAATCGGTTCACATCGGGAAAAGTTATGAATCAAAATTTGAAACAACCTCGAAAAAAATAAGCATTTTTTACACATTCTGATGTAATTTTCTCGAAAACTATGCAAGATAATTCCATGAAAATCTCCATACATACATTTCTACACAAAAGCTTGATTCCTGCTGAAAATTAAATCAGTTCACAATTTCATATACCTCCCATACAAAAGTACATATTCCCGGAAAATGGGCTTTTTGTTAATAACTTCCGTCACAATGTAGAAATCTTTACAAAATTTTACAAATTAAAAACTTATGTCAACAGAAATCATTCTGAGAAAAAATGTTCTGGATCGGTCCATAATTGGACATAGCTCCCATACAAGGTCCTCTCCCGAAAATAACTTAAACGCACATAATTCATTACTAAATTAAGATATCCATATAAAATGTGGTACAAGTATTGCTCTCACATACAGAAATATTACTGTGAAATTATTTTTCTATCGATCCATAATTGGTCATAGCTACGATACAAGGTCCGCACCCGAAAATTACTTAAACGCACATAACTCATTACAAAATTAAGATATCCACATAAAATTTGGTACTAGTATTGCTCATATGCACGAAAATATTACTGTATAAATTTTTTACCATCGGTCTATAATTGGTCATAGCTCCCATTCAAGGTCCCTAACAGAAAATCACTTAAAACCACATAACTCATTACTAAATTAAGATATCCATATGAAATTTTTTTTCCGATCGGTCATAAGCTCCTATACAAGGTCCCCTCCCGAAATTCGCTTAAACGCACATAACTCATTACTAAATTAAGATATTCACAAGCACAAGTATTGCTCATACACAGAGAAATATTGCTGCATAATTGATCATAGCTCCCATACAAGATCCCTTTCAGAAAAACCCTTAAAGGCACATAACTCATTACCAAATAGTGATACCCATAAAAAATTTGACATAAATACTATTTTTGTACACAGAAATGTTATTTGAACATTTTGTCATGATCGGTCCAACTTTATTCATAGCTCCCATACAAGGTTCCCTCCCGAAAATCACTTAAACGCACATAATTCATTACAAAATATTGATATCCATACATTTAGCAAAAATATTGCTTTTATATACATAAATTCAACTATAAAATTGTTTTACGATCGGTCCATATTTGGTCATAGCTCTCATACTAGGTCCCCTCCAGAAAATCACTTAAATGCAGAATATTCATTACCAAATAATGATATAGATACAGAATTTTAAGATTCTTTTCTTTATATACATAATTGGTCATAGGTTCAGCAGACTGTATACTTTTACAAGTATAACTTTACTTGGGTCCAAGTTAGGTCCCTTTGTAATCGGTTAGGTTAGTTGGTCATAGCTAACATAGAAGGTCGTTTTACGAAAATCTCTTAAACGCACATTACTCATTACCAAATAAAGCTATTGATACAAAATTTGTCACAAATATTTGTTTGGTATACAAAAATTCTACTTCAAGATTTTTTCACGATCGGTTCATAACATGGGTGCGGTCGATCTCATATAAGGTTCCCTTCTGAAAATCACTTAAACACACATTACTTATTAATAAATTACGATATATGTAGATACAAAATTTGACTGAAATATAGTTTTTATGAACAGAAATTTTGCTTAAAGAATTTTTTACGATCTGTCTATAATTGGTCATATCTCCCATACTAGGTCCTGCCCCTAAACTAGTTTAACTAGTTGCATTATCAATTTGTGTAGAACAAAATTATATGTATTTTGAAAATCCTTAAATCTTTCACACACATGTATACATGCAAATTACTAAATATCGCTAAGCGCTATAAAAATATAAAGAAAATGGCGTTTGTAATGTTCAATAAATCATGGAAATGTAATAGATTTAAGCTGTTTAAATCTTGGGATTTTTTCTATTTAAGAAATGAGAAAACTTATCTCTACAAATATTTGATCAATTAGAAAGGTATTAATATAAAAGTAGCCGGTGGAGCACCCTAACTTGTTTAAATTTCTTTTCTACTTTAAGTTCACGTTGTTTTGTTCTGTTTATGAATTAGTGGTGTTATAATTTTCAATTAAGTTTTGATAATGGCAGTAATCGACATGTATATCATCACTATCTAAAGGAAATGATGCCACTGTTTTTTTTTTTCAAATTAGCGTTTAAATAAACACAGAAATGTTAATAAATGTAATTGACTTAAGCAATCTTATTTCCTTTAATAGATAATAAATCCTTTAATAGATAATAAATCACTTTCTTGTTCATTCACACAAGTTACCAAATGTTTTATGAATTCTTTTATATAACATTAACAGATAATGTCAAGAATTCAAAATATTTTCTCTAAATGTACTACAGTGTACAATCACTGTTCGATTGTAATAGAAGCAGCTGATAAAGCAATCAAAAAATTAAAGTAAACAAAAGGAAATTTATGTTGCAGAATTAAAACAATGTTTTTAATTGCAAAAATAAATAAAAACAAGTTAGAATGCTATATTCGGCTGAGCCGAATCTTAAATACCCTCCACCAACTTTTATATTAATACTTTTCTAATTGATCAAATATTTGTAGAAATAAGTTTTCTCATGTCTTAACTAGAAAAAACCCCAAGATTTAAACAGCTTAAATCTGTTACAATTCCAAGATTTGTTGAACATTACAAAACCCATTTTCTTTTATATTTTTATAGCGCCCTTAGATATGCTTTAACGATATTTAATAATGTGCATGTATGCATGTATGTGAAAGATTTAAGGATTTTCAAAATACATATATAATTTTGTTCTACATAAATTGATAATGCAACTAGTTAAACTAGTATGGGAGATATGACCAATTATAGACCGATCGCAAAAAATTCTTTAAGCTAAATTTCTGTACATAAAAGCTATATTTCAGTCAAATTTTGTATCGATATCGTAATTTAGTAATAAGAAATCTTGAAATAGAATTTTTATATACAAAACTAATATTTGCGCCAAATTTTGAATCAATAGCTTTATTTGGTAATGAGTAGTGTGCGTTTAAGAGATTTTCGTAAAAGGACCTTGTATGGGAGCTATAACCAATTATGTATATAAAGACAAAATTTCAAAATCCTGTATCTATATCATTATTTCGCAATGAATATTGTGCATTTAAGTGATTTTCTGGAGGGGACCTAGTGTGAGAGCTATGACCAAATATGGACCGATTGCAAAACAATTGTAGTGTATGCATATTGTAGAGTACAAATGCATACTCTTAAGTAGTTCAAGTGCAGTCACACAATATATTTGGTTGCATTAAACTATGACAAATTATTACTTTGAAAACACCGCATATTTGTTTAATTTGTGTGTGTTTTTGTTGTTGGTCATTACACTTTCAGTTTCTGAAGTATGTCACTGTTGTGAAGTAAGTCACTCTTGAAATCTGACCCTAGTGATGGGAGTACAGAACAAGTGCTAACTAGAACACAACTGGTGTATGTTAAATGCAGCAGAATATTTGAGTGTACTTTTATTTTAATTATTTGAGTAGAATTTAAGTTATTGAGTGAGTTTAGAAAGTCACTCATAGAATTAGAAAATGTATAGTATATAAGAACAAAGATTTACAAGAATAAACCATCATTATTATTTTGAACAAACTAAATGAAAATAGACTTTTCATTACATGGCGATCCTGCCATTCTTTTTTTTAATTTTATACATGCGATTCTTAATTACAGCATTTTTATTTTGCTTGTTGGGATACGCATGTGTAAATTAATCTAGGAGTTTGAGAACAAGGATAAAACATATATAACTTATGCTTAGTTTATCCTTTTTTTTTAAAAAAAAAAGATTTATTCCTTTCTAAGAATTTAATGGATACTCCACTAAAAGTAATTTTGAAGGAAGTCGAAGAAGCCGAGGAGAGGTGGGCGAAATTTTTGCAACAACAAACCAACGCGAAGAAGCCGAAAATCCTTTCCATAGGTTCAAAACCTTTAAAATTGAAGAAGAAGCAAGAAGAACCTAAATATCCAATATTCCCACTGCCAAATACAAACAAATCTAGAGGGGGAATACTTGCCAGGCCGAAAAAGGACCTGAACGTGAAAACATTCCAACTAACATATGAAGAGAATGAAAAAATAAGATCCTCGTTAATCAGGGAGATAAATACCCTTAAGGAAAATATAAAAACAATCAAGAAAAATAAAAAGAAAAGAAAAAATTAAAAAAAAAAAATTTTTAAATAGAATGTTAAAAATTATATATTAAAAACAATATTAGTAATAATAACAATACTATTACGTGTGTTTTTAATAAAATACATACAATATAATATAAAAAAACAATATTACTAAAATATCAAGTTTAAAGAATTTTTTAGAAGAAAATTCAGACTATTTACATAATATGAAAAAATAATTTTTATATAAGAAAAGAAAAAAATTAAAAAAAAAAAAATTTTTAAATAGAATGTTAAAAATTATATATTAAAAACAATATTAGTAATAATAACAATACTATTACGTGTGTTTTTAATAAAATACATACAATATAATATAAAAAAAACAATATTACTAAAAATATCAAGTTTAAAGAATTTTTTAGAAGAAAATTCAGACTATTTACATAATATGAAAAAATAATTTTTATATTTTAGAAAGAAAAATAAGAATTAAATAAATGAAAATTATTAAAAAGCATAAGAGAAATAATTTTCATAGGCGATTGGTATGGATTCTATATTAGAGAGTCTACGTATACTGATATCAAACGCGAAGAAATCATTGAATAGACCATATTCAGTGGACACAATATCTGTAAAGAACACAGAAATAAATAATTTGGAAGACGATTTTCTGAAACTACAACCCACTGAATATCAGAAAGTAGAATTTGAAAGTTTGAAAAAGGAAGTTTTAGACATATTGGAGCAACACTCCAATAAGAAAACTAATATTGATAAAAGAAAGGCGATAGTAATGGCAAATATGGAAATCAATGAATTGACTGCAATAATAAATTGGTCCCAATTTTCACGGGAAAGAAGATGAATTAACAAATTTCATAAAAAATTTGGAAATTGTAGCACAGACTATACCAGTAGAAAAACAGAATTCATTTTTTAACTTTATATTAAATTCAAGGTTAGATTCAAAGGTACAGAATAGAATAAAGCAGATTTCAATACCAAGAACTATAGAAGAATTAATAAATGCCTTGAAAGGTGCATACAAATTAGTAAAAAATTCGAAAAGCATTTTGAACGAATTGACAGGAATAAAACAAAGGGGAGATAATTTAATTGGTTTTGCCACTAAGATTGAAAATTTAGTATCCGAATTAAACGAGATACAGATATCGGAGGAAGGCGACGAAATGAATAGGATTCCTATTATAAACTCGAACGCAAAGATAGCTTACCATGCGTTCATAAATGAACTTTCTGATCCACAGATAGTGTCAACCATTGATGCTAGTAGGGTCAAAACGTTCGTCGAAGCATTGGAAATAGCCGAAAATGCTACATCAAGGTCAAAACAAAGACAAGTATTTCTTCAAAATGTTAGACCTACACAGAATAGACGCGTTGAAAATACCACATGTAGGAAATGCGGAAAACACATGGCTATAAATGTCCAGCAGAAGGCAAGGAATGCTACAAATGTAAAAACTGAATCACTTCGGCAATATGTGTTTGTCAAATTCTAATACTAATAACAACAACTCAAACAACAGAAATAACAATTCCAATTACAGAAATCGAAACCATAGAACTAATATTAATTCTAACAACAGAAACTACTATAGATCCAATAGGAATCGTAATATAAACCATATGGAGGATCAGGGAAACTACCTGAGCCCGGAGATCATACATCAGGAATCTCCGGAAGAAAACATGTAATTACAACAAAAATTTACAATATATCATCTAACTTCAGAAACTACGTCAAATTAAACGTTTTGAATACAGATTATCCCTTAACCTTTATGATAGATACAGGAGCTGATGTATCTCTGTGCAAGGAAGAATTTGTATACAATTACGATGAGGATCCAGATGATTATTGCAATTTAACAGGAATCTCGAGTGAAGTCATAAAATCCTTAGGTTCCACAAATATAAAAATAAAAATTGATAATAATGAAATTCAACATAAAATGCAGTTAGTAAAGAATGACTTTCCAATAAATACAGATGGAATTCTTGGTAGAGATTTTTTCTCTAAATATAAATGCAATATAGACTATGATACGTATATACTATCATTTACCATCAACAATGAAACTGTAATATTACCTATATATAATAGTGTACTTTCGGTTAATCATATAAGAATACCACAAAGAAGTGAAATTATCGTACCTTTCAAAATTAAATTAGATGAAGATGGAGTAATACAAATCGGGAAATTACAAATGGTTTATATTTGGCGAATGCAATCATTCCTAAAGAAGGAAATCAACATATTTAATTACTAAATGTTACTGATAAAACTTTAGTAGTTAGAAATTTGAAAATTGAAACTACTCCACTAAAAAATTATGACATATGTTCTATTGATATGAATCCTAATAATAAGAGCACAAAAGAACGGTTTCAAAAGACTACTAGATCGTTTAAAATTGGATGATTTAAAAGATGCTGATAAACAAGAACTTCTAGACATACTGTATGAGTATCAATCAGTGTTCCATATGGATAACGAAAATTTAACTACTAACAATTTCTACAAACAAAAATAAATCTTCACGATAATAGTCCGGTATACATAAAAATTACCGTTTGCCACAAGCCAGTACAAACGGAGATAAATTCCCAAGTTAAGAAATTATTAGAGAGGAATATAATAGAACCATCTAATAGTCCGTATAACGCACCTTTGTTTTTAGTTCAACTGATCTGAAGAAATGGAGATTAGTAGTTGACTTAGTAAACTAAATGATAAAAAAGTAAACTATAATTTCCATTAACACGGATTGAAGATGTCTTAGACAAATTGGGTAGAGCCAAATATTTTTCAACATTGGACATGACAAGTTCATTTCATCAAATTGGAGCTTGAAAACAATCGAGACCATGTACAGCTTCTCCACACCAAATGGCCATTATCAATATACCAGATTACCCTTTTGGAGTTAAGATTTCATCAAATAGTTTTCAGCGTATGTTAACTATTGCTTTGTCTGGTTAGACTCTGAAGCATTTCTTTACGTGGATGCTATTATCGTTTTCAGATGTAGTCTAATAACACCATAATTCAAATTTGGTAAAAGTACTTCATCGTTTGCAAAATATAATTAAAACTCAATGCAGATAAATGTTGTTTTCTAAACCAGAAGTGATATATCTTGGTCATCTTATAACTCCAGATGGCATAAAACCAGATCCTGAAAAATTTGAAGCAGTAACTAACTATCCTGTACCAAAGAATGCTGATGATGTCAGACGATTTGTAGCTTTTTGTAATTATTATAGAAGATTTTTAAAAACTTTGCAGACATAGCAAATGATTTGAACAAATTATTAAAAAAAGGTCAAAAATTCGATTGGACGGAAAAGTGTCAAATATCATTTGAAACACTTAAGATGAAACTAATTAGTCCACCAGTTTTACAATATCCAAATTTTGACAAACCTTTTATCTTGACAACGGATGCATCGGATTTTGCATTAGGAGCCGTATTGTCACAAGGAGAAATTGGAGAGGACAAACCTATATCATATGCTAGTCGTTCATTGAGTAAACACGAAAGAAATAAAGCAGTTATAGAAAAGAAATTACTTGGAATACACTGGGGTATACAATTTTTTCGTCCTTATTATATGGTACACAATTTAAAGTTGTGATTGACCATCGTCCCCTAGTCGCACTATTTACTCATAAAATAATAGTTCAAAGTTAACCGAATTCGTTT